>NC_143213.1:4429922-4746345 GCF_030267445.1 Bombyx mandarina
AAGTTTATAAAAAAATATATATTCACACTATCTTTATATTTTTTTATTTTTAGAGACCTGACGCAAATATAAGGGTTAATGTGTGTGTATTATAATTTTTTATTTTGAAATTTTTGTTAAAGACCCGACCGAAACCGGAGCGGGACGCTAGTCTATATATAAGTACAGGGTGGCCCATAAGTCCTTTGATATGAAAAAAAATTATTAAAATAAAACTAATTACATTATGAATTAAATTTTTATTTACATAAAAAGCTTAAAAAACGGGAATTATTTTTTGAAAATAACATCTCCTAAATGTAATCCGTTGCGATCACGGCACTCTTGCAAACGACGTCTAAAATTGTCGATGACTGCGCGGCACGTCACTGCTGAAATGCTTGTCATTTCTCTGCGGATGTTTTCTTTTAGGGCCTCAATTGACCGCGGGTTTGTGTCGTATACTTTAGCCTTAAGGTAGCCCCACAAAAAAAAAATCCATCGGGGTCAGATCTGGACTACGTGGAGGCCAGGAAATGTCTCCTCTCTTAGAGATAACTTTGAGGTGTGAGAAGTGGCCCCATCCTGTTGAAACCACGTCCTGGCATTAAAGCCTGAAAAGTTTTGCAATTCTGGTATGAAAAACTCTTCGATCATAGCCACATATCGCTCCGACGTAACAGTAACTGCGCACCCTCTGCCATCCTCAAAGAAGTAAGGCCCTAGGATACCATGGGCTGACATAGCGGCCCAAACAGTCACTTTCGGACTATGTAAGGGCTTCTGATGCTTAAGTTTTTGATTGATGGGGCTCCAATAGCGGCAATTTTGTTTACTAACATGCCCGTTAAGATGGAAATGAGCCTCGTCAGAGAACATTATGTTATTGAAGGAAGTAAACCGATTCAACATTTCATTCGCATAATTTTGTCTTTGAATACCGTCAGTTTCCTTTAATTCTTGAACCAACTGAATTTTGTAAGGGTGCATATGTAAATCTTTCTTCAAAATCCGTTGTAACGATGTCCTGGATACGTTTAATGCTCTGGCGCGCTTACGAGTTGACTGTGTCGGATTTTCGCGAATAGACTGTGTCACTGTGTCTATGTTTTGTTCCGTACGTGACGTCCTTGGGCGACCCAACCGCGGTTTATCTAACGTCGAACCGGTCTCCTCGAACTTAGCAACCCAGTTCTTAATCGTTTGAAGAGTTGGAGTGTCGTCAAAGTTGTGTAAACCTTTGTGTTCTCGAAATTTACGCCGCGCAACGGTTGCCGAATTGTCGTTTTTATAAAACTCGCGCACACAAAACGCACGGTCCGCTCCGGTAAAACGCTCCATCGCGACTAAATTCCCAGAAACCGAAGTTACTCCCCCCGCTTCCCCTGCACCGCTCACGCGCGCCCTGTTCGTTTTATTCAAATTTTACTTTTCAAAGGACTTATGGGCCACCCTGTATATAAAAATTAATCGCTGTTCGTTAGTCTCGCTAAAGCTCGAGAACGGCTGGACCGATTTGGCTAATTTTGGTCTTGGATTATTTGTGTTAGTCCAGAGAATGTTTAAAAGGTAGATAAATATGAAAATGGCCGGAATTAAATAAAAATAACATGTTTGTTTGTCGGACGGATTCCTTTTATTTGTTTTAAGTATATTTTATACAAAAGTTTAGGTCTTTTATTTATCGATTGAGGCACTACGAAGTCTGCCGGGTCAGCTAGTATTACATAATTATAGCATCTCTTGAGTGAAATCTGTCTTGTTGTAATGGTGCGAAACATGAAAGGTAATCAGAGTGATTTCGCAGCCAATTCAGGCTTACATCGACCGCTGCTTGCCGCAAATAATTGGCATTTGATGGCCCGAGAAAATCTCCAAAGAACGCCTGTGGGAGGCGTGTCGGGAAATCCCAATTGACAAGGAGATCATGCGCCAGAATTGGACATGGATATCTACTCTCAGAGAGCCTACACACATCCCGAGGCAAGTCTGGAGTGGAAGCTTCCAGATGAAGCGCAAAGTAAGTCGTCTCAAGCAGACTTGGGGGCGCACTGTAACAACGGAGATGAAGACAATCAGACTAGCTTGGCCCGAAGTAAAGTGCAAAGCCTTTTTTTATTATTGAAGAATTACTGATGGCCCGGAGGCCTATCCAGTTTCACCAGGACAGGTGGGTGAGTAAAGGCTCAGCCAGGAGGGGTGGGATTTGCTAACAGCTGCCCGAGCGAGATCTAACAACCGAAGGAGATCTAACAACTCAAGAGCAGCTGCTTTGCGAATGAATCTACTATCCGATCGGAATCGCGACCCGCTGAGAAGATCCGGCGAGAAACTCAGCGGACTGATGTATGGGTGCACCGTACTCGTCGAACGCTTTGCTGAGTTCGACGAGTACGGTTACCGGGGTTCCTGAGCCTGCTCCTAGTGTCAGAGCTGAAGGCGTCTAATGCAAATGTTATTGGATCTGATGGATCCGTAAGGACGTGTCTAGGGCGGCGACGGTGACTGGCTCCTGCGTGATCAGGATTCGGAGAAACGAAGCCCAATACAGATTGTGATGACGAAATACTGTTGAATCTTTCTGCCTTACCTTAGGACCACCAGGTCTTAGGGACTTAAACAATCAAAACAAAAACAATAGCATTTCTTAAGAAAATGTATCATCATAGCTTACCAGATAAATTACTATCATTACCAGATAAACTAGTCTACCAAATTAAAAGGAAAAAACTCTCGAAAGTACTCTCATACTTTTTATTGATGTTTCGAATTCTTTAAAGTTTACGATGAAAATGGCCAGGTCAATGAATCTTAAAAACCTCACTTCAATTGATTAGGGATTTGGTGTTTATCTCACACCTGAGACCCTATTGTCGTGAAGATGAAACCTCAAATCAAGCAAACTGTCGTACTGTAAGATGCTGCTAGCTCATTCTGTGCGCAACGAAATCTTATTAAATAATTTTTCGTAAAATATTAGACGGTATTAAGCATACTCTCGTACTCAAATTTCAACGAATAACACTATCATCGTTGATGGTCGTGAAAACTGTAAATACACAATTCGAAGCATTGAAAAACGTGATAATTGACCAAAAAAGTCTTTGTTTATTCATGAAGGGGTATTTAGAATTTGACGTGTCTGTTTTCGAAGTCCATAAATATGTATAAAGGCGGGAATGTCATCCTTTAGATAAATTAAAAAAAAATCTATATCATTGGAATAACGTATATACATGTATCCTTTGAATAAAAATGTCCTTTGCTTTACGTCAGAAATAGTTACTATCAATATAACTTATTAGCTTTTATAGGTATCCAAACATAAATATCATATTGATATTATATCCAACCTCGATGTTCTACATTCGGCATTAGAATAGGACGAGCTTTGGTACAAAAACCCTTGCGGTCGATAGCCCTGCGTCAGCACCGTTATTTACTTTATGCCGCCCTTTCAGTATTTCTTGGATTTTTATGTCCTTAATCTTCTGTCTGTTTTGTTCCGTTCTCTTTAGGGATGATAAGGTGTATTAAATTTAACAAAACCAAAAAATTTTAATAAGATTTCTCAATTAATTAGTCTTTTAAAAAGACGAATAATATAAGTAACCCTTACTTTATTTTCCTACACGCTTTTATTAGTTTGGTATATTTGTTTGTAGGTAATGGAATCTTTAAACATAAAGAACCGATGACAATTTAATAATTTTATAACTTCTCTTTAATATCCCGAGTAATTTCAACAGAATAAAAAAACAATTTTAATAGTTAGTTCGATTTGCTATTTAAACGTGTTTTTTGGTTTTATTATACTTATTTAGTTATACGGTCTGACATGAAATCGAACGTGCTATTTTATTCGATTATGGACTTTATTGGCCATTTAAAACTATAAGTACAAATAATAAAACAGTTAATTTCTCATTTACGCTCTTAGTTATTGCTAATATAGGCAGAATCATCTCAAAATTATGTTAAAGTTAAAAAAAATTACTAAGTACTGACTGTTTCCGTGGTGCAGTAGTTAGCGAAACTGACTGTTGCACCGAGGGTCGTGGGTTTTTTTTTATTACTGAGGTGACTGGACGTGCTCACGGCCCACCTGATGTGAAGCGTTTACCGGAGCCCATAGACATCTACAACGTAAATGCGCAACCTACCTTGAGATATAAGTTCTAAAGTCTCAGTATAGTTACAATGGCTAATCCACCCTTCAAACCGATACGCATTACTGTTTCACGGCAGAAATAGACGGGTGGTGGTACCTATCCGTGCGGACTCACAAGAGGTCCTACCGCCAGTAATTACGCAAATTATAATTTTGCAGGTTTGATTTTTACTACACGATGTTATTCCTTCACCGTAAAAGTCAACCGTGAACATTTGTTAAGTACGTATTTCATTAGAAAAATTGGTACCTGCCTGCGAGTTTCGAACACTGGTGCATCGCTAAATATATGAATGCAAAGTACGTCTTAGGCCACGACGACTTTAAAAATTAATTAAAAATCGACTAGGGGTTTATGGAATAATGGAATAAAGAATAACTTCAAACGGTTCAACGACGGTTCTATTTCCATACTGGGCAAACATTCGTGTAATGTTTAATCTTAATTAAGTATGTTTGTCAATCTTTGGCACCCATAAGGCACGGAATATTAATTTGGGGCCCGATGACCGTGCGTGATTTGTTACTGTAGTTATTTATTATTATACTACCTACAGCTCATATGGAGCTTTCTAGAATACTAAATTTAGCAGCATGCTTACATTATATATTTCAAAAATTTTCAGTATCAAACCGTGCTCTGACTCAACTATACTCAGAAACTAATGTCGGTAGTCTTGTGGGATATATCTTAATATTTTAACAATTTATCCTGCTTCTTTGCGAGGTTCTCGTCATAAGAAATGATGCTATCAATCAACATTATATGTGGACGGCGACATCTCAGATAAATGTCGATCGTTGCATTCATTAGGATATACTTTTACTTCTCATCAGGAGATTGGGGAATTTTTATTGGTGGTAGAACCTCTTGTGAGTCCGCACGGGTAGGTACCACCGCCCCGCCTATTTCTGCCGTGAAGCAATAATGCCTTTCGGTTTGAAGGATGGGGCAGCCGTTGTAACTATACTGAGATCTTAGAACTTATATCTCAAGGTGTGTGGCGCATTTACGCTGTAGATGTCTATGGGCTCCAGTAACCACTTAACACCAGGTGGGCTGTGAGCTCGTCCACACATCTAAGCAATAAAAAAAAAAAAGAATTGATCTCCTGATGATTGCTTCATATCCACCTCCCAGTATTCGAAGCTTCCAACATTCTCAGGTGCTTTTAATACTCCGATTCACAAAGAGATTTACGGATCACAATCTAGTCAAGTGGTAAAGATGCTGGGTTGTCAACCCTAAATTGAATTCCGATAGCTTTAATAGAACTGTTTATTATTTTGAGTTATGCCATAAAGTATGGTTTCTTCGAAGTAAATACCCGTCATCATCCCCGCCGAACCCGTCGCTTGCGACGAAGGGCTCGACGAATAAATTAACCCACAGACACAGCCCACTGAGCTTCTCGCCGGATCGTCTCAGTGGGTCGCGTTTCCGATCCGGTGGTAGATTCTGCAAAGCACGGCTCTTGCTAGGGTTCGTGTTAGCAACGTCGTCAGGTTTGAGCCCCATGAGCTCACCTACTAGTTAAAGTTACGTTGATATGGTCTCTAAACCATCAGTTTAGGTAAGAAAAAAAAAGTAAATAATTTGAGGTCCTCCATGGACAAAAGATGTGGTATAGACTCAGTCCCTGTCAAGTCACTAGCTTAACGTTAAATCTTTAAGTAAGATACTTAAAAGATTAAGCCTTAAATAAAACCCCGAGGGATTCAGACTGTCGTCCTAGAAGATACCCCGTCTAACCCTTATAAAATTAATTATTACTATACTTACCGTTTTCATTATAATATTTTACTATCATTAATTCGGTCCTTATACAAAGAAAATCAGACGAAGCTATTTCTTACAAATAAAAGAGATAATATAATTTAATTCAGTAATTTAATTTAATTCACTAAGTATGTCCGAGCTGGTAAGTAGTTGAGAAAAAAAAAGAGGAATAAATGGATGCGGTAGCCACTGTAAGTGGATATCATTGTATCGCTGAGTGGTATTATTTAGGTCACAACGATGTTTTATCAGGAACCACAATATATTGAGGCTTTATGTATTATATAACGAAATAGTAGTACTTGAATTGTTATTTCTTATAATTAAGTATACAAAGACGTATATTGGCTCGTTTTTAAAAATTTAAATATGGATAGCCGGCGACGTGTTTCTTTAGACATAAATTTCAAAATCTAGTTTTCTCTTTTCTCATTTTTCTCATGCCTTCGATATCAGTCACAAAAATGTTTTATAAATTGTTTCATAAATTATATAGACGCTATTCTGTTCGTTAATAATATGTATTTTGATATTCACAAACAAATATTTTTGGCTTAATATGATTGACTTGAAACTCGGCATACTTGTTTGACATTTGCATTGTCTAGTAAATAATGTACGTTGTGGATATGTATTATATTTTGTAATTGTCAGAGAGAAGTGTGATCGGATTTCAATACTACTGAATGATATTATTAAGCAAAACAAATAAAGTTCTATGTTCTTCTGTTTCGATATTTTGTTGCTTAAGTGGGTGAACGATTAGTGAGCTGAGATGATTATCGGATCTTCTAATATATAAAATTCTCGTGTCACAATGTTCGTTCCCATACTCCTCCGAAACCGCTTGACCGATTCTCATGAAATTTTTTATGCATATTCAGTAAGCCTGAGAATCGGCTACTATCTATTTTTTATACCCCTAAGTGATTAGGGTTGTCCACCCCTAACATATTCTTTTTTATTTGGACTTTTTTTTTGTTATAATGAGGTATTATGTGGTTGAATGAGGTTTTGTTATTTTTATTATATATTCCCTTATCGTTCACAGCCTACATACCTCTTTCACTCATTTACCACATCCTTACACACTTACAATAAGTTAGTTTTTTTTTTCTACACTAGAAATTCCCTAGAAATCCCCTAGAAATCTTATATATGGCAAAACAGTGTTTGCCGGGTCAGCTAGTATAGATATATTCAATAGATATATCCTATAGATCGTCCACCTTGAGTTTTGAGTGTAAGTCTTATATAGCAATATATAGCTTATATAGCAATAACCTTCAAACCACAACGTATCGATTCGTGCCAGAAATAGGTAGAGCGGTGGTAACCACCCGCTCGGGCTCACAATTTAACCTACCACCAGTTAAACCAGTTAAGTAATGTCTGCGGGATTCAAATTCGCAAAGCTAGATACGAGTACACAGAGGGTCTTAACTTTTAGGCCACGAGGTATTAACAGTTATGCTTATTTTAAATAAAATTGCAAGCTCTATGGCGCTCAGTGGCTTTTAAGCTCGCTGTATGGGAAATTATTGAAATTGGATAATTTTTGGAATAGATACAGGTTTTTTTTTCGAGACTAGGGTAATTGATATTAGAAACAAAGGATTTCTTTGGCATTTCTATGGCTATGGGCATTTCTTGGATATGACTAAAAGCCAATAAAACGGTTAAAAAATAAATGTTAGTATGTTTGTCCTTTATGCGTTTTTAAAACAATAAGCCTATCTGATGAAACTTGGTAAAGCTAATTGTTGGCAATTCACGGAAGGTTTCTGTCATACTATCAGCTGCA
This sequence comes from Bombyx mandarina, assembly GCF_030267445.1. Taxonomy (NCBI): domain Eukaryota; kingdom Metazoa; phylum Arthropoda; class Insecta; order Lepidoptera; family Bombycidae; genus Bombyx; species Bombyx mandarina. The sequence continues at coordinate 4,437,657 of NC_143213.1, forward strand.
TGCAACAGATGGCGTGCTAGAAGTTTCTATTGATATTTAAAATACAGATATCAGAGAATGATCGGGTTTCAATAGTACTCAATAAAACATTGTCATTTTGAAAATTTCACGTGATTATATAAAAATATTTGCTTATTGCATTAGACGGTACGGTTTTTAAGGGAACCGTCATTAGGGTCCTTGTTGACTGTTATGGAGGGTCAAAGAGGCCTACAAATTGTATGAAACACCGTTCCTCTTGATTAACTTTCAGTGAGAGGCACTCCGGACACTAATAAAATGAAATTGGCTTTCTATTGAAACAATGTTTTCAATGAAAGAAGGACGAGCCTTTGTAATAAAGACTATTACTTCTAAATAGTAGTAATTAAAAAGAAAAGAAAGATAATTAAGTAGTAAGATTTCATTTAGTTTGAACAGGTTACTTTTTGCTGAAAACAAATTTAAAGAACCAATTTTTCAAAACTAATGAAGTACCTACCTCAAATGACAACTGAACCTTTTTAATTCGCATTGGAGACACTCAAAATGGTTAATATACGTATCTTCTAAGATAGTGACAAGAAATCGTCGAAGGATATGGAGGTCATTGTTGAAATGGCATCAAGGGAAAATTATCGGCTTAATCATTCATCAGTTTAATAAAACTTCGGGCTGGTTTAAATTGTCATGTTTAATTAGATTTTGCATTTTGCTTTGTTGACTTGTCATTGGACAATGTCATTGATTTTGAGCTCGTCCACCCATCTAAGCACAGAAATAAAATAAAAATAATATACCACTTAATGTAAACATATTATGAAACAGAAAACACTTGTTTTCACGCTGGTGTACTGACAGCACCACAGAGTGATAAAAGATTTTCAATGGAAATGAGTACATTTGAATTCTAGGGCTACAAATACCATTCTCACTTACAATGTGCTTAATAAAACTCAGAAATGCGGTGAGCTATTTGGCTTTACAATTTTGCTAGTACTCAAACATATTCTCACATATTCCTTAATTGGCAATCAGCGCGTCGAAGCTTTCGGTTGTGAAGCCATTGTCTGAATCGTGATTGGATTAAGAACGCTTCGGAAAACATACGTAGCTCGTTGTCGAATGTGACGTGTTGATTTTCCTTTACAGTTAAGAGCTATTTGAAAACATATAAAAGTAGTCGTGGCCTAATACCATTTATATATTAATACGTGAAGCAAAAAATTTGGTACCCCTTTTCACGAAAACTACGCGGACGGAGGTGTATGAAATTTTCCACACTTATAGTGAACTAGTGGTCGCCCAGTAGTCGAAATTCGACTATAATTAATTGAAATTATAAGTTTGTACACTGTAACATTAATCTATTATCAATTTGACCATAGACGTCAAGAACAAAAGTTTGACAATAAATAAATAGTATGTGCGTCAAATACATGGCAGTCTGTGTAATGTATTTTTTTATTGATTTAATGTACTGTTTAGGGATAATTAAAAAAAATATTAACATTCTGCACTCCTTCTCTATATTCTCTATAAGTGTGGGAAATTTCATACGCCTCCGTCCGCGCAATTTTCGTAAAAAGGGATACATAGTTTTTCCTTCACGTATTAATATATGGATATATATACATAAATATAATTAGGGGTACTCTTTCCTCCTCCTCAAATCGTGTTCCTCATGTCTGAGGGTCGTGACCACCATCACCCATGAGCTTCAATCTTAAGATGTTTTTCCACTTTCCCCTGTCCACGGCGTCATGCAGCGCGCTGTACACTGTACTGTCCAAAGCGGTGCGGATCTGATCGGACCAACGAGTCGGGTTGCGGCCTCTAGATCTGTTGCCTTCAACTTTCCCTGTGATCATAAGTTTTTCTAGGTTATCGCCGTCTTTCCTCGCAATGTGACCAAAATATTCGAGGATCCGCTTCAGACATACAGTAGACAGTCTGATTTTGATGCCCAGTTGCTTCAATATCGACACGTTAGTCCGGAAGGCTATAAGGGGTACTCTTTACTTACTGTCAATTGTCAAAATTTTGTTACTGTTCAGTCTGTGGTCAAATTGAGAATGGATTTGTGATTTTGTTGCAGTAACATGATACCACCAATTAACTACAATTTTATGTTTATTTAAAGAGCGATCAAAAACAGATGTTAATAGCGGAGCACCCAGCGTATGTCTGTCTCGAACTCAACCGAATGAAAGCATTTTGCAAGTGCCGTCGAATATTATAGTGCGATGCTCCAACGCAGGGCCATACTCATCGCAGGACCAAACTTGGGCACGCCACAGATTAATATTGCTTGTATTTAATATTACTAGATGATGACCCAGCTTTACTCGGTTTTTTTTTTTCATAACGCCATCTTGTTGTGTCTTTAAAGCTGTTAGTTGCCCTCAATTAAGAAAAAATAGTATTATTATTCGCCAATAGATGTCGGGAAGAGTTGATTATTGAAAACACGAATAAAACAACATTTTCTGAAAATAACCTAATAAATGAATAAAAATAATAATTATTTAGGTAAAGCTACTTATAAATAGAAAATCTGCGTTAGCTCACCGCCGGTTGGCAGAGTTCTCAGAAGGCTGGCAGCATTTCCACGCTGGATAGCAATGCTAATTCTTTGTGCAAAATACCGGCCTTCTGGTCTCCCGAGGCCTCAAAAAGTTTTTTTTTAAGGTCCTTAAAAAAGCTTTTAGCAGATGGGCCCCAGGGGCCCAAAGTTTCCACCCCAAGCGGAACAAAAATTAAATCTTTAGAGAGATTTTCATATTTCCGTCGTTTGAGGCCTTCAGCCGTTGAAGCAGCGCTGCCAGCGTTATAATTAGTCGCAGGAAGATGTGTCGGTGCCATGGTATCTACACAAGTCGCATCCCAAACGAGCGACCGACCCATCTTCCAGGGAATTATCGACATACCGTCTGGTCTCTTACCATCGCTTCGCACCAAACCATTCGGTTCTAGAATGGCTGGCACGCCGGCGCTGACAAGGGCCCGACGGATGATGTCATTTATGCTGGCGTGGCGGGATATTCTGCCAGCGCTTTTCACGCATGAGAGCCCGTGGTAACCAAAGCGGTCGACAATGTTGCCACACTGGCAGTGATGCTGAACACAGCAAGGTGCCCCCAGGCGAAGACAGGTTGCTAAACGAAAGCTATTGTCGGACATTAGAGTGCCGGTGTGAAGTGATGGATGGGCCTGCAACCATAGCCCCGATTCCCATTCTGCAACTGCGAGGAGGCGAGCACGCTCTGTTGAATCTCTACATGAGTCAAGTAAATTTTTACGTATTAATTCACAGAGCGGCTCATCCCACAATCGCTGAGAAGTCGGGACCGTGGGCAGATCAGTATAAGGGCAGGTTAGTAACCACTTTCTTGCTTCAGTCATATAAGTGATTTTTGGATCCAATAAAGGCGAAGACAAAATTTTAGAAACGAGTTCGTAAGTACTGTGCACTGAACCAAGAAATGCTGGTAATGCTACACATGAAATTTTGCGGATGCCTAGGCCCCCAAGCTTTATCGGGAGAGAAGCTAGGGACCATATTCGGTCGTCCATGTCTACGTTCAAAGCCGCGACGAGTGTACCCCTCACTATGTTGTCCAAATCCTGTAAAAGAGTTTTCTGTGTCCAGATTGGACAACGCCGGAGGTAGTAGGTAAATTTGGGAACGAAAAGGCAGTATCTAATGATGTTGTAAGCCATATGGGTGTTAATTTTGAGTAGACGGCCTGAACATGCACTAAAATTTAGGATTTTCTCTTTAACGAAGTCCTGCATGGACTCCTCAAAGACTGGGGCACCCAAGAGACGAAGTGATGACTTATCTACAATTTGAATGCCAGGAATAAGCTTCTTAATTTTCTCTAAACTTGGTAACGAAATTTTATCATTTGAAAAAAAAAATTCACATTTATTTAAATTAATTTGGAGACCAATTTCATGAAATTTTTCTTTTAAAAATAAAAAATCATCTAAAACAGTCTCCACATCGCCTCCAAAGGTGCCATCATCGAGATACCACATGTTTAATTTTGATTTCAAATTGGTTATAATTGGGTGGATTGCTAAACTAAAAATGGCCGGCCCTAAAGGATCATCTTGCTGACAACCTACTTGAGAAAATATTAGATTATTCTTGTATACTAATTTTGAATTTTGACTGTAGCATTGCCAAAGGTATGGGTAACAATCAGGAATTTTATTTGTGTTAGCAAGGTAGCCCTATCTACTGAATTGAAGGCATTTTTGATGTCGCCTTTGAGAACCACATCCCCTCCCTGCTCATGGAGAAAAGTCCTTAAGGCGTGGACAGCAGCCTCACAGCCGCCTCGCGAACCAAAACCTAACTAACTGCACTGGTTGGAAGTATTGTTTTAATTTTTCCATGTTTTTCTTGCAACAGATTTTGGCTGCCAGACGGCGATATACCGTGCCCACGGCAATTGGTCTTACTCCCCCATCTTTCTTATTTAGAGCACATAAATTTGCACCATAGAGAATGTCAATGATTTTATCATTGACTTTACCCGAAAGCATAAAATTAATTAAATCTTTTAAGCCTTTTAAAAGAGACTGGCCGACGGCGCCACAGCTGCCACTAGTTAGATCTTTAAGGTGCTGTGGAGTTAGGCTATCAAGCCCGCCAGCAGAACCACTCTGAAAAGATGCAAGAGCATTAGCAACATCCTCTATGGTCGCCTCTATGGCTTGTTCAGAGCTGGGAGGTTCAGGAAAAAATATGTTTGATGACGGATCTGGGTCTGGGAACGTTTAAAGGACTGTATTGCAGCCAATGGAGACCACTTCGAATAAGCTTTTTATACTTTAAATTATTTTATAATTATGTATTAAACTAACAACCTGTAAAAGTAATAAATGTTACTTGCAATAGAAATTTATTTATTTTTTATTGTAACAGTATTTATGGCCAGACTAAGTATATTAATATACAAGAATATACAATAATTGGAATTGCTCGTTTAAAGGTATAAAGATTATCTATAGTGTAGTTTTGGCGAAACCTGTGTTTTTATTATAGAAATATAATAGTGTTTGACAATAGAACTATAATAATTTGAAATGTAAAATTTTAATTAATCATAGTTGAATTTCGACTACTGCGGGACCACTAGTCTGTATTAATAAGCAACACGTCGTAATATCTATTGAACCCGGTAACCCCTTTATACCGGTACTTTTATTTTTGCTTCCAAGAGCTATCCTACTGGTGGGTGAGCTCACGAGGCTCAGCCTCAAAACATTGCTAGTATCTGCCCTAGCAACAGCAGTGTTACGCTAATCAGACTTCGATCTGTTTCAAGGTTGAAGCCATACGTTCATAGTGGTCTCCTAGTCTCCAGTAACCTCTTGATACCTCTTTGATCAGCCCTGAAATATTCATTCCGTTTATGGGGATAAAAAACATTAATAAAAAAGACGTGTGGCACTCGGAGACTGCCGCGGTAAAGCTATTGCATAGCATTTTTTATCAACTTAAGCAATTATAAATCGACAATAATAATTTAATATTAAAACAACAATAAAATAAGATCCGGAGAGAAACTCAGTGGGCTAACTTTCAATGAATCTGCTACATTGTGAGTATTCCATTTTGACCGCGTACTCACTATAGGGCGCTACATGGGATAGAGACACGCCTTTGGATGCTAGTTCTAACTCTCATTCGCCCAGAATCAACGGTTTAGCTAGTTTATAATTTTTAATGCCACTCCAATCACTGAATGAGTAGTAGGAGTAGTAATAAAATTCTTCGACTAAGCGATAGAAAATGGCACGCCCAACGCATTGTAATGTGATATAATTTTCTATTTTACAATTCCGTTTGTCGCGGATAGATGGCGCTTGACGCAAAAGCTGAATCGCGCTATCGTTGTGTTACTTACTTTAAACACTATACAAGCGCAACGTGTGAATGTGTTGAACGACCAGCCGATCGTCATCGCATCCGTCTATCTCCCCCCTGACAAACCCCTCCTGAGCAGTGACCTCGAGACACTACTCGGTATGGGGGACGCGGTCATTCTGGCAGGCGATTTAAATTGCCACCACACTAGGTGGAACTGCCATCGCACGAATGTGAACGGTAGGCGTCTCGACGCGTTCATAGACGACCTCACATTCGAGATATTCAACCCCCCGACCCCCACGTGCTATCCGTACAACGCCGCGCGTCGTCCGAGCACAATAGATCTGGCACTGCTGAGGAACGTAACTCTGCGCTTGCGCTCCATCGAGGCAATGTCAGAACTCGACTCAGACCACCGACCTGTCGTCATGCAGCTCGGTCGCCCACTCAACCGCGAACCAGATACGAGGACCATGGTGGATTGGAAGAAGCTGGGCACGTGCTTAGCTGACACCGCTCCACCAATCCTCCCTTGCGGCCCGGATTCAACTCCATCCCCCGAGGACACCGTCGAATCCATAAACATCTTCACTGATCACGTCTCGACGGCGATCATAAGATCCTCGAAACAAGTCGATGTGGAGGACTGATTCCACCGCATCAGACTTTCCCCCGATCTTAGGGACCTCGTAAGAGTTAGAAACGCGGCAATCCGGGCCTACGATCGATATCCCACGGATTCAAACCGGACTCGGATGCGTCGCTTACAGCGGGAGTTCAAATCCCGCTTAAGCGACGCCCGAAACGAAAACTGGGATAGTTATTTAGAAGAACTCGCGCCCACTCACCAAGCATACTGGCGACTAGCTAGGACCCTCAAGTCCGAAACTATCGCCACTATGCCGCCTCTTGTACGCCCCTCAGGCCAACCACCGGCTTACGATGACGATGACAAGGCAGAGTTGCTGGCCGATGCACTGCAAGAGCAGTGCACCACCAGCACTCAACACGCGGACCCCGAACACACCGAGTTCGTCGACAGGGAGGTCGAGCACAGAGCTTCCCTGCCGCCCTCGGACGCGTTACCCCCCATTACCACTTCCGAGGTTAAGGAGGCGATCGATAGCCTACAACCACGGAAAGCTCCCGGCTCCGACGGCATCCGCAACCGCGCGCTAAAATTGTTACCAGCCCAACTGATAACGATGTTGGCCACCATTTTAAATGCTGCTATGACGAACTGCATCTTTCCCGCGGCGTGGAAAGAAGCTGACGTTATCGGCATACACAAGCCGGGCAAACCGAAGAACGAAACCGCGAGTTACCGCCCCATCAGTCTCCTCCCGGCGATAGGCAAACTATACGAACGGCTCCTTCGTAAACGCCTCTGGGACTTCGTATCCGCGAATAAAATTCTCATAGACGAGCAGTTTGGATTCCGCGCTAGACACTCGTGCGTCCATCAAGTGCACCGCCTCACGGAGCACATCTTACTAGGGCTGAATAGGCGGAAACCCATTCCGACAGGAGCCCTCTTCTTCGATATAGCGAAGGTGTTCGACAAAGTCTGGCACAACGGTTTGATATACAAACTGTATAACATGGGAGTGCCAGACAGACTCATGCTCATCATACGAGACTACTTGTCGAACCGTTCGTTCCGATATCGAGTCAAGGGAACGCGTTCCCGGCCCCGTCACGTCACAGCCGGAGTCCCGCAAGGCTCCGCCCTTTCCCCGTTACTATTTAGTTTGTATATCAATGATATACCCCGGTCTCCGGAGACCCATTTGGCGCTCTTCGCCGATGACACCGCCATCTACTACTCGTGTAGGAAGAAGGCGTTGCTTCATCGACGACTTCAGACCGCAGCTACCACCATGGGACAGTGGTTTCGGAAGTGGCGCATCGACATCAACCCCACGAAAAGCACAGCGGTGCTCTTCAAAAGGGGTCGCCCTCCGAACACCACGCTGAGCATCCCCCTCCCGACTAGGCGCGTCAACACCTCCACCCCCGCCATTCGCCCAATCACGATGGTCGACCAGCCCATACCGTGGGCCCCGAAGGTCAAATATTTAGGCGTCACCCTCGACAGTAGGATGACATTCCGCCCCCACATCAAGACGGTACGCGACCGTGCCGCCTTCATTCTAGGACGTCTCTACCCGATGATATGTAGGAGAAGTAAAATGTCCCTTAGAAATAAGGTGACACTCTACAAAACTTGCATACGCCCCGTCATGACCTATGCAAGTGTAGTGTTCGCTCACGCGGCCCGCATACACTTAAAATCATTTCAAATTATTCAATCCCGTTTTTGCAGGATAGCCGTCGGAGCCCCGTGGTTCGTCAGGAACGTCGACCTCCATGACGACCTGGACTTAGAGTCCATCAGTAAGTATCTTCAGTCGGCGTCCATGCGCCACTTCGATAAAGCGGCACGACACGAGAACCCTCTCATCGTGGCCGCCGGTAACTACATTCCCGATCCTGCGGACAGAATGGAAAGCAGTCGACGTCGCCCAAAACACGTCATCTCGGATCCTCCCGATCCACTAACGGTGCTTTTAGGTACTTCAAGCACCGGTCACCGTTCTCGTCGAACCCGTCGCTCGCGACGATGGGCTCGACGAGTAAATTAACTCTCAGACACAGCCCACTGAGTTTCTCGCCGGATCTTCTCAGTGGGTCGCGTTTCACATCCGGTGGTAGATTCTGCGAAGCACGGCTCTTGCTAGGGTTCGTGTTAGCAACATCGTCAGGTTTGAGCCCCGTGAGCTCACCTACTAAAGTTAAGGTTACGCTGACATAGCCGCTAGGGCTATCAGCATAGGCAGGGAAAAAAAAAAAAAAAAAAGTGTTGAACGCGAGCTACATAGTAGGCGTAGTGAGGGGTGGAAGGTTTTTTTCGTTACGAAATTTCACGATTCCGCTCTCAAGCCGCGCTCAAGGCCCACGATAAAATCTATGCAATAGCTTAAAAAAATATCTTTGCAAAAATCCATAATTCAAAACGACCCTGCTTTTAAAATGTAAAACTATTCTACACTAAATTTCATGACAGTATTATGCTTGAGAAATCTAAATCGAACTATGCGGGAACAAGCGTGAGCGGACGCGGCGACATGTCCCAAGCTGGCGGATTGCAATGAAATATGCAAACCGGGACGGTTGCGATATAAAATCCATGCGGATGTCTCTACAAGTCCACCCGCGACTAACCACCGTGAAATGAGATGAAAACCGCATTTATATTGAAGTTGCGTTTTTAAATTATAAAATGACAATTTCGGGAACAAAGTAACAATGATTGCATCGACAAAACTCGAATGCTCATATGGTTATATTACTGGTGATGGGACCTCTTGTGAGTCCGAACGGGTAGGTACCATCACCCTGCCTATTTCTGTCGTGAAGCAGTAATGCGATTCGGTTTGAAGGGTGAGGCAGCCGTTGTAATTATACTTAAATACCTTAGAGCTTATACCTCAAGGTGGGTGGCACATTTACTTTGTAGATGTCTATGGGCTCCAGTAACCGCTTAAAAAGAGGTGGGCTGTGAGCTCGTCCACGCATCTAAGCAATAAAAAAAGGTGGACTATGTATTTCTATATTTAACCCGGAGAGGTGGGTACCACTATCAAGCTTATTTCTGTCACAAAGCGGTCATGCGTGTCAAGTTGAAGGGCGCGTTAGCTGTTATACATTACTACTGAAACGTGGAAATGTTTTCTCAAGGTGGATGGCATAATTCACGTTGTGATGTGTCAGTGTCGAAATACTAAAAAGGAATATATATCGTTAGTCGTGTAATCCCGGTTTCTTTTTTTCTGGCTAATCACCAGTGAGTGACCTTGAGAGGCTATTCCAACTTCATCGGACCGGTAAGTGAGCTCTCAGGGTTCGGCCTAAAAGTTTTTATCCAACATCTGTTCTAGTAAGCAGCAGTGCTTCGTTGAATCTACCACCAGATCGGTCCACCACCGGATCGATCACTTTGAAGATCGTATCAGTCGATATATGTATAATACTAGTCATATTTCAAAGCGGGTGGTGACTACAGACTTATTTTAACACTAGGGAGTAGACGATCTCAAAACGCACCCGGTGTTATTTGGTTACCGGAGTACATATACACACTACATAGGGTGAACGCCCTCTCAATAAGACTGTTTACATCTGAATATCGTAACTTTTTTTGTTATGATCAAGAAAATTGCAAACTATTGTAATTATCGGATTTTATACCGAAAAGTGTTTTTAAGAATTTAATTTAAAATGATCTGTAGCTAATAATTATTTCTATTACATTTCAATTTGTTAAAGCGTAGAGCTACAGATTGCTTCAAGTTCAATACAAAAAGTTTTTGGAGCAATTTGTGTCTTCACACATTCCGAACAGTACGAAAACTTTTTTGATTCAGAAATGCGAGACCTATTTAGTCTATGGACTTGGCTAATTTGGAAAATCTTTTCAGAGTAACAAACTAGATAAGCTAGCAAACTAGATAAGCAACATTTTTAATTTTTATAATAATTATTATATTACATTGTGTATTCATTGTATGTATATTTACGAATATATGTATGTACCTATGTTTATGTGTATGCATGTGTATATATGTATGTGTGTATATGTATGTGTAGACATATATATATACACATATATATATTGGATTGGTACACCGCGCGTAATTCGTTTCCAAATGATTCTTGTTCACCTTAAAGGAAGAGATCGCTCTTAGCGATAAGACCGCCAATTGTATACTTTTTTGTATTTAATGTAACGCACTGTTAATTTGTTTTTTGGTGTACAATAAATAATACTCTCTCTCTCTCTCTCTCTCTAAGCTGCGTTGTTGGATAGAAAAACGAATCTTTTATTCTTTAATTTCCATTCACATTGCGAAAGCAAGCTTAGCCACATTTAAGCAGCGCAGTGAGAACGTGTGTAGATTACTTCATGTCCTATTTTTATTCAAATCGCATAGAGAATATGAATTCGATTTAGGAATACGCTTGCAGTATTTGCCACAACTCCGCAGAATTTTTATCCTTTTCGTAGGTAACGTTACGACAGAAAAATTCAAACTTAGCCTTTATTCACTCGAATGAAGTTAAATTAAATCAAATAAATTTTTAATCGAAAATAGATCCGAAATTTCAATTACGGAACGAAAGCAGGTAATACAACAATAAATTAAAAAATTACCGTAGTATGAAACATAATTTTAATTTTGACATACTCATTACCGATACACGACAACGGTAATTCGTATTCCGCTCAGAGCAATGCGTTTGCCGATATTTCTCGAGCGAATGAATTTGGAGCAATACATTTGCAAATTGGGCTCGCTCGATTGCCGGAAGGTATGCGCGCAGTACAAAGGGCATTTGTCCAATACCAGAATGAACCAACTACCACGGTTTTCACTAATCAAAGTCAACGATTGACGCTTATGAAGAAATGCTCGTTTAATTACATTGAACAAATTAATTAACTTAAAATTAGTTGACATACATCATCAATACATCATCATCAATACATATAATAAAATCGTAACTGGTCGCTGTCTGTACATGGAAGATATCTCAGGAAAGCTGTTATAGGGGGCTTTGTGAACGCAATAGAACCCAAAAAAATGATTTTTAGAATTTTTGTCTGTTTATCGGTTTGTCTGTTTGTCTATGCGTTTGTGCACGCTAAACTCAGAAACAGCTCTGCCGATTTAAATGTGGTTTTCACTTATTTATTGTGGCAAGCTTTACTTAACATTTAGTGTTTGTTTCATGTCAATCAGTTCATAAATAAAAAAGTTGTGCCAATTTAAAGAATCACGTAGCTGGGCGTTTGTAGATTGTTTACGTCTGTGCAGCCGTTGAAATGTTCTTTAATAGTTAAATCTTCAATACATCATCATCATCATCAATACGTATAATAAAATCGTAACTGGTCGCTGTCTGTACATGGAAGATATCTCAGGAAAACTGTTGTAGGGGGCTTTATGAACGCAATAGAACCCAAAAAAAATGATTTTTAGAATTTTTGTCTGTTTATCTGTTTGTCTGTGCATTTGTGTACGCTAATCTCAGAAACAGCTCTGCCGATTTAAATGTGGTTTTCACTTATTTATTGTAGTAAGCTTTACTTAAAATTTAGCGTCTGTTTCATGTCAATCGGTTCATAAATAAAAAAGTTATGTTAAAAGATTACGTTGACACGACTTAATAGTTATTAATAACTAGCTGACCCGGTAGAGTTCGTGTGCCTCAATCGATAAATAAAAGACCTAAACTTTTGTATAAAATAAACTTAAGACAAATAAAAGGAATCCGTCCGACGGGGGACATATGAAAGGAAAAACAAAATTGTTATTTTTATTTAATTCCAAGCATTTTCATATTCATCTATCTTTTAAACTTTCTCTGGACTTCCACAAATAATTCAAGACCAAAATTTTCCAAATCGGTCCAGCCGTTCTCGAGCTTTAGCGAGACAAACGAACAGCAATTCATTTGTTCTCGAGCTTTAGCGAGACAAACGAACAGCAATTCATTTTTAGGTATATATATTATTAAACTGTAATCAAGTTAAACTGTGTAATAATCTGTAAATATTTATAATTTAGTTTTATGATCAGTACGTGTTTACCAAACAACGTTGTGTTAGTAGGTACTACTTATTGTAAAAATGCCTCGAAAAAGATCCAACCTCTCCCAGTGCAGCAGGAACGCTTAAAGGATGAAATTACTTCGATCACAGGAATCTGAAGCAGGTCATGAGGCAATACTCACTACATCTCAGGAACGTCAGGTGAGGTTTCGTGTTAGAGAAACTTCGGCTCAGCGAGAATCTCGATTGAGTTCACATTGTTCTCAAAAAAAGACCACTCGAATTAGGGCGAACAGGGAACAGTCTGAGGCAAGTTTGTCCATCGACCGTGAATCTTATATACTATCGCGTGAGTCTGAGACTTTCACTGATAGGGAATCCCTCCTGAGCTCCTCAGAGGATTTGGACAGCAAATGCCCGGTTTTAAGAGACACTTGGAGAACGAGAAACACGTCCCACTGCCGATCGCGAGGCGCATGCACTATCGCTTGAGTCTGAGACCTTTACTGATAGGGAAATCCGTCTGAGCTCTCAGAAGGTTCGGGCAGCAAATGCCCGGTCTCAGGAGATACTTGCAGAATGAGAAGCACGTCTCACTGCCGATCGCGAGGCCCATGCACTATCGCTTGAGTCTGAGACCTTTACTGATAGGGAAATCCGTCTGAGCTCTCAGAGGGTTCGGACAGCAAAAGCTTGCCCGGTCTCGGAAGACAGTAGAAGAACGAGAAGCACAACTCACTACCGATCGCGTTTCCAGTGAGCCTATGCTTCGTGATGATAATAAATAAAGCCCAAGGTCAGACGCTAAAAGTTGTGGGTGTAGATATAAGTGTTAACTGCTTTTCACACAGTCAACTCGGTCACTCGGTTATGTAGCTCTGTCTGTTAGCAATCCTAGCAACCTGTATGCTTTGATGTAGTTTGGTGAAGTTGATCCCCGATGGCTATACATCTATGTCATTTATAGAGAAGCATTACTTTAAATGAGATTTTTCTAAATACCCAAATGACGGTGCTTATAAACCAAAAGATATGTCCTAAAACTGCTGCCCAAAGTCGCTATTCCACGCGGACGGAGTCGCGGGCACAGCTAGTATTAAAATATAAATGCAAACAATAAACATTCTTATTATCTATTTCAAAGTAGATTTTAACTTTTGGTTTATGTTTATAAGTTTAGAAAACAGCATTTTTGTTCTTATTCTGAAATAAGAAATATTCGAGATCGGCAGATTGTTCTGAACAATGGGGAAGATGATTAATCTTGGTGACAAGTGAAGCGCTTACTGTTTATGGAATGTAGGTCAATATTTTTTACGATTGACGAGTTTCGGATAAAATGATTGAAACAATTCATTTGGCTTCTGTATTGCACTTGTCATCAAGTAGATCATAAATGAAAATAATATATTTAATAAATAAAAAGGCCGATAAAATGACTTTATGGTAACCTACACCGATTTACTAGTGGGAGCCCGCACACTTTATCACTCCTTTTTATCTATTTCTGCTGTTATTGCTGCTATATTAGTGATAACTGAGTTAATTTTAATACCAACAAAAACATTGCGATTTAAAAAATAAGGATTGTGCATTCTCGCTGTCGAGTTCACTAAACGTTGAGAGAATGTCAAGAGACAACGTCAAAAGATGTGTTTCTCTAAGCTATACTACCATAAAACAGGACAATGGATCTTCATTCAAACTTGAACATAAACGTCTTAATACAAAAAAGAAAACATGCACTCCCAACACTCCTTTTCCCGTATTCATATTCTCATTTAAAAAATTACAGGACGTAGTCATGTCCGCAACCGGTCCGTAATGGAAAACGTCTCGCATGAATTGTTCTCTTTGTACGAATGTGTCGTGAAATTTCCTGCTGCATTGTTGTGGATGCCGTACGCGAGTTTAAAAAAATATTCATGAAGCGTTGCGCAGTTTAAAAACGGACATGAAGAACATAATATACTTTTCGTATTAATTGGTTGCTGGACGTAACTTCACGGGATCCTCCAAAAAGTTCACTAAAAAAAATTCAGTAAATGACAACAATTTTATTGAGATTATATTTCATCCCATATCATCTCATCTCATTTCATTTCATTTCATCCCAGTTGATTAATGTTTCAAATTAATCATCTTCATTTCATTTCACTCCATTACCATTTTTCATAAAAATAAGATTAAAAATTAAAAAAGACATGACTTAAAGGTCTTAGTTACCAGGTCATAAAATCCTTTAAATAAGTACTAATTGGTCGTGATTTAAAAATAAGTGTATTAAATGCGATATTTACTAAAGGGAACATAATTGATTCCGAACCAGCACTGTGAAACATACATAATATATTATACCCGTATATTAATTACATTATGATGATCAAGAAACATCTATGTTTTTCATCTAATTACGGTCTTTCGTTTCGAATATTATTATTTCTTAGTATTTTTCGTGTCGGTCAATGAAGACGATTTAAAATAACTTTACGGCTTAACCTACACCACGAACATCAACTTTTTTGCAAAGACTGGTAAAGACTCATATATCATCTGATGTTAAGTTGTAACTACTTAATAGACTATATACACCTATCCACCTTGAGACACCAGGTCGAGAATTTAATTATAATGTATTAACTAATGACCTTTCATGTCGTATCATGCTTCAAAAGTCATGACTGATCGTGATCTGTTAATAAAATCTACTGTACACTCATTTCAAGCGGTATGAATCAATATAAATATGAAAAATGATTTAATTAAACTATGAAATATTCACTTTGGTTTTGGCGTTATCACGGCAGCGGCACCCGAAAAATGCTAACAAACAAACGCCCTAAACATTTTCCAGGCCTTTCGTCATGAAATCTGCTATGAAATATGCAAAAAGCGTTCGTACCCTCTCATGTATGTACGTACACACTCCATGGCTATACAAACACAAGATACATATATAACTAGGCTGCTCGTAGAAAAGTTAAGATACAGATTTTTTTCTTTTAAAACGATTTTATTAATTTGTTTCGTTTGACTTGATCTATCTCTGTAATGGTATCTTTAAACTTAATTTTCCTCAAATTCGAGCCATCCAAATAACTTGAAAATATTCACACGTATCTAAGACCGATGACAACAAAAAAAAATACATCAGGTAATTATATATATCCTGATCAAATTACGTGGACCAAAAAAAACACGTGTCACACTCGGGGACTGCCGCGGTAGAGCTATTGCATAGCATTTTTTATCAACTTATCCAATTATAACTACACAATAATAATTTAATATTAAAACAATAATAAAATAAGACCAAGCTATACATATCTATAAACATTAACAAAAGCAAAACATTAACAGTCCCCTTCACACTCATAAGCTAGACCGCGCGAGAGAGTGATGGGCAGACTTTTCATGATGCGCATGCAGTGCGACGTCACGCCACGCGCTTATTCACAAACACTACACTAGCGCAACGTGTGAATGTGTTGAACGCGAGCTACATGGTAGGCGGAGTAGGGGGTGTTAGGTTTTATTTTTGTTACGGACTTTCTTGATTCGGTCGCGGCGCTCAAAGCCCGCGATAAAAGATATATTATGCAATAGCTTAAAAACTTTAAGTCCGAATAGGGGTTTTTTTTTGTTTTTAAGATAAACAGAGATACATTTTGGCAATGACTAGTGCGTAATTTTGTCCGCACGGATAGATACCACAAACCTCACTTAATCTGTTCGATAACAATCACGGATTATGATTTGAAGATTATGTATACACGTTGTTCAAATTTAGTTGAGATTTCGATTTGAGCCTATACAAAGCTCTGATATCATATTATTTATTATAGTAGGTACACGTGACATGGTTTTGAATACAGCTCAATACAAGGTAGTATTTAAATGGCAAGATTATTCTTATGGTAAAAAATATACGTAATTCGCAATTTTTATTAATTTAAATATAATTAATCCCTAAATTTACGATATTTATTTTTTCGATGCATTCTTTTATGTATCTATAACACATGCTAGTCTTGCTACATTATGTTTCTTGGTAGGTAATTCTAATATGATAATTGAATGTATTTTAAAGGCCGACTTTGAGCAGGATCTTTTGAATAGATTGTAACTTCAGGGCTCTTAAGAATTTGAATCTTAATTGACAACAAATTATACAATAATTTTCTCTGCTCCATTATCTGCAACCAAAGTAAATTGTCCCTCCTTCGTAAGAAGGTAACACTCCACAAAACTTGCAAATGCACGGTCATGACTTATGCAAGTGTAGTGTTCAACACCCTCCAGCTTATTTTGTGTCGCTTTTGCATGATAGCCGTCGGATCACAGTGGTATGTGAGCAATGTAAATCTTCACGACGATTTAGAATTAGAATTGACAAGTATCTGAAGATAGCGTCAGAACGCTACTTCGAGAAAGCGACAAGGCACGATAACTTAACTTATCGTCGCCATCTCGAGTTACGTACCCGACCTAGACCACGCGGCAACTCACAACCGCCTTCATCCTAAGCATGTCATGCTAGATCCTCCTGATCTACTTTCGGGGCTTTTAAGCATTCCAAGCACCAACCGTTCTCGTCGAATCGGTGGAGAGTTAAATGTTCACTTTGTTAAAATTCTTGTAACTTTTCAAACCTTTTTAAAGTAGCTTTCTGACTAACACATGCAAAAGCAGCTTAAGGAACATCGTGAAGGAGGTTAAGTGCATCGCCATATCCGGTCGCGTTATAACACTGTAGTGATGTGAAACAGTGTGTGAAGTTAGTCGATGAATCCGAAATGAAAAATTATATGAAATTTAAATATTAGATCGTTTGATTTATCAATGAACTTTATCAAACGTTTCTGCATAAATAAAATAGTGGTCTTAATTTTTGGCTCTATTTAAAAAAGGAAGAATTCATAAGAAAGTGCGTGGTAGTAAACCATAGTAGTTTATTGACTTTTTTGTTAAAACTAAGCCCAAAGTTCGAATTACATTGTGCGTTACATTAAGAATATTATACACAACATTTATATTATTATATCTGTTACGCAATTACATCAATATACTATTAACTGTTACACAATTCATATCTCTTAATAGTTTTTGTATTATTAGAAAATTATGAATAAGCTTTACCTATAGAAAAAGTAATGACAACAAAATTTAAATCTTTTTTTTGATCTTCTGTTTACAAACCGAGTTTTTTCTTTTTATTCAGTAGATACTCATGATCTTTAGATAATATAAAGTATAATTTATAAAATATTGTTCTGTAAATACCGATACCCTTTACTAGTTTCATATATAAAATGTTTTTGGCTTGCTTACATTAATAAATCTTTATTTTGACATTTCCTTTATGCTCTCTTTACTTTATACTTACTTGAATTAAAATGAACTCGACTGAAAAGACAGTGTCAGCTGTACAGGACTAGCTCTCCCGTGAGTGTCACAAAGCGGCAGACAGTCTTTGAACTCGACCACGAGTGTTCTAGACATGGTTACGGACTAATTATTTAGGTAGCTAAGCAAACATTTGCTAACCGTTTTAATGAATTTTATATTTATTTAAACTTTTTTCGAATGTGTTTTGGCAATATGATTTTATGAAGCGAAATAAATTCGATAAAGCCTAAGACAGCCCATCGTATAGCTCTGCTCTTGCTAGAGCTCGTCATCATCATAATTGTTTCCTATTACCCTCTGCTGGAGTGTAGGACTCGAATCAAATTTTTCCATTTACATCGGTCTTGGGCAGTCTGTTCTAGCTCCTCCCACGTCATGCCTAAGACACCTAGCTCCTGCTCCACTGAGCGACGCCAAGTTGTTCTGGGGCGGCCTCTCTCCTTTTTTCCAGACACTTTCCAGGTAAATGCCCTCTTTGATAGGCGGATAGTGTTAGAGTTAGTGTTAGCAAATTTTCTCAAGTTGAGCCCGTTTGCTCACCTACACGTCCGGGCGTAGCTGGAATAGCCTCTTATGCTACCAACGAATAAGTAGAGAAAAAAGCCTAAGATTCACCCTGTGAGTTTGTTTCAAAATTATAACACAATCCATCAAGCTGTCAGTCTGTGGTAACAGAATCTGTGTGTCTACTAAGTAAAAATAATAGTTACGTAAAATCGAGGCTTTGAAAACATCAGCTAAGAAAATTCATACCACTTCTGCTCATGATATAGTGGATTCTGGTGATCCTATCATTTACATCGTCAGATATGTTTTTCATGTTGAGCTGCGACGTCACGAACCATTAGGTTTCATAAAAATACTTTGTTATAGGCACACCGAGGTCAGTTCAGATCGCGCGGTGATAATTATAATAATATTTTCCTTGAAAGTGTTTTTGTCGTCGACTGCTCTTAAACACGGCAATTAAGAATTGAACCATTTCTCCCAACGTGGTCTTCATGTTGGGATATTTTATTAACTCCGGTAACACTCAACAGTTAGTTGGTAGGCCATGTATGTACTTATATGTTAATCTAGAGAAATAATATTTTTTTAACTATTACTTAGCTTTTGTTTCGAAACCCACTCCAAGTAAAAATTGTACAAAATATGTACTTACACAATTACGGTACCTGTTCAAAAAGCTATAAATATTTGAGAAGATTTGTAATTGCCAATTTATTGTCTTATTTAATTTTAGCTTTAAGTTTTGCAACAATTAAATGAGAAAAATAAATAAACATAAGACTAATCGATAGCCATGAACGAACCTCGCGACTTTTGAGTGATTACGGGACATTCTTTATTCATTCACACGGTAGGCATGTCGAGCTTCATCATAATATACGGACTCTTATCGTTCTTGGATTTAACAAAATAAAAATATACGCAGCGTGGTGCGTTAACGATGCCTCCACGATATGTGAAAGCATCACGCTGTCATATATTTCTACATATAACTTTTGTGAGTTAATGTTTGAAATTAAATCGGTTTTTTTTGAAGTTATACTTCTTTAGGCGCGTTATGAAAAATTGATGAGAGTGAAATTTTACGATGCGCGCGCACCGTGACACAAAATTAACAGAATGAAGTTGCCCACTAAATCGCTCATTACAGTACGACCGACGTAACTTGGCGAGTCTGAATATAGCCGCAAGTGAACCGAATTTATACGATGTCAAGAAAAAGGATGTCCAATATGCGTGTTTGAGGATGATGTTTAATCGATTTTTTTCAAATTGATTAAAATTTAAATAAAAAAAAGAAATAAATTTAATAAAAATAAAGTATAACTTTTTACGCGCGTACATAAGTACACGCACCCTTTTTTTAATAGCTTATGAATATTACAGAATGTTCACAAAACATTATAAACAGTGTAATTAAAGTGTAATCTTTCGTGTATTTGAATTTCTAATTTCGTAATTTCAGTTTCTATCTTGTCAGAACAGACATCAGTCATGCGTTTCGGATTTCGTTACTGCAATTCAATTTCAACTTCCAAATGACCTCCCAAAGTTGATCATGTTAAAACGTGTCCCAGTTACCGCTTAACTCCAGTTAAACTGATCTGCTTTTTCACGCCGTTTTATTCATCATAGTTTTTATTCTACTACAATATATATTTCTTTTCTGTTTCATACTGATTTGCGTTATGTAGTGTATCTCGTTCTTAATTTCACCATTTGATTTTTTTTGTAATTTTTATTATTGATAGCTGAGTCCCGCGATGTTACCCGATATAATATAGTAGAAATAGCACCGCTGTGCTTTTCACTGGATTGATGTCTATACGCCGTTTTCGAAACGAGTAAGTCACGCTCTAGGTTTATTCTTTCACTGTTGTTTCCAAGTCTTTGTGAATTTTAGAACTGGAGTTCTTAATGCTTGAAGGATTTTGATTTTACCTTTCATCACTTTTAAATAAATAAATAAAGTTCAGCTTTTCAATAAAAATAACCACTTTTTTTAAATTATAAATATACTAGCTGTACCCGTCCGCTTCGCTGGGCATTTAAAATGAACATTATTATTTCTCACCCTCACAAAGATTCTCCTCATTAACTCCCCCGCAACTGGTGTAGGGAGTCCAACATTCATATAAATATTAGCCTATCCATTAAGCACATGTATTTTCTACATGGATACCAAGTTTCAAGTCAATCGGATGCATGGTTCAGTAGCTGTAACGGAACATCCGTAAAAACCACTGTAGATTTATATATTAGTATAGATAAATTATAAACAATAATAATAATATTCATAGAAAACTTCACTTAAAAGCGAGGCCAGTAAAGAAAAGCTGGTACTTACATACAGGTATGTGTAAAACTCATTTCACTTGATAGAGCACAACTCGTTCAAATCGAATTAACATCGAGATTCTCATCTTGTAGAAATAAGGTCTGATATTCATTCCGTTTTATTGCCGCCCCGTTGAAGTCAACACTTTGGGGACTCTTCATATAATCGAGTGAACACAACAACTGCATACTGTAAATATTTATTTCTGAACAAATTCAGTTTCGCTGTTGAAAGTTAATCAGGTTGGAAGTTTCATTATTCTATTCCCTGAGCTGTGGATCTGTACTGAGGAATAACGAATTCCTTATTCTGATGCACTGACTTAATTCATACCTGAAGATAGTCGAATCTTCGACGATCCCTATGAATGCGCCGAGGGTGCTCATGGGTGTTGTGGGGATTGCACCGGGGGTCCCTAAAGTACGGGTCACTGCAGTTGCAACTTAATGATATAAGGGATTTTTTTACTTGGCTTCCACTTCGGATGAGCGTCCAAGCCCGCTCGAGGCAGGGTTGGGGGTAGGAGGAGCAAATGCTGTCAACATGCAACCAGAGGCACCACTACTCCAAGGACACCTGACCGACAAAGTCGGGGTGTACACGACTCCACACAGTCTTCACGGTCGGCAGTCAGACAAACGGGCTAGGAAATAACTGGTATTTTGGGATACCTCTCTGAATTAGAATCAACCTATCGTTATTGTTTTTTTATCATTTGGGCTTACTTAATTACAGTCCATCTAATGTTAAGCCCATACCTAGACAGTACAATGAAGCCACCAACTATTTTAAAACGTGACTATGAGTTCTGGATTCGGGTCTGAATGGAACAACGCTGGCTTGTGGATGTTCAATAACATACTCTGTGATACAAGAGTACGTTAGCACACCGCGCGGCCTCTATCACGTTGTGTGGACTTAAACCCATTAAGTTTTGAAGTAAAATCGTCCTTTAATATTGCACAGATCTGAAATCTCATGTGAACAGGAATCGACAATCCTCTTATTTCGTGTCGTCTGCAGCGATCTCCACTAACACTTCACCAGTGCAAAATGGGTTCCACAAATGGAACAAAATATTACTCAGGGTTGCAACGTTTTGAGTAACACTAATATAAAAAAAGTAATCAGAAAATTTATACATTCCTACTTTCACTAGAAATGTATTGAGGTTCTGATTACAAATTAATGTGTTAAAATGAATTATTTATTTAATTATTGTCTAACGCATCAACTATGTTTTTAGACATAAAATATACTGTAAAGCAATAAACTTGTTCTGAAGAGTTATTTGATTGAGCCAACATAGGTTATAGGTGTGGCGCAAAGAGTAGGACAGCGGTTACTGGGCTACAGCCTATTTATGGTACTATTACGACTTTTGACCTTATATTTGAAGATTATTAACGACATTCATGTCATGCTGTTAGTAAATCGTGCATTAGCGTCTACCCACCTAATTCAACCATAATAGAACAGTAAAGCGCTCTTCAGATTTAGTCGCTTCGAAAGTTAATTAAATTGAAACTTGGCAACCCTAAATATCATATGAACTCCTTATCCTGGAAACCCTGTGAAATCGACCGAGACGCAACGGTATCGAGAATCAGCACAAAGATACGAATATCAACTGCATTTGTACGGGTGGTATATGCGAGTCCACTCCGTAGAAGAGTTCGTGTATTTTTACAGTAATGGTTTTGTATTTTAATTGCGAACTTTGGTTTCATAGGTTGTTTGTTTCAAGATTTATAAATGCACCCACCACATATTATTATGTAATTATGTATGTGTAGAAGGAAATTATCCAATACTAGAGGTCCCGCAATAGTCGAAATTTGACTATAATTAATTGGAATTGGAAGTTTATACACTATTATGATTGTATTTTATACTTCTATAATCAAAAATTTCGCCAAGACTACACTATAAAAAATATTAACAAAGACAAACAATATTTAACTTCAATTTGACAACAGACGTCAAGAACAAAAGTTTGACAATAAATAGTATGCATGCGTGTGTGCGTCAAATACATGGTATGTAGTGTGTGTCATGTTTTCTTTATTGATTTAATGAATTTTTCATGCATTATTTTAAAAAAATATTAGCATTGTGCACTTCTTCTCTACATTCTTTATAAGTGTGGAAAATTTCATACTCCTCCGTCCGCGCGATTTTCGTAAAAAGGGATACAAAGTTTTTGCTTCACGTATTAATATATAGATTTCTTAAAGATACTGAATTCGATCTAAAACGGAATCCAGAAACAAAATTCAAAATGACCAATCACTAAACTAGACACTGGACAAAATACAAAACACGGTAAGCAATATTCATCTCATGATTACTCGATGATCTTGTGATTGTTTGATACCCGTCAATCTGATATTTCTAACGCTATAAACACTTATAAACTAAGTGTATAATCTATGCTTATAAATGTTAAACTACCAAACCTGTTTAGTTCGTTGTTACCTACATACAAATACGGACCTTACCAAAAGAAAACTTTTTAATAAATTAACTTCTATTGCTATTACTGCACGAGCAAAATACTGACTGATTATATGTTTTGTAAATAAAATTAAAGCATTTAAAACCACCAAACATCGCATTAGTCTATTGTCAACATTTCATGTATTCTCGAAACATCTGGAACACACTTCATATAGAAGCTAAAATTTCATGTTATTAAGAAACCCACATTCATATATTATGCTTACGACCCTAATAGAATGAAATAAAAATCTGATATTTGGCTGTAGGGAATATTCTGAGACCACGTGGATATTCTTGTACTGGAAAAGCGTAACGAACTGTAGCCGGAAAGAGAAGATAGCCGTTGTAAAGTAAAATCCAGAACTCATAGTCACGTTTTAAAATAGTTGGTGGCTTCATTGTACTGTCTATGTATGGGCCTAACATTAGATGGACTGTAATTATTAAGTAAGCCCAAATGATAAAAAAACAATAACATAGAATTTCAGTCTCAACTAACATTTAATTAATTGAGTAACTAACTATCTATAATGTAACGAAGGACTTCAAATAATGATAAAATCTTGACAGCAACAGAATCTGAACTTAAATTCGGGCTTACTGTTAAAAAGTAACAAAGATTAAAGAGGCTAAGCGTACCTGACCCTCCATAGATAGAACAGATCCGATCAAAAAGTGAATATTAAATTAGATTTGAAAAGACGTTTCGTGTTACTGAACTTATTCCTTTTTGATAGTATATGAAATTTTAATCATATAAGCGTATTGAAGTGGGCGTGAACTATATATTTTTTTATCTAGATGGGTGTACGAGTTCACGGCCTACTTAGTGTTAAGTGATTACCGGAGCCCATAGACATCAACAACGTAAAAGATGCCACAAAGTCACCGTTTTTACAGTACAGCGGCTACCCCATCCTTCAAGCTGTAACACAAGACTGTATCACGGCAGAAATAAGCAGGGCGGGAGAAGCTACCAGTAATTACGCAAATTGTATTTTTGCGGGTTTGATTTTTCTTACACGACGTTATTTTTTCACCGTGGAAGTCAATCATTAACAGTTCTTAAGTGCGTATTTCATTAGAAAAATGGATACCTGCCTGCGGGATTTGAACACTGGCACAGCCGCATCGCTCGATATGAATGCACTGGGCTTTTTATCTTTTAGGCCACGGCGAGTATAAAACGATAATTATGTACGTTGCATAAATATATGTATGCTTGAGGGTAGACATTATCTTGTTGAACACCAAGTAAAACGAAGTCACTTTTTGATTCCTGATTTAATCAACAATATGTTATCTTAACAATTCACTTAACACTTGTCCAACCTTAACCAGTACGTACAACAGTCACTGAATCACACAACGTAACAAGGATATAGTAAGTGCACCGGGCAAACGCAGTCCAACGAATGTCCATTGCGTCGTGGGGTCGTCGCGTCCCCTTGCGGGGGCGCGGAGCGGGCCTCGGGGAAACCCCTCTGCCCGGACATGTGGCTCCCTGCCTAATGAGGTAGGGGTGATGCGCTGCTGGATGGTGTTTTGCAGGCTTGAAATTGAAAAGTGGGCGCGACTTCATTCTTCTCTCTTCACTTCTTTCTTCCTCTTCTTCTTCCTCTTCTTTCTTCATTCTTCACTTCTTCCGGGGGCGGCTGCTGCTATCCTCCATATATATATATATATTTTTTTTTTTTTTCCTGTACTATTTACAATTTCATCTTAACCTAACTTAACCTAAAGTAAACCTAACTTAATCTAACTTACATCTAAGTGACGGCAGCGCGCCGTTCCTGCACTCCGTGGAGTGCCGGGACAGCGCGCGCCGTCACACCTAAACTAATCCTAATCTAACTTAACCTAACATAACCTAGCTAACCTAATATGGGGGAGAGAGCGAATCCGCACTCCACGCTACAGTCCTCTCCCCCTCTCCCCATCGTTATACAATATTGATGGGGGGGAGGATTGTAGCGGGTAAGAACACCCCATCCCAAAAGGGGGTGGGGGGTGGGGTCAAAGCCCCTCATGGAAATGAGGCTGCACCTACGGGGTGCAGCCGCGGTCCCCATACGGGGGACCCGCCAAACGGACAAGAGGCGTGGGGCTAGAGCCTGATGAAACTCAGCTCCGAGGGGGGCGCTCATAGGTCCTCCCCGGCCTCACAGCCGGCGAGGAGCTTTATCTCCGAACGATCGTCGGGGGTACCAATAGCTCCCGCGGCAACGCCGTACCATCCGGTGGTCTGGCGTGCAGCGGGGCTATGTTGCGGAGATGCTCATGGGGCCCGTTTTCGGCTCGCTCGTACATATTACGGGCGAGCCTAGTCACAAACTCCACGAGCGACTCCACACCTAGGTCCCGGGCAATAACGTCATTTCTGACGTACTGCCCGGCCCCGACGATAATGCGGAGGGAAAGACTCTGCTGGGCCTGCAACCTAGATCGCTGGGACGGCGACAACAGGTGATACCAGGCCTCAGCAGCGTATGTGAGGCGGGAACGGACGTATGTCTTGTAAATGGCGAGTCTGGTCCTGGTCGGAAGCCCGGACGCAAACACCGGCCGCAACAAGAACATGGCCGCGCGAGCCTGACCGATGACTCGGTTGACGTGCGCGACCATGCTCAAAGAGCGGTCGATGTCGCATCCGAGATACCGGACCGTGGTCCTGAACTCGACATTCACACCTCGGAGGCTGAGTTTCTTTGGGACGACTCTGATACGGACCGGACCGTAGAGTAAGGCCGCGGTCTTTCCCACATTGACCGCGACTCTCCAACGGTCCAGCCACTGGGGCAGTAAATCCAAAAGCCTCTGCATCCTCATAATGGCTGCAGAGGGGAAAGGAAAGGACGAGAAGTAGGCCGAGTCGTCAGCGAACAAGGCCAACTTCACGTCCTCCTCCCACGCCCGAAGGTGACCCTCCAGGGTGGGGATGTCGTTAGTGTAGAGGGCGTATAGGATAGGTGATAGGACACTACCCTGGGGAACCCCGGCCGTAATGGGACGCACGGAAGACCGTGCGCCCTCGACCGCGACAAAGAAGGTTCTGCCCTCCAGACACGACCCGAGCAGTCGCACGTGAGCGTGCCGTAGGCCCGCGTCCCGCAGCTTGTGGACCAGTCCCTCGTGCCACACACGGTCGAAGGCCTTCTCGATATCGAGAAGGACCGCGACCGTGTATTGGCGCGAGTTTCGCCGGTCCGCCAAGTGATGCAGGACACGGGTCAGTTGCAGAGTCGTCGAGTGGCCACTTCTAAAGCCGAATTGCTCCGGCCTGAGGAGAATATACGGCGATATTCTCCTCAGGAGCAGCCGCTCGAACAACTTACCCACGTGCAAGAGCAAGGTAATCGGTCGGTAACTGGAGGGCTTTCTCCTATCTTTGCCGGGTTTGGGCAAGACGATGATCTTGCCCAGTTTCCAAGTTCCAGGGAAGTGTCCTACCCGGAGAATGGAATTAAACAATCGTGTCATTGCTGACACGATTGAGGGAGGGAGGTTTTGCAGGGCGAGGGGAGGAATACCGTCCTCGCCGGGGGCTTTGCGCCTCTTCATCAACTTGATGAGGAGGCGCACCTCGCTGGGAGTGACTAAGTCGTCATCTCCCAGCTCGACTCCCGGCGATTCCGCTTTGATTCCATTGCGAGGCACGTACCGCCTTTTTATACTGGCCGGCGCAGCTGGCTTATTTATGAGTCACTTCTGTTGCACCTGTTGTTTACGAGTGGAACGACATGGCCGGCGCACCTGGCTTGTGTGAGTCACTCCTATTGCACGTGCTATATAACAGAAATATCGTTAACGCCGTCATATACTTAGTCTGGCCATAAATATTGTTACAATTAAAAATAAACAAAATATTACATTTGAATTTAGAATCTGTCATTTTTATATGATTGCTCATTGAGTTTTCTCATTTTGGCGCCAATACATTGTACAATATTTTGCGATATTAAAATGGAGTGGGGTGATAAAGAGAACCGAATCGTTGTGATTGCATTACACAAAGTAGTTATGGAGCCAAATGCAATTTTTAAAACTCTCCATACGCTTTGTATTAGTAAAATGTTTGTGTACCGGGCTATTAATAGGTGCAATGAGACCTCCTCTGTTTGTGACAGAAAAAGATCTGGCCGTCCACGTAGTGTTCGTACGAAAAAGGTGGTCAAAGCAGTAAGGGAAAGAATTCGAAGAAATCCTGTCCGAAAGCAAATGATTTTATCTCGGGAGATGAAGATAGCACCTAGAACCATGTCGCGTATTTTAAAAGATGACTTAGGACTTTGCAGCCTATAAGAGATGTACTGGTCATTTCTTAATTGATAATTTAAAAGAGAATAGGGTAGTCAAATCGAAACAACTACTGAAGCGGTACGCAAAGGAAGGTCATAGAAAAATTTTGTTTATGGATGAGAAATTTTTTACAATTGAGCTACATTTTAACAAACAAAATGATCGTATTTATGCTCAAAGCTCTAAGGAAGCTTCCCAATTAGTCGACAGAGTGCAACGTGGGCACTATCCGACTTCAGTGATGGTTTGGGGGGTATTAGCTATGAGGGAGTGACTGGGCCATACTTTTGTGAAAAAGGTATCAAAACATCGGCACAAGTGTATCAAGATACCATCCTTGAGAAGGTAGTGAAGCCCCTTAACAACACCATGTTCAATAATCAAGAATGGTCCTTCCAGCAAGACTCGGCGCCAGGTCATAAAGCTCGGTCTATGCAGTCTTGGTTGGAAACGAACCTTTCGGACTTCATCAGAGCTGAAGACTGGCCGTCGTCTAGTCCCGATCTAAATCCGCTGGATTATGATTTATAGTCAGTTTTAGAGAGTACGGCTTGCTCTAAACGCCATGATAATTTGGAGTCCCTAAAACAATCCGTACAATTGGCAGTGAAAAAATTTCCCATGGAAAGAGTGCGTGCTTCTATAGATAACTGGCCTCAGCGTTTAAAGGACTGTATTGCAGCCAATGGAGTCCACTTCGAATAAGCTTTTTATACTTTAAATTGTTTTATATTTATGTATTAAAATAACACACTGTAAAAGTAATAAATGTTATTTGCCATATAATTTTTTTGTTTTCCTTTGTAACAGTATTTATGGCCAGACTAAGTATAGGTATATACATATTTACATCCTCCCGATCCATTAACGATGCTTTTAAGTACCTCAAGCTCCGGTCACCATCCTTGCCGAACCCGTCCCTGACGACGAAGGGCTCGACGATTAAATTAACCCACAGATACAGCCCACTGAATTTCTCGTCGGATCTTCTGAGTGGGTCGCGTTTTCGATCCGGTGGTAGATTCTGCGAAGCACTGCTCTTGCTAAGGCCGGTGTTAGCAACACTCTGGTTTGAGCCCCGTGAGCTCACCTACACGCCAAGGCGAAGTTGAAAGGCTATCAGCATAGGTAGGAAAAAAAAATAGCTGCGTTATTTTTATGATCCGATTGTTCTCATTAGCCGAAAGTTTTACCCGATGGTTCCTCATGTACTCTTTGCATTCTTTTCTATTATTTACAAAGTTTAATTTCTGTTATAAAGGCTTAACACAATGATAATGGGTGGTCTTCAGTTTCCAGTAGTACCAAACATCGTCACAGAAAAAAGATCGTATTAAAAATCGTATCGCATAGGACGTAGAGTCACTATCGTTGTCTTACTCCAAAATCCTTTCGGTCCGCGTATATAGAACATTTCAACCGAGATTAGAACTAAGCCTGGTTTCAACGAGCCCTCCTCGTCCGATTTTTCTTTAAAGCCTCCAAGATTATTCTTCCCATTCGTGTTTGCTCTGAGTAAATGAGCGTTAATAAAGTAATGATATAAATTTAGATTTTCGTTTTCGTTTTAGAACCAAATTCTTTCCTGGGTTTTATAGTACAAATTAAAAACGTCGAAGACAAATAATATTTTTTTAAGGATTGTGGTTCATTTAATGTATATTGATTAATAAACATACATAAATTAAGCGCTCCAATAGATAACGTTATATTAAGTAAAACACCAAAAATATTTTCAAGCATTATAATATACTACAAGACAAATATACTGCCGTGCTTACGATAAATACAGTAAGTCACATTTTTGTCGATATTGAGTTAAGTATATATTTGGAATGTAGAGATTGAGATCTACATTTCTGTATATTTAAAATTTTAAAATGTGGTATAGAAACGTAAATAAGCTTAAGCATATCTACAGTAAGAAACATTTTGCGCCAAAACATACTTATTATAATTGCAGTATGGGCACATACGGTTGATTTTTTCATAAAGTTTAAACCATTTCCTATGTATTGATACAGTAAGTAATTTTGCTGTTATTATTTTTAAGATATGAGTATTTTTCATCAAGTATCACTGAAACATATTAGCAGTAAGTACCACATACTATTATTATATTAATTGTTGAAAATAAAGCATTAGTTACTAAACCTTAACATATCTACAGTAAGTTGAACTTACTGTGTATATGATAAGTCAGCAAATTAAAATATTTATTTTTATGCATAGTCGTAACAACAGCAAGATTCACTACTGTAATTATATTAAGGAATACTTCATATTATGCGTAGACTTGCCCGGAACATGTTAGGTAAACACGTTACTTACTGCAAATATTATAAGGTGTTTAGTTAAAGTTCAGAGGGCTTATTTCATACTAATGTATAAAACAGATCATAAAATGAGATGTTGCAATCATTGGACTTTTTACAAGCCAAAATTATGAAGACCCAAAAGTTTCCTTAGGTGAAGTTTAAAAATAGTCCCAGAGGAATCACTGCAGATCGTAAAGTAGATATTATACAGAAGCTTGTACCTCTGATGCCTGAGAATAGAAAATATTTTTGGTTAAACATTTCGATTTCTGCATCAAATCTATTAACCGCAGAGTTTTGAGTTCAGAATTTTTTTTTTAAATAACTGGGATTATTTAAATTCCCGTTTTGTTGTAATAGGTACCTACTTCGAATTGACATAGAACCTTCATGGTTTGAGATTTTTTAGTAAACATGTGTAACGTTCGATTATCGACTTTCAGTTTTTTTTTATTATTCAGCTTAGACAAGAAAGATGGATACTTTGAAAATTCGAGTGATTTTTTAATAAGAGTTCCGACGCGGGACTAACGCTGCAAAAGCAGGAGAAGGGACTACTAATGAACGCAGCGTGTGTTTTAGTTTAAACGCTTTCGTGATGGAAATTTTGATTTGAAGAACGAACCACGTGGAAGACTGCCCACACATATGAATAACAATGAATTGAAAGAGATGGTGAGAGCTGATCCGAGCCAAACTACCCAGGAATTAGCGATATGGTTTAATGTTACCTTATCAACAATATTGACTCATTTGCACCAAATCAATGAAATTTAAAAAAAATGGGAAAAATGGGTGCATTATGATTTGACTGATCTGCAGAAAGAAACGCGTGTTGAACCTTGTGTTGCCTTGTTGAATCGATACAGAAATGAAGTAATATCATGTGATGAAAAGCGATTCTTTACGATAACCGTAAGCGAAAAATGCAATGGCTGACCCCAGGTCAAACGCCGCAACAGTATCCTGAAGCAAAGCTTACCAATATATGTATAGTAATGGTAACTGTTTGGGGATCTCAACATGGTGTTATTCACTATAGGTTTCTCCTATAGGATCTGGTCAAGAAATAACGGTAAATGTCTACTATGCCGTACTCCGAACAATGATAGTAAAACTTGTAGTGAAACAGCCCTGAATCCTGAATCGGTCTTCAACATTACTGCTCTATGATGACGCGAGACCTCACACAGCACGAGAAACCGTTTTAACTCTACAGGAACTGCAATTAGAAACCATTGGTCACCCCCCGTATTTGCTAGACCTTGCTCCAACGGAATAAATACCATTTTTTTCGGATTTGGACAAGTTTCTAGGTGATAAAAACTTTTCGTCCTAGGAGGCAGTACAAAATGCTTTCACACAGTTTGTAGAATCTAGATCACCAGAGTTCTATCGCAAAGAGATAATTGACCTTTCTATTAGATGGTAGCAATGTATAGATAATAACTGTAGATATTTTGATTCAATAAATATGTTAAATAAAAAAAAAAAACGAATTTCAATTTTTCAGGTCAAATCGGCAATTTCATACTTTAACCCCTAATATGCCTATATTATGTAAGCCTACATATTACTAGTCAATTAAAGGACATTTACTATTTTACCATAAACTGTTACACAGGTGCTAATATTATTGATTTGTAAGATTGACTGATTTGATAATTTCTTGTATCGAGGATTTCATAATCTACATAATAGTTTAGTAGTACATAATAACCGTCTTAAGAGGTTAAATGACTTATTAAAGATTATAAAGTACCTTATTAGATCAGGGTTGTGCAGCTGCGTTCTGTCAATCTACGTATTATTATTTTTATTATAAAAATTCCAAAAAGAACTGTATTAGTTTTTTTAGAAACAAAGTGTTTATTTTTGGTGGTTTTTTTATTCTCAATGCATAAAAAATTCAATAAATGCAACTGATTTTAAAATTGTATAGTCTTAACAAAGTTGTGTAATTATTCTATTAAGCTGTGATTTCATAAGATCTCTTTTGTTTCTTTTATCTACAAATAATATCGAGGAAGAGTAATTAATTATGGTTCCAGTGCTTTATGGTAGATGCTATAAGTTTACATATTGCTCATAGCTATAATTACAGTAAGTGAGTAAGTTTCATTAAGCAAATTGTGCAATTTTTGTTATTCTATTTAAACATTCACCTCATTCCGTAATCATAATTGCAGTATGTAGTTCAAACTAAAGATTGTTACAGTAAGTCACACACTTACTGTACCAATGCTAAAAAAATGTTTTTTTTTAAATTATTAATTCCTTAATATAAATATTTTTTCAAGCTTTATAATTTAAATATTATTTCTGAATAAAAATAATAATAGGCAAATTGTTACTAAAGCCTATATTTATCTTAAAAAATTATAAAAACTTAGGTATGCTTTATACTTCGCGAGAAACGTCAAAAGTAAAATTGAAATCTTTAACCGCGTTTTTCTCAAAAGTGTCTCCAAGGCACTTACTGTATATATCACAAGCACGGCAGTATAGTACTATATTGGGTTCATAGTTACCTCATTAAATTAATTGTAAGCAGATCTACAGTAAAATATTACTAAACTATACTACTACTACTAAACTGCTACTATACTCATAAAACTTTAAAACACGATCAAACTGATATTTAAACAATATTTGTATTTTCCTGATGCATTCATTTCATAAAATATCAGGTTCGATACACAGCTGAGAATGAAAAAAGATCTTTCGCTATTTTGAGAATGAACTTAATATGTGTAAATCAGTGAAATTAGCCTTATATACAGAAAATGCTTACTACCTAAAAATAATATTAAAAACGATAGACATTTTAATCTAAAAATTTTGAGAACTGTATTATAATGACCAAGTAACTTATACAGAGACTGATATAGCTTAGTGGTAAAGACATGTTGAGTTTGATGACTCCCCCCAAATCATAGACGAAACTATATTCTTTGGTCATCAAGTAAAACGCTTTGACCTTCCGACGTTGGAGTTTGCCTGCGAATAAAACAAATATTTGAATATGGATCTATAGTTTTTTTGTTCAGCCTACTGAAGTGCGCTGCTGGACATAGATTTCCCCTAAGGTTCGCCACAATAGCCGGTCTTACAATACACTCAGTGTACACGTCTTATTAGAAAGTTAATTACAAAGACGGGCCGTTGGAATTTATTGTTGCCTAAAAAATTGGAACCACCTATCGGGTCTAACCCACTCAAAAATACATTTTTCTTCCTACCTATGCTTGTAGCCTTAGAGGGCTGTTCCAGCGTAACCGAGCGAGTAGGTGAGCTCATGGGGCTCTAACTTAAGGACGTTGCTAACACTAGCCCTAGAAAGAGCAGCGCTTCGCAGAATCTACCCCTGGATCGGAAACGCGACCCATTTAGAAAAAGTTCCGGCGAGAAACTCAGTGGGCTGTGTCTGTGGGTTAATTTACTGGCCAAGCTCTTCGTCGCAAGCGACGGGTTCGACGAGGACGGTGACCGGTGCTTGAGGTACTTAAAAGCACCGCTAGTGGATTGGGAGGATCCGAAATGATGTGCTTAGGGCGACGTCGACTGTTTACAAAAAATTGTTTTTGTTGGTCCTTTCTGCGTTCTTAGATATTTTAGCTGATTTTAATGTGAAGGTCCGGTACGTCACTTCAGGTATGCAACGTCCGTCTACTCCAACTACTGCCGCGCTTCACCCTAATTTTAGTGAAGAATGTTGTTGTTCCGTAAGTGAATTAAGGAATGCCATTGAAACATTTTTCTAACACCGGATAGGCAATGACTTTTGTACTTTGATCTATGACATTTCAAATAAACTTACCCAGTGGAATAGTGTTGATGGCATCATGAAATGTGATACGAATAAGAGAAACTTGAGTTGCAGTGATGCTTGAGTAATAGCACGGGATCACAACTAACAACGTGTATTTGATGCAACGCACTATTAAATACACGCACACTCCGATTGTTGACTGTGAATATAATCAATCATTCATAAGTTGGACTGTTTCATTATTAGTGCACTTGCACTTGAATTTAGTGCACTTGTGTTTTCGTGTAATTCGAAGTTAAAATTTAAGTCCTAAGGGAACCTTGTTTCTTATCTTATACCGTTAAACGAGCAATTCTTGTATATTAATATATATGTATATAATATCTAGCTACGATTTATTTTCAGAAAATGTTGTTTTTTCGTGTTTTCAATAATCAACTCTTCCCGACATCTATTGGCGAATAATAATACTATTTTATCTTAATTGAGGGCAACTAACCGTTTTAAAGACACAACAAGATGGCGTTAACAAAAAAAAACCGAGCAAAGTTCGGTCATCATCTAGTTGAGCTTAAAGCAAATTCAATCACTATATATTATTAATCAGTTGAACCGATAGCTTAGAATTCCAGTAGTGTCATTAACATGTTAATATAATATTAACATTTTAATAAGGACTTGGCTATTCTTTATGATTTTCTCAATCTGACAATCTCGCTCTAGCGATCGACTTTTTTTAGTCGATCAACTTTGAGCGTGCTTTGGGTGACGCCATTTGCGCCACCTCCACTGCACAGCACTTCATTGCCGTTGTGCAAGAATACGCTGACGTATACGCGTCGTTAAATACGTACGTCCTCGCCTCACTCTGCCGGTAATCAATGGCGTACTTAAGTAGAATCAAGCCCCTATCCGTAACGATAGGATTTTTTAACGCTTACGGTCTCGCAAATCAACGTGATCAGGTTTGTGATTTTTTACGTGACCATCAAATTGACATCTTTTTGGTGCAGGAGACTCTGCTTAAGCCCGCGCGCCGCGACCCTAAAACTACGAACTATAACATGGTTAGGAACTACAGGCTCACTGCTCGTGGTGGTGGTACCGTCATTTACTATAGAAGAGCCCTGCACTGTGTCCCACTCGACCCCCACGCAATTTCTAACATCGAAGCATCAATATGCCAAATCTCACTGACTGGACACGCGCCGATCGTTATCGCGTCCGTTTATCTTCCACCGGATAAGATCGTTCTAAGCAGTGATATTAAGGCGCTGCTCGGCATGGGAAGCTCTGTCATTCTGGCAGATGACCTAAATTGTAAGCATGTCAGGTAAGAACTCTCAAACCACAACCCCTAATGGCAGACGCCTCAACACGTTAATCGATGATCTCGCCTTCGATATCGTCGCTCCGCTGACCCCGACTCACTACCCGCTAAATATCGCGCATCGCCCGGATATACCCGACATAGCGT
The DNA here is from genome assembly GCF_030267445.1 of Bombyx mandarina. Classification (NCBI taxonomy): domain Eukaryota; kingdom Metazoa; phylum Arthropoda; class Insecta; order Lepidoptera; family Bombycidae; genus Bombyx; species Bombyx mandarina. Next base: position 4,472,764 of record NC_143213.1, read on the forward strand.
TATTAAAAAACGTAGCTCTGCGCTTACACTCGATCGAAGTAGTTTCAGAGTTAGACTCAGACCACCGTCCTGTCGTTATAAAGCTCGGTCGCGCTCCCGATTCCGTTCCCGTCACGAGGACTGTGGTGGATTGGCACACGCTGGGTATCAGCCTGGCTGAATCTGATCCACCATCGCTCCCGTTTAACCCGGACTCTACCCTTTTTTTTTTTTTTTTTTTTTCGGGTAGAGGGCCGAACCTCCTACGAGGTCCCCGCGCAAAAGGGGCGCGCGGGGTATGTGCTCCTCAGGATACCGCTGAAGCCATAGACATCGTAACGTCACACATCACCTTGACATTACATAAGTCATCGAAGCAAGTTGTAGCGGAGGACTTCCTTCACCGCTTCAAATTGCTCGACGATATTAGGGAACTCCTTAGAGCTAAGAACGCCTCGATCCATGTCTACGATAGGTATCCTACCGAGGAAAATCGCATTCGAATGCGTGCCTTACAACGCGACGTAAAGTCTCGCATCGGCGAAGTCCGAGATGCCAGATGGTTTGATTTCTTAGAAGGACTCGCGCCCTCTCAAAGGTCTTACTACCGCTCAGCTCGTTCTCTCAAATCGGATACGGTAGTAACTATGCCCCCCCCTCGTAGACCCCTCAGGCCGACTCGCGGCTTTCGATGATGACAAAAAAGCAGAGCTGCTGCCCGATACATTGCAAGCCCAGTGCATGCCCAGTATTCAATCCGCGGACCCAGTTCATGTAGAATTAGTAGACAGTGAGGTAGAACGCAGAGCCTCCTTGCTACTCTCGGACGCGTTACCATCCGTCACCCCAATGGAAGTTAAAGACCTGATCAAAGACCTACGTCCTCGCAAGGCTCCTGGTTCCGACGGTATATCCAATCGCGTTATTAAACTTCTACCCGTCCAACTCATCGTGATGTTGGCATCTATTTTCAATGCCGCTATGGCGAACTGTATCTTTCCCACGGTGTGGAAAGAAGCGGACGTTATCGGCATACACAAACCCGGTAAACCAAAATAATCCGACGAGTTACCGCCCGATTAGCCTCCTCATGTCTCTAGGCAAACTGTATGAGCGTCTGCTCTATAAACGCCTCAGAGACTTCGTCTCATCCAAGGGCATTCTCATCGATGAACAATTCGGATTCCGTGCAAATCACTCATGCGTACAACAGGTGCACCGCCTCACGGAGCACATTCTCGTAGGGCTTAACCGACCAAAACCAATCTACACGGGAGCCCTCTTCGTCGACGTCGAAAAAGCGTTCGACAAAGTCTGGCACAACGGTTTGATTTTCAAACTATTCAACATGGACGTGCCGGATAGTCTCGTGCTCATCATATGGGACTTCTTGTCGAAACGCTCTTTTCGATATCGAGTCGAGGGAACCCGCTCCTCTCCGCGACCTCTCACGGCTGAAGTCCCGCAAGGCTCTGTCCTCTCGCCCCTCCTATTTAGCTTATTCGTCATCGATATTCCCCGGTCGCCGCCGACCCAGTTAGCTTTATTCGCCGACGACAGGACTGTTTACTATTCGAGTAGAAATAAGTCCCTTATTGCGAAGAAGCTTCAGAAGGCAGCCGTAGCCCTAGGACAGTGGTTCCGAAAATGGCGCCTAGACATCAACCCAGCGAAAAGCACCGCAGTGTTATTTCAAAGGGGAAACTCACCGCTTATTTCCTCACGCATTAGGAGGAGAAACATCACACCCCCGATCACCCTCTTCGGCCAACCTATACCCTGGGCCAGGAAGGTCAAGTACCTGGGAGTCACCCTGGATGTATCCATGACATTCCGCCCGCATATAAAACAGGCTGCGATCGTGCCGCATTTATTCTCGGCAGACTCTATCCTATGATATATAAGCGGAGTAAAATGTCCCTTCGGAACAAGGTGACACTTTACAAAACTTGCATAAGGCCCGTCATGATTTACGCGAGTGTGATGTTCGCTCACGCGGCCCGCATACACCTAGACACCCTCCTATCCCTACAATCCCGCTTTTGCAGGTTAGCTGTCGGGGCTCCGTGGTTCGTGAGGAACGTTGACCTACACGACGACCTGGTCCTCGAATCAATTCGGAAATACATGAAGTCAGCATCGGAACGGCTATGCGTCATGATAATCGCCTTATCGTTGCCGCCGCTAACTACTCCCCGAATCCTGATCATGCAGGAGCCAGTCACCGACGACGCCCTAGACACGTCCTTACGGATTCATCAGATCCAATAACCTTTGCATTAGACGCCTTCAGCTCTAATACTAGGAGCAGGCTGAGGAACCCCGGTAACCATACTCGTCGAACTCGACAAAGAGGTCGACGTGCAACCTAATCCATGCATCAGCCCGCTGAGTTTCCCGCCGGATCTTCTCAGCCGGTCGCGATTCCGATCCGGTAGCAGATTCATTCGCGAAGCAATTGTTCTTGAGTTGTTAGGTCTCCTTCGGAGGCACTCGGGCAGTTGTTAGCAAATCCCACCCCTCCTGGCTGAGCCTTTGCTCACCCACCTGTCCTGGTGAAACTGGAAAGGCCTTCAGGCCACCAGTAATCTTTCGATAAAAAAAAAAAGATTTGTACTGGTCTTAGCGTGATGTTATATAGTCTATAGCCTTCCTCAATAAATGGGCTATCTAACACAGAAATAATTTCAAATCGGACCAGTAGTTCCTGAGATTAGCGCGTTCAAACAAACAAACTCTTCAGATTTATAATATTATAAATAATATGAGTATAGAAGATGAGACTTACACCCGGATTTGAAGGATCCGTTAATTGTATGACTCTAACAAGAATTTTCAGAAGAATAGTCGTGGATAATCCGGAAGTAAATAATATGAGTAGCACCTGAAACATTTATTAATTTAAATAGCATTTGGATAATTATGCACTCTTTTTTTAAGCAGATCAGGCTTTCTTACCGGAATACTCATCACTGTGTTGAGTTTTTCAGCGCAGTTGTGTAGTAACGCATACACTTCGTGCAAGGCGGTGAGATTTAGCTGTACATTATTTGATAACATCTCATATTTGTTTGGTTTCTTCCTGCTACTGTCTTCGTCTACTTTAAAATACTCTTGTATATGCCTCTTTACGACTAAAAGCCTCAAGTACACGACTCTTTGTAATGTGAAGAAAAAAATTTGCTCACAATCGTGAGCCAATGCAAAAGTATAAGTGCAGATTATAGTCACCAATCCTTTGTTGGTGTTATCGTAAAATTCTATAGCGTAAAACTCGATTAAGTTATACACAATGCTGCCTGCGACCCAAAAGGAAACTCTTTTCATGCAACACGTGCTGTTTACGTTTTTGTCGATTTTTAGCATTTTGTCGAGACAACTCAAGTTTTTAAAGAACTTTATCATTTTCTTCTTTTTCAGAAACATCGCTATGCAAATCAGGAGTATGTATTCAAGACATGTGAAGTTTCTGATGACAAGGTTTGAATTTTTCATCGCTTCGGTTGTCCAATAAACTAACACCACAAATGAAATCAAAAACATTGCATACAGATAGCTGAACAACATCACAAATTTATTACATTTCAACAGATACAAACGATTGATTCCCGTTATTACTTGTATGTAAATAAAAAATTTGAATCGTTGTACGGTTTTAAGTCCATCGTCAGCAAAATTATTTTCACTGACATCTGGTAATTCAAGAGGTTTCACTTTAGATGATATGGTTCGGATACCTGCCATCTTCACCGCCGAGGCAGGTAGACTGTTCCGATAGCTTATTTAATCAATATTCAATCCATTAAATTAAGTTATAACTTTCCATGTGTTAAAATTATTAATTTACTAATTGATAGAAAATCGACTAGTTTACATGGTTGTATAAACATCATCAATTTCATTTTAATCAATACAAGTGGGCTTAAGATTTTTTTTCTATTGCTTAGATGAGTGGACGAGCTCATAGCCCACCTGATGTTAAGTGGTTACTGGAGCCCATAGCGATATACAACGTAAATGCGCTACCCACTTTGAGATATAAGTTCTAAGGTCTCAGTATAGTTCTAGCGGCTGCTCCACCCTTTAAACCGAAACGCATTACTGCTTCACGGCAGAAATAGGCAGGGTGGTGGTACTTACCCGTGCGGACTCACAATACGCCCTACCACCAATAAAAATGATGGAATATTTATTAATTAAACATGAATTGTGATTTTTGTTTAGAGAATATTTTTTTTGGCAGAAGGAAATCGCCGGACTTCCGCCCTTCACTGGGGATGGCGGGTGGGGCATTTCGGAGTCGAACCGACTAAAACCTCTTGTTAAGCGCATTGGCGATATCGAGCGACACCGCCAAGGCCACCCCAACCCCGTGAGATGATCCGACGAGAAACTCAGCGGGCTGATGCATGGGTTAGGTTGCACGTCGAACTCTTTGTCGAGTTCGACGAGTACCTACGGTTGTAGGGGTCCCTAAGCCTGCTCCTAGTGTTAGAGCTGAAGGCGTCTAATGTAAAGGTTATTGAATAGATCCGTAAGGACGTGTCTAGAGCGTCGACGGTGACTGGCTCCTGTGTGATCAGGATTCGGGGAGTAGTCAATGGTGGCAACGATAAGGCGATTATCATGACGCATAGCCTTATTGAAGTAGCGTTACGACTCTGACTTCACGTATTTCCAAATTGATTCGAGGCCCAGGTCGTCGTGTAGGTCAACGTTCTTCACGAACCACGGTGCTCCGACGGCTAGCCTGCAAAAGAGGGATTCTAGGATTGGGGGTGTCTATGTGTGTGTGGGCCGCGTGAGCGAACACCACACTCGCGTAAGTCATGACGGGTCTTATGCAAGTTCTTAGAGTGACCTTGTTCCGAAGGGAAATTTTACTTCGCTTACGTAATGATATTATGGGGTAAATTCTGCCGAGAATAAACACGGTACGGTCGCGGACTGTTTTAATATGAGGGCGGAATGTAATGGATGCATCCGGGGTAACTCCCAGGTACTTAATCTTCCTGGCCCAGGGTATATTGGAATTGGCCGAAGAGGGCGATCGGGGGTGCGACATTTCTCCTCCTGATGCGGGAGGAAATCCGTATAGAGTGTATAGAGTTTCTCCTTTGAAATAACATCGTTGTACTTTTTTTTTTTTTTTTTTATTGCGTAGATGGGTGGACGAGCTCACAGCCCACCTGATGTTAAGTGGTTACTGGAGCCCATAGACATCTACAACGTAGACGCGCCACCCACCTTGAGATACAAGTTCTAAAGTCTCAGTATAGTTATAGCGGCTACCCCACCCTTCAAACCGAAACGCATTACTGCTTCACGGCAGAAATAAGCAGGGCGGTGGTACCTATCCGCGCGGACTCACAAGAGGTCCTACCACCTTTTTTTTTCACTTTTCACTCTATCTATGTCTATGGGCCAGTTTCGAAACGAGTAAGTGTATTATCACGCTCTAGGTTTATTCTTTCACTGTTGTTTCCAATTCTTTATGCATTTTAGAGCTGGAAGGATTTCTTAATGCTTGAAGGATTTTGATTTTATCTTTCATCACTTTTATTCTTAATGCCACTCCAATCACTGAATGAGTAGTAGGAGTAGTAATAAAATTCTTCGACTACGCGATAGAAAATGGCACGCCCAACGCATTGTAATGTGATATAATTTTCTATTTTACAATTCCGTTTGTCGCCGATAGATGGCGCTTGACGAAAAAGTTGAATCACGCTTCTATGCATGAATCTATGCAATAGCTTTACGCTTTATAGCACGTCTTTTTTTTTCTGTACAAATTCAGTTTCGCTGTTGAAAGTTAATGACTGTGGTTCCACAGGCCCCGGAGAGTGCCACCTGTCGATGCCCATATCGTGGTTGGAGGCGTCCGTATCGGGGTCGGAGTGCAGTTGAAGTACCTCGGCCTCATTCTGGACAGTCGTTGGACCTTTCGTGCTCACTTTCAGAACCTGGTCCCTCGTTTGTTGGGGGTGGCCGGCGCGTTAAGCCCGCTTCTGCCCAACGTCGGGGGGCCTGACCGGGTGACGCGCCGTCTCTATACGGGGGTGGTGCGATCAATGGCCCTATACGGGGCGCCCGTGTGGGGCCAGTCCCTGGCTGTGGGGGTGGCGAAGCTGCTGCAACGGCCGCAACGCACCATCGCGGTCAGGGTCATCCGTGGTTATCGCACCATCTCCTTTGAGGCGGCGTGTGTACTGGCTGGGACGCCGCCTTGGGTTCTGGAAGCGGAGGCGCTCGCCGCTGACTATAAGTGGCGGGCTGACCTTCGTGCCCGGGGCGTGGCGCGTCCCAGCCCCAGTGTGGTCAGAGCGCGGAGGGCCCAATCTCGGCGGTCCGTGCTGGAGTCATGGTCCAGACGGCTGGCTGATCCTTCGGCTGGTCGTAGGACCGTCGAGGCGATTCGCCCGGTCCTTGTGGATTGGGTGAATCGTGACAGAGGACGCCTCACTTTCCGGCTCACGCAGGTGCTCACTGGGCATGGTTGTTTCGGTGAGTTCCTGCACCGGATCACAGCCGAGCCGACGGCAGAGTGCCACCATTGTGGTTGCGACTTGGACACGGCAGAGCATACGCTCGTCGCCTGCCCCGCATGGGAGGGGTGGCTACGTGTCCTCGTCGCAAAAATAGGAACCGACTTGTCGTTGCCGAGTGTTGTGGCATCGATGCTCGGCGACGACGAGTCGTGGAAGGCGATGCTCGACTTCTGCGAGTGCACCATCTCGCAAAAGGAGGCGGCGGGGCGCGTGAGAGACGCACAATCCCGCCGCCGTCGAGCGGGGGCCAGGGAGGTGGATCTCGCCCAAGCCCTGGCCCTCTAAGTGTTTCGGGTCCCCCTCACATGTCGGTCTGGGGACCGGCGAGGGGGGCCTAAGAAGACGACGTGCAAGCTGCTCTGCACGCGTTTTACGCAAGAGCATCCGGGTGATGGAAGGCCGGCTATCCTCGACCCACGCTGGTTCTGGCCCAGCGGGGTATTCCGTAGGGTAACCCACTCTAACCGGCGCCATCTAGGTGGGCTTCGGACAGTCTGCCGACCGAGAGGGCTGGTGGTCGTGGCGCCGACGACCGCCAGTCCGGCGTCCCGAGGGGGAGGGTGATGGGAGAGATGTGCTCCGTACTAAACGCTTCACTTTCCCCCCTTTGCCTTGTCATGAGTTCTGTCTCATGCGAGGTTTGGACGTTGGTTGTTGAGCAACAGGAGGTTTTAGTCAGTTCGACTCTGACATACCCCGCCCAGTATCCCCAGAAAAGGGCGGAAGTCCGGCGATTTCCTCCTGACCAAAAAAAAAAAAAGCCATATACAACGTAAATGCGCTACCCACCTTGAGATATAAGTTCTAAGGTCTCAGTATAGTTATAACGGCTGCCCCACCCTTCACACCGAAACGCATTACTGCTTCACTGCGTCAAAAGAGTGCGGCACTCGGAGACTGCCGCACTTCTTTTTTTTCTGTACAAATTCAGTTTCGCTGTTGAAAGTTAATGAGGTTGGAAGTTTCATTATTCTATTCTCTAAGCTTTGGATCAGTACCGAGGAATAACGAATTCCTTATTTTGATGCACTAGCTTAATTCATACCTGAAGGCAGTCGAATCTCCGACGATCCCCATGAATGCACCGAGGGGGCTCGTGGGTGTTGTGGGGATTGCACCGGGGGTCCCTAAAGACGAATCACCGCATTTGGAAATTAATGGATTTTTTATAAGAGATTTTTTTATTTGGCTTCCACTTCGGATGAGCGTCCGAGCCCGCTCGAGGCAGGGTTGGGGGGTAGGAGGAGCAATGGCTATCAACATGTAACCAGGGGCACCACTACTCCAAGGACACCAGGCCGACGAAGTCGGGGTGTACACTACTCCACACAGCCTTCAAGGTCGGCAGTAAGACAAACGACCTAGGTAATATCTGAGGTATTTTGGGATACCTCTCTGAATTAGAACTAGCCTATCGGGTCTGAATGAAACACGCCGCTAGCCTTTCGCTGATCAATAGCATACTCTGTGATGCAATAGAGTACGTTAGCGCACCGCGCGGCCTCTATCACGTTGTGTGGACTTAAACCCATTAAATTTTGAAGTAAAACTGTCCTTTAATATTGCACAGATATGAAATCTCATGTGAACAGGAATCGACAATCTTCTTATTTCGTGTCGTCTGCAGCGATCTCCACTAACACTTCACCAGTGCAAAATGAGTTCCACAAATGGAACAAAATATTAGTCAGGGTCGCAACGTTCGAGCTCCAGGTCATCGTGGAGATCCACGTTCCTCAGGAACCATGGTGCTCCGACAGCTATCCTGCAGAATCGGGATTGAATTACCTGAAGGGGCTTCAAGTTGGCGCGGGCCGCGTGAGCGAACACTACGCTTGCATACGTCATGACGGGGCGTATGCAAGTTTTGTAGAGTGTCACCTTATTTCGAAGAGACAATTTGCTTCGCTTGCAAAGCATAGGGTAGAGACGTCCTAATATGAAGGCGGCACGGTCGAGTATCGTTTTAAGGTGGGGACAGAATGTCATCCCTCTGTCGAGGGTGACGCCTATGTATTTGACCTTCGAGGCCCACGGTATGGGCTGGCCAAAGAGAGTGACGGGGCTAACGGCGGAGGTGTTACCGCGCGTATTAGGGAGCGGGATCCTCGAAGTGGTATTCGGAAGGCGACCTCTTTTGAAGAGCACCGCTGTGCTTTTCGTGAGGTTGATGTCAATGCGCCGGAACCACTGTCCCATGGTGGTTACTGCGATCTGGAGTCGCCTATGCAAAAGCAACTTTTTCCTACACGAGTAGTAGATAGCCGTGTCGTCGACGAAGAGCGCTAGTAGATAGGTCTCCGGAAACCGGGGTATATCATTGATATACAAACTAAATAATATCGGGGATAGCGCGGAGCCTTACGGGACTCCGGCTCTCAGATGACGGGGGCGAGAACGAGTTCCCTCTACTCGATATCGAATTTGTAAATCAAACCGTTGTGCCGGACTTTGTTGAACGCCTTCGCGATATCGAAGAAGAGGGCGCCGGTCAGGATTTGTTTACGCCTATTTAGCCCTATTAAGATGTGCTCCGTGAGGCGGTGCACTTGATGTATGCACGAATGTTTGGCGCGGAACCCAAACTGCTCGTCTATTAATATATTGTTCGCGGTAATGAAGTCCCATAGGCGTTTCCGAAGGAGCCGTTCGTATAGGGCAGCGGCTATGAAGCTACAGCTTATGTATGGTATTATTACGGTTTTTGACTTAATGTTTGAAGATTCTTAACAACATTCATGTTATGCTGTGTCGTAGTAGATCGTGCATTAGCGTCCACCCCCCTAAATCAATCATAATAGAACAGTAACACGCTCTTCAGATTTAGTCGCTTTGAACATTAATGAAATTGAAAATAGTTAAAATAGTTGGTGGCTTAATTCAAATTCAATTCAAATTCAAAATCATTTATTTCAACTTGGATGTCATCAAAAACACACTTGTTGAATGTCAAAATGTAAAAGAAAATGTTAACTCTACCACCGGTTCCAAAAAAAGCCACAGTCCTGAGAAGAACCGGCGAAACAAACTCAGCGGGCTTTTTTTTTTTTTTGTATTTTCTCAACTATTTTCTTTTTTTTTAAACAAGAAAACATATTTACAGTATACAAAAAAACAAGTCAAAAAAATACAATTCAAATAAATAATAATAATAATGAAAAATGAAAAGGCCAGGAGCGAACGCCTCATTCCCACGTAGTGCCATCTAGTAAAAAATCCTTAACTTTATAATATGCCTTGTTGCACAAACGTTCCTTGACAGTTTTCTTAAATCTATGAACAGGTAGTAGTTGAACGTTTTGTGGGATCTTGTTGAAAAGCTGTACACCCAGCCCCCTGAAAGAGTTGCTTATTTTCTTAATTCGAGCCGCCGGCAACGCAAGCCTATGTTTGTTCCTAGTGTTCACATTATGCAAATCGCAGACTCTGGGGAATTCGACAATGTTTTTACGCACGTACAATAAATTTTCAAATTGATTGTACTGTCTAGATGGACTATAATTATTACGTAAGCGCTAATGAAAAAAAAGAACTTTATAAACAATAACATAGAATTTCAGTCCCAACTAACGTTTAAATCACTGGGTAACTAGCTGTCTACGATTTAAAATGTAACAAAGGACTTCAAATAATGATAAAATCTAGACAGCAACAGAATCTGTACTTAAATTCGGGCTTACTGTTAAAAAGTAACAAAGATTAAAGAGGCTAAGCGTACCTGACCCTCCATAGATAGAACAGATCCGATCAAAAACTGAATATTAAATTAGATTTGAAAAGACGTTTCGTGTTACTGAACTTGTTCCTTTTTCGAGTAGTGTACAGCTATAATATTATTGATAGTATATGAAATTTTAATCATATAAGCGTATTGAAGTGGGCGTGAACTAAATTTTTTTATTATCTAGACGGGTGTACGAGTTCACGGCCTTGTGACATGAGTTAAAGTCTCAGTTTTTACAGTACAGCGGCTACCCCATCCTTCAAGCTGTAACACAAGACTGCATCACGGCAGAAATAAGCAGGGCGGGAGAAGCTACCAGTAATTACGAAAATTGTATTTTTTGCGGGTTTGATTTTTCTTATACGACGCAATTTTTTCATCGTGGAAGTCAATTATGTATAGTTATTAAGTACGTATTTCATTAGAAAAATTGATACCTGCCTGCGGGATTTGAACACCGGCACAGTCGCATCGCTCGATACGAATGCACTGGGCTTTTTATCTTTTGGGCCACGGCGACTATAAAACGGTATTTACGCTGCATAGCTGCTTTGTTTTTATGAGCCGATTGTTCTCAAAATCCCAAAGCTTAGAGTTACCTGATTTTTCCTCATGTACTCTTTGCATTATTTTCTATTATTTACAAAGTTTAATTTCTGTTATAAAGGCTTAACACAATGATAATGAATGGTCTTCAGTTTCCAGTAGTACCAAATATCGTCACAAAAAAAAGATCGTAATAAAAATCGTATCGCATAGGACGTCGTTTCACTGTCGTTGTCTTACTCTAAAATCCTGTCAGTCCGCGTATATGGAACATTTCAACCTAGATTAGAACTAAGCCTGGTTTCAACGAGCCCTCCTCGTCCGATTTTTCTATAAAGCCTCCAAGATTATTCTTCCCTTTCGTGTTTGCTCTGAGTAAATGAGCGTTAATAAGGATATAAATTATATTATATTAATCATAGATTTTCATTTTAGTATTTGCAGATAACCAATTTTTTTCCTGGGTTTTATAATAATAATAAAACACGTCGAAGAAAAAGTTTATTTTTAAGAATATAGCTCATTTAATGTATTTTGATTAATCAACATACATAAATTAAGCGCTCAAATAGATTACGTTATATTAAGTAAAACGACAAAAATATTTTCAAGCATTATAATATACTACAAGACAAATATAGGTACTATATTGGGTTCATAGTTACCTCATTAAATTAATTGTAAATAGGTCTACAGTAAAATACTACTAAACTGCTACCATACTCATAAAACTTTAAAACACGATCAAACTGTTATTTAAATAATATTTGTATTTTCCTGATGCATTCATTTCGTAAAATATCAGGTTCGATACACAGCTGAGAATGAAAAAAACATTTTTCGCTATTCTGAGAACTTAATATGTGTAAGTCAGTGAAATTAGCCTTGCTTACAGAAAATGCTTACTACCTAAAAATAATATTAAAAACGATAGACATTTTAATCTAAAAATTTTGAGAACTGTATTATAATGACTAAGTAAGTCGTACAGAGACTGATATAGCTTAGTGGCAAAGACATGTTGAGTTTGATGACACCTGCCAAAGCATAGACGAAACTATATTCTTTGGTCATCAAGTAAAACGCTTTGACCTTCCGACGCTGGAGTTTTCCTGCGAATAAAACAAATATTTGAATATGGATCTATGATTTTTTTGCTCAGTCCACTGAAGTCCACTGCTGGACATAGATTTCACCTAAGGTTCGCCACAATAGCCAGTCTTGCAATACACTCAGTGTACACATCTTATTAGAAAGTTAATTACAAAGACGGGCCGTTTGAATGTATTATTGCCTAAAAAATTAGAACCACCTAGCGGGTCTTACAGTAAATATAATGAATTTAGGGACCCACTCAAATACACTTTTTTTTCCTACATATGCTTGTAGCGTAAGAGGGCTATGCCAGCGTAACCTAGCGAGTAGGTGAGCTCACGGGGCTCTAGCCTGAGAACGTTGCTAACACTAGCCCTAGCAAGAGCAGTGCTTCACAGAATCTATCACCGGATCATTGAGAAGAAACTCCAGCGAGAAACTCAGTGGGCTGTGTCTGTGAGTTAATTTACTGGCCAAACTCTTCGTCGTAAGCGACGGGTTCGATGAGGACGGTGACCGGTGCTTGAGGTACCTAAAAGCATCGTGGATCGGGAGGATCCAAAATTATGCGCTTAGGGTGACGTCTCCTGCTTAAATTTTTTTTTGTTGGTCCTTTCTGCGTTCTTAGATATTTTAGCTGATTTTAATGTGAAGGTCCGGCATGTCACTTCAGGTATGCAACGTCGGTCTACTCAAACTACTGCCGCTCTTCACCCTAATTCTAGTGGAGAATGTTGTTGTTTCGTAAGTGAATGAAGCAATTTTTTTTTATAGCTTAGATGGGTGGACGAGCTCACAGCCCACCTGGTGTTAAGTGGTTACTGGAGCCCATGGACATCTACAACGTAAATGCGCCACCCACCTTGAGATATAAGTTCTAAGATCTCAGTATAGTTACAACGGCTGCCCCACCCTTCAAACCGAAACGCATTACTGCTTCACGGCAGAAATAGGCAGGGCGGTGGTACCTACCCGCGCGGACTCACAAGAGGTCCTACCACCAGTAAATGTAGTAATGCCATTGAAACATTTTTCTAACACTTTGTACTTTAATCTATGACATTTCGAATACACTTACCCAGTGGAATAGTGTTGATGGCATCATGAAGCGTGATACGAATAAGAGAAACTTGAGTTGCAGTGATGCTTGAGTAGTAGCACGGGATCACAACTAACAACGTGTATTTGATGCAACGCACTATTAAATACACGCACACTCCGATTGTTGACTGTGAATATAATCAATAATTTATAAGTTGGACTGTTTCATTATTGGTGCACTTGCACTTGAATTTAGTGTACTTATGTTTTTGTGTAATTCGAAGTTAAAATTTACGTCTTATGAGAACCTTGTTTCTTACTGAACTTAAATAAAAATTCAAACACTATCTATCAGTTGAACCAATAGCTTCGAATTCCAGTAGTGTAATGTTAACAAGGACCTGTTTATTCTTTATGATTTTCAGTTTTGCGGTATCATAATATAACACAAGATATTTGACAGATGACTGATTGTCACTTACGACGTTTTCAAGATAAGCTTGCAATATGTACAAGTTTCAAACAAATAACATTTAGACCGTCGATATACTTAGTAATATCATCCGCTCGGTGGAAGACATTCCTTTGGTCGTTATCCCAAATCAGCATAAGCAAAATGGTAAAAACAGTGTTAGTTTCTTGTTGAAATATTTTCAAATGAACTGTTCACTAAAACTTTTCTAGGCTTATTGGCTTTTGCTATAAAAACATCTACTTCTCTTTCTGTTATGACAAGCTCTTTACCATATTATTTTTTGTTCATATTACACGTTTAATTCAATAGCTAATATTTAAATAAGATGAAACTTACACCCGGATTTGAAGGATCCGTTAATTGTATGACTTTTACAAGAATTCTCAGAAGAATAGTCGTGGATAATCCGGAAGTAAATAACATGAGTAGCACCTGAAAAATTTATTAATTTAAATAACATTTGCATAATTATGCACGTTTTCATTAATCAGATCAAGCTTTCTTACCGGAATGCTCATAACTTTGTTGAGTTTTTCAGCGCAGTTGTGTAGTAACCCATACACTTCGTGCAAAGCGGTGAGATTTAGCTGTACATTTTTTGATAACATCTCATATTTGTTTGGTTTCTTCCTGCTACTGTCTTCGTCTACTTTAAAATGCTCTTGTATATGTCTCTTTACGACTAAAAGCCTCAAGTACACGACCCTTTGTAATGTGAAGAAAAATATTTGCTCACAATCGTGAGTCAATGCAATAGTATAAGTGCAGATTATAGTCATCAATCCTTTGCTGGTATTATCGTAAAATTCCAGAGCGTAAAACTCGATTAAGTTATACACAATGCTGCCTGCGACCCAAAAGAAAACTCTTTTCATGCAACACGTGCTGTTTACGTTTTTGTCAATTTTTAGTATTTTGTCGAACATGCTCAAGTTTTCAAAGAACTTCATCATTTTCTTCTTTTTCAAAAACACTGATATGCAAATCAGGAGTATGTATTCAATAAATGAGAAAAGTCTTATGACAAGGTGTGAATTTTTCATCGGTTCTTTTGTCCAATAAACTGACGCGACAAACGAAATCAAAAATATTGCGTAGAGATAGCTGAACAACAACACAAATTTGTTACATTTCAACAGACACAAACGATTGATTCCCGTCATTACTTGTATGTAAATAAAAATTTTGAATCGTTGTACGATTTTCAGTCCATCGTCAGCAAAATTATTTTCACTGATATCTGGTAATTCAAGAGGTTTCACTTTAGATGATATGGTTCGGATACCTGCCATCTTCACCGCCGAGGCAGGTAGACTGTTCCGATAGCTTATTTAATCAATATTCATCCATTAAATTAAGTTATAACTTTCCATGTGTTAAAATTATTAATTTACTAATTGATAGAAATCGACTAGTTTACATGGTTGTATAAACATCATCAATTTCATTTTAATCAATACAAGTGGGCTTGAGATTTTTTTTCTATTGCTTAGATGAGTGGACGAGCTCATAGCCCACCTGATGTTAAGTGGTTACTGGAGCCCATAGCCATATACAACGTAAATGCGCTACCCACCTTGAGATATAAGTTCTAAGGTCTCAGTATAGTTCTAGCGGCTGCTCCACCCTTTAAACCGAAACGCATTACTGCTTCACGGCAGAAATAGGTAGGGTGGTGGTACCTACCCGTGCGGACTCACAAGAGGTCCTACCACCAGTAATTATGCAAATTATAATTTTGCGGGTTTGATTTTTATTACACGATGTTATTCCTTCACCGTGGAAGTCAATCGTGAACAATTGTTAAGTACGTATTTCATCAGAAAAATTGGTCCCCGCCTGCGGGATTGGAACACCGTTGCATCGCTATATACGAATGCACCGGACGTCTTATCCTTTACGCCACGACGACTTCAATTCTTCACGTCACGGCTTGGCTCTGCCCCTGGCATTGCTGACGTCCATGAGCGACGGTGACCACTTACCATCAGGTGCCGTATGCTAGTCTGCCTACAAAGGCAATAAAAAAAAAAAAAAAAACGTCGTGTCAGTGTCGTAGTCTTACTCTAAAATCCTGTCAGTCCGCGTATATGGAACATTTCAACCGAGATTAGAACTAAGCCTGGTTTCAACGAGCCCTCCTCGTCCGATTTTTCTATAAAGCCTCCAAGATTATTCTTCCCTTTCGTGTTTGCTCTGAGTAAATGAGCGTTAATAAGGATATAAATTATATTATATTAATCATAGATTATCATTTTAGTATTTGCAGATAACCAATTTTTTTCCTGGGTTTTATAATAATAATAAAAAACGTCGAAGAAAAAGTTTTTTTTTCAAGAATGTACATAAATTAAGCGCTCAAATAGATTACGTTATATTAAGTAAAACACTCAAAATATTTTCAAGCATTATAATATACTACAAGACAAATATAGGTACTATATTGGGTTCATAGTTACCTCATTAAATTAATTGTAAATAGGTCTACAGTAAAATACTACTAAACTACTACTACTACTACTACTAAACTACTACTGTACTCATAAAACTTTAAAACACGATAAAACTGTTATTTAAACAATATTTGTATTTTCCTAATGCATTCATTTCATAAAATATCAGGTTCGATACACAGCTGAGAATGAAAAAAACATTTTTCACTATTCTGAGAACTTAATATGTGTAAATCAGTGAAATTAGCCTTGCTTACAGAAAATGCTTACTACCTAAAAATAATATTAAAAACGATAGACATTTTAATCTAAAAATTTTGAGAACTGTATTATAATGACTAAGTAAGTCGTACAGAGACTGATATAGCTTAGTGGCAAAGACATGTTGAGTTTGATGACACCTGCCAAAGCATAGACGAAACTATATTCTTTGGTCATCAAGTAAAACGCTTTGACCTTCCGACGTTGGAGTTTTCCTGCGAATAAAACAAATATTTGAATATGGATCTATGATTGTTTTGCTCAGCCCACTGAAGTCCACTGCTGGACATAGATTTCCCCTAAGGTTCGCCACAATAGCCAGTCTTGCAATACACTCAGTGTACACATCTTATTAGAAAGTTAATTACAAGGACGGGCCGTTTGAATGTATTATTGCCTAAAAAATTAGAACCACCTAGCGGGTCTTACAGTAAATATAATGAATTTAGGGACCCACTCAAATACACTTTTTTTTCCTAAATATGCTTGTAGCGTAAGAGGGCTATGCCAGCGTAACCTAGCGAGTAGGTGAGCTCACGGGGCTCTAGCCTGAGAACGTTGCTAACACTAGCCCTAGCAAGAGCAGTGCTTCACAGAATCTATCACCGTATCGGAAACGCGATCCATTGAGAAGAAACTCCAGCGAGAAACTCAGTGGGCTGTGTCTGTGAGTTAATTTACTAGCCAAACTCTTCGTCGTAAGCGACGGGTTCGATGAGGACGGTGACCGGTGCTTGAGGTACCTAAAAGCATCGTGGATCGGGAGGATCCAAAATGTTGCGCTTAGGGTGACGTCTCCTGCTTAAATTTTTTTTGTTGGTCCTTTCTGCGTTCTTAGATATTTTAGCTGATTTTAATGTGAAGGTCCGGCATGTCACTTCAGGTATGCAACGTCGGTCTACTCAAACTACTGCCGCTCTTGACCCTAATTCTAGTGAAGAATGTTGTTGTTTCGTAAGTGAATGAAGCAATTTTTTTTTTATGGCTTAGATGGGTGGACGAGCTCACAGAGTTACAACGGCTGCCCCACCCTTCAAACCGAAACGCATTACTGCTTCACGGCAGAAATAGGCAGGGCGGTGGTACCTACCCGCGCGGACTCACAAGAGGTCCTACCACCAGTAAATGTAGTAATGCCATTGAAACATTTTTCTAACACTTTGTATTTTAATCTATGACATTTCGAATACACTTACCCAGTGGAATAGTGTTGATGGCATCATGAAGCGTGATACGAATAAGAGAAACTTGAGTTGCAGTGATGCTTGAGTAATAGCACGGGATCACAACTAACAACGTGTATTTGATGCAACGCACTATTAAATACACGCACACTCCGATTGTTGACTGTGAATATAATCAATAATTTATAAGTTGGACTGTTTCATTATTGGTGCACTTGCACTTGAATTTAGTGTACTTATGTTTTTGTGTAATTCGAAGTTAAAATTTACGTCTTATGAGAACCTTGTTTCTTACTGAACTTAAATCAAATTCAATCACTATCTATCAGTTGAACCAATAGCTTCGAATTCCAGTAGCGTAATGTTAACAAGGACCTGTTTATTCTTTATGATTTTCAGTTTTGCGGTATCATAATATAACACAAGATATTTGACAGATGACTGATTGTCACTTACGACGTTTTCAAGATAAGCTTGCAATATGTACAAGTTTCAAACAAATAACATTTAGACCGTCGATATACTTAGTAATATCATCCGCTCGGTGGAAGACATTCCTTTGGTCGTTATCCCAAATCAGCATAAGCAAAATGGTAAAAACAGTGTTAGTTTCTTGTTGAAATATTTTCAAATGAACTGTTCACTAAAACTTTTCTAGGCTTATTGGCTTTTGCTATAAATACATCTACTTCTTTTTCTGTTATGACAAGCTCTTTACCATATAATTTTTTGTTCATATTACACGTTTAATTCAATAGCTAATATTTAAATAAGATGAAACTTACACCCGGATTTGAAGGATCCGTTAATTGTATGACTCTAACAAGAATTCTCAGAAGAATAGTCGTGGATAATCCGGAAGTAAATAACATGAGTAGCACCTGAAAAATTTATTAATTTAAATAACATTTGCATAATTATGCACGTTTTCATGAATCAGATCAAGCTTACTTACCGGAATGCTCATAATTTTGTTGAGTTTTTCAGCGCAGTTGTGTAGTAACCCATACACTTCGTGCAAAGCGGTGAGATTTAGCTGTACATTTTTTGATAACATCTCATATTTGTTTGGTTTCTTCCTGCTACTGTCTTCGTCTACTTTAAAATGCTCTTGTATATGCCTCTTTACGACTAAAAGCCTCAAGTACACGACCCTTTGTAATGTGAAGAAAAATATTTGCTCACAATCGTGAGTCAATGCAATAGTATAAGTGCAGATTATAGTCATCAATCCTTTGCTGGTATTATCGTAAAATTTCAGAGCGTAAAACTCGATTAAGTTATACACAATGCTGCCTGCGACCCAAAAGGAAACTCTTTTCATGCAACACGTGCTGTTTACGTTTTTGTCAATTTTTAGTATTTTGTCGAACATGCTCAAGTTTTCAAAGAACTTCATCATTTTCTTCTTTTTCAAAAACACTGATATGCAAATCAGGAGTATGTATTCAATAAATGAGAAAAGTCTTATGACAAGGTGTGAATTTTTCATCGGTTCTTTTGTCCAATAAACTGACGCGACAAACGAAATCAAAAATATTGCGTAGAGATAGCTGAACAACAACACAAATTTGTTACATTTCAACAGATACAAACGATTGATTCCCGTCATTACTTGTATGTAAATAAAAATTTTGAATCGTTGTACGATTTTCAGTCCATCGTCAGCAAAATGATTTTCACTGACATCTGGTAATTCAAGAGGTTTCACTTTAGATGATATGGTTCGGATACCTGCCATCTTCACCGCCGAGGCAGGTAGACTGTTCCGATAGCTTATTTAATCAATATTCATCCATTAAATTAAGTTATAACTTTCCATGTGTTAAAATTATTAATTTACTAATTGATAGAAAATAGAGTAGTTTACATGGTTATATAAACATCATCAATTTAATTTTAATCAATACAAGTGGGTTTGAGATTTTTTTTTCTATTGATTAGCTGAGTGGACGAGCTCATAGCCCACCTGATGTTAAGTGGTTACTGGAGCCCATAGCCATATACAACGTAAATGCGCTACCCACCTTGAGATATAAATTCTAAGGTCTCAGTATAGTTATAACAGCTGCCCCACCCTTCACACCGAAACGCATTACTGCTTCACGGCAGAAATAGGCAGGGTGGTGGTACTTACCCGTACGGACTCACAATACGTCCAACCACCAATAAAAATTATGGAATATTTATTAATTACACATGAAATGTGATTTTTGTTTAGAGAACCTTTTTTTTTGTCAGAAGGAAATCGCCGGACTTCCGCCCTTCACTGGGGATGGCGGGTGGGGCATTTCGGAGTCGAACCGACTAAAACCTCTTGTTAAGCGCATTGGCGATATCGAGCGACACCGCCAAGGCCACCCCAACCCCGTGAGAGGATCCGACGAGAAACTCAGCGGGCTGATGCATGGGTTAGGTTGCACGTCGAACTGTTTGTCGAGTTCAACGAGTACCTATGGTTGTAGGGGTCCCTAAGCCCGCTCCTAGTGTTAGAGCTGAAGGCGTCTAATGTAAAGGTTATTGAATGGATCCGTAAGGACGTGTCTAGAGCGTCGACGGTGACTGGCTCCTGTGTGATCAGGATTCGGGGAGTAGTCAATGGTGGCAACGATAAGGCGATTATCATGACGCATAGCCTTATTGAAGTAGCGTTACGACTCTGACTTCACGTATTTCCAAATTTATTTGAGGCCCAGGTCGTCGTGTAGGTCAACGTTCTTCACGAACCACGGTGCTCCGAAGCCAACCTGCAAAAGAGGGATTCTAGAATTGG
This sequence comes from Bombyx mandarina, assembly GCF_030267445.1. Lineage (NCBI taxonomy): Eukaryota > Metazoa > Arthropoda > Insecta > Lepidoptera > Bombycidae > Bombyx > Bombyx mandarina. Next base: position 4,492,846 of record NC_143213.1, read on the forward strand.
GGGTGTCTATGTGTGTGTGGGCCGCGTGAGCGAACACCACACTCGCGTAATTCATGACGGGTCTTATGCAAGTTCTTAGAGTGACCTTGTTCCGAAGGGAAATTTTACTCCGCTTACGTAATGATATTATGGGGTAAATTCTGCCGAGAATAAACACGGTACGGTCGCGGACTGTTTTAATATGCGGGCGGAATGTCTTGGATGCATCCGGGGTAACTCCCAGGTACTTCTTGTCAATCTTCCTGGCCCAGGGTATATTGGAATTGGCCGAAGAGGGCGATCGGGGGTGCGACATTTCTCCTCCTGATGCGGGAGGAAATCCGTATAGAGTGTATAGAGTTTCTCCTTTGAAATAACATCGTTGTGCTTTTCACTGGATCTATATCTATGGGCCAGTTTCGAAACGAGTAAGTGTATTATCACGCTCTAGGTTTATTCTTTCACTGTTGTTTCCAATTCTTTATGCATTTCAGAGCTGGAAGGATTTCTTAATGCTTGAAGGATTTTGATTTTATCTTTCATCACTTTTATTCTTAATGCCACTCCAATCACTGAATGAGTAGTAGGAGTAGTAATAAAATTCTTCGACTACGCGATAGAAAATGGCACGCCCAACGCATTGTAATGTGATATAATTTTCTATTTTACAATTCCGTTTGTCGCCGATAGATGGCGCTTGACGAAAAAGCTGAATCGCGCTTCTATGCATGAATCTATGCAATAGCTTTTTTTTTCTGTACAAATTCAGTTTCGCTGTTGAAAGTTAATGAGGTTGGAAGTTTCATTATTCTATTCTCTAAGCTTTGGATCAGTACCGAGGAATAACGAATTCCTTATTTTGATGCACTAGCTTAATTCATACCTGAAGGCAGTCGAATCTGCGACAATCCCCATGAATGCACCGAGGGGGCTCGTGGGTGTTGTGGGGATTGCACCGGGGGTCCCTAAACACGAATCACCGCATTTGGAAATTAATGGATTTTTTATAAGAGATTTTTTTATTTGGCTTCCACTTCGGATGAGCGTCCGAGCCCGCTCGAGGCAGGGTTGGGGGGTAGGAGGAGCAATGGCTGTCAACATGTAACCAGGGGCACCACTACTCCAAGGACACCAGGCCGACGAAGTCGGGGTGTACACTACTCCACACAGCCTTCAAGGTCGGCAGTAAGTCAAGCGACCTAGGTAATATCTGTGGTATTTTGGGATACCTCTCTGAATTAGAACCAGCCTATCGGGTCTGAATGAAACACGCCGCTAGCCTTTCGCTGTTCAATAGCATACTCTGTGATGCAATAGAGTACGTTAGCGCACCGCGCGGCCTCTATCACGTTGTGTGGACTTAAACCCATTAAATTTTGAAGTAAAACTGTCCTTTAATATTGCACAGATATGAAATCTTATGTGAACAGGAATCGACAATCCTCTTATTTCGTGTCGTCTGCAGCGATCTCCACTAACACTTCACCAGTGCAAAATGAGTTCCACAAATGGAACAAAATATTAGTCAGGGTCGCAACGTTCGAGCTCCAGGTCATCGTGGAGATCCACGTTCCTCAGGAACCATGGTGCTCCGACAGCTATCCTGCAGAATCTTGATTGAATTACCTGAAGGGGCTTCAAGTTGGCGCGGGCCGCGTGAGCGAACACTACGCTTGCATACGTCATGACGGGGCGTATGCAAGTTTTGTAGAGTGTCACCTTATTTCGAAGGGACAATTTGCTTCGCTTGCAAAGCATAGGGTAGAGACGTCCTACTATGAAGGCGGCACGGTCGAGTATCGTTTTAAGGTGGGGACAGAATGTCATCCCTCTGTCGAGGGTGACGCCTATGTATTTGACCTTCGAGGCCCACGGTATGGGCTGGTGCACGACATGAGAACCCTCTTGTCGTGGCCGCCGGAAACTACATACCCGATCCTGTAGACCGTTTGGTAAACCGTCGACGTCGCCCAAAGCACGTCATCACGGATCCTCCTGATCCATTAACGGTGCTTTTAGGCAATACAAGCACCGGTCACCGTCCTCGCCGAACCCGTCGCTTGCGACGAAGGGCTCGACGAGCGAATTAACCCACAGACACAGCCCACTGAGTTTCTCGCCGGATCTTCTCAGTGGGTCGCGCTTCCGATCCGGTGGTAGATTCTGCGAAGCACTGCTCTTGCTAGGGCGGTGTTAGCAATTCTCCGGTTTGAGCCCCGCGAGCTCACCTACACAAGCTAGGGTACGCTGAAATAGCCTCTCAAGGCTATCAGCATAGGTAGGAAAAAAAAAAAAAAAAGTATGGGCTGGCCAAAGAGAGTGACGGGGCTAACGGCGGAGGTGTTACCGCGCGTATTAGGGAGCGGGATCCTCGAAGTGGTATTCGGAAGGCGACCTCTTTTGAAGAGCACCGCTGTGCTTTTCGTGAGGTTGATGTCAATGCGCCGGAACCACTGTCCCATGGTGGTTACTGCGATCTGGAGTCGCCTATGCAAAAGCGACTTTTTCCTACACGAGTAGTAGATAGCCGTGTCATCGACGAAGAGCGCTAGTAGATAGGTCTCCGGAAACCGGGGTATATCATTGATATACAAACTAAATAATATCGGGGATAGCGCGGAGCCTTACGGGACTCCGGCTCTCAGATGACGGGGCCGAGAACGAGTTCCCTCTACTCGATATCGAATTTGTAAATCAAACCGTTGTGCCGGACTTTGTTGAACGCCTTCGCGATATCGAAGAAGAGGGCGCCGGTCAGGATTTATTTACGCCTATTTAGCCCTATTAAGATGAGCTCCGTGAGGCGGTGCACTTGATGTATGCACGAATGTTTGGCGCGGAACCCAAACTGCTCGTCTATTAACACGTTCACTGCGCCATTATTATCAAAGAACTTTCAGCTGGTGCTTTGGAGACCTAAAAGATCTCGAAACTTACCCACCCTTTGGTGCGTTTGAGACCTAATTAGTCTCCTAAAGATACAGTTTTGAAAATAATTTATATCTTCCAAAAAAACAATGACATATACTTTGAAGTTTTTGTGGATGAAAGATAGCCTATTGCTTTATATTTTGCTAGGTTCGCACGCAGTTATGACATTTGAATAAACTACAAATACCAAAAAAAAATTTGATATCGATTGTATCTCGTACCGCAACCGAAGATAGTTCAATATGTGTAGTAAGTAGTGATGGGAATAAAATAATATCTCAGTTGTCGATTGAAATAGTTTTATTAATTATGCAAAGTGTTTTTCATTAAAACATGTAAGCACATTGATTGCTTGCATTGCGCGCATATGGTAACAATACTTTTAGTTTTTTTAGAAGCATCAGTGCTGTTTAATGTGCGTCGTAATTTTTCGTAACAACCCACACAACGTCTTTTTTTGTCGCCACGTTGGAAAATATGATCAGTACATCTTCCTTCGGGGAATTCTGTAATAAAATGCAATATCGACGGGCAATTTATTATGAATAGGTACATTTGTCACGCTATCAAGTATACTCTCATTTAAGCTCAATACGTCATTGTCGGGAATGTCAATCCAATCTTTATCACCCTCAAGCTCTCCACTCTCACTTTCTGATATATTTTCAGATATATTATCTTCATCTTCAGATATTATATCGGATGAGAGATTTTCACCTGTATCATCATCACGTTGAAACAATTTCTTCTATTTCAGTATTGGTTGCCTCATCAGTCTGCGTCTCCGGATCGTCTTCTTGTATTTCTTCGTTTTCTACGTCCTGTTCTAGTTCTTCCTCTTTTTTATTCTGTATTTCTAGATTGCCATTTTGCTCATTCTGGTCTTTTTCTTGTCCTATTATATTATTTTCTTGTTGATTTTCAATGTTTCTCTCTTCTAAATGTTTTTGTGAATTATTGTTCAAGTTGCATTTAGACGTTTTTCTTTCTGTTTTTTCGTCATAAGTGAGCGCATCATCCTCAAAAGTATACTCAAAAGAAAATGGACTATTGTTTATATTACTTGTGGTTCTTCTTTCGTTTATAATTGTTTTAATCAATTTTTGCATGCTGCTCTCATTAAATTCTAAAGGTAATAAGTACGAACATGAAATATTATTCAAAGACGGGCACTTGCTTGATGTACATAAAGCACTCAATGAGGCAGGAGAAGCTTTAGCATTTGTGTTGGATATTTCCGTTAGCATTTGAGTGCACGAGTTAGGAGTAGATAAACCACTACGGTTACGAGAAACAGTACCACAAAATTTACGATCAGGTGTCATAGGATCAGTAGTTATAGTCGGTGTAGTATTCGTCATCAACAATGTGGTATTATTGTTACTATTTTTTGGACTGGATATCGTATTCTGAAGCACACTAAATCTTTTTCCAGTACATGGGCTGATATATATATTTTTATTACTTAGCTGCGTGCTCTCCAACGTAGAAAAGTTCATCGTTTTCTTTTGAGGTACGTCAAATATTTCATAATCAGAATCACTGTCATTGTTAGCCAACGGGGGGAAAATTTGAACATTTTCCAAAATTTTTATTTTACTGGACGATGCAGCAGTATAATCCGGCTTTGATTTTTTGTTAGAAATCTCACCAAAATAAATAGAATTTTTTACACTTTTTTCTTTTAAAAGAACTCATTGTTTATCAAAAATAATCAACACGTAGGTATATACGCGAGTGTTATTTCCAAAACGTGCGCGCAAGCTCCCACGTCGATGCTAGAACAACACTAAAACGAGTCACGCAGCGCCCGCGCCGCCCACCCTCCCTCTCTTGCGTCTACGAGGCGTACGATTCCACGAGTACCGACAGATCTCCTAACGCAAGGAATGAATATAATTACAGTACTGTGCGTTAGGAACCTAATCCATCTCTAATTTATTTTTTAATGTCCTTGAATTCAGCTTTAAGTAGGAAGCAAATATGTATATTCTCCTACTCATACTTAAAGAACTTTACACGTTAGATCCTCCCGCAAGGAGTGAAACAACACGATTATATTCAACGCACAACACAAAAGTCCTGCAAGAGATCTGATAGATCTCGTAATGCAGCGAACGTGTTAATATATTGTTCGCGGTAATTAAGTCCCATAGGCGTTTCCGAAGGAGCCGTTCGTATAGGGCAGCGGCTATGAAGCTACAGCTTATGTATGGTATTATTACGGTTTTTGACTTAATGTTTGAAGATTCTTAACAACATTCATGTTATGCTGTGTCGTAGTAGATCGTGCATTAGCGTCCACCCCCCTAAATCAATCATAATAGAACAGTAACACGCTCTTCAGATTTAGTCGCTTTGAACATTAATGAAATTGAAAATAGTTAAAATAGTTGGTGGCTTGTTTGTACTGTCTAGATGGACTATAATTACGTAAGCGCTAATGAAAAAAAAGAACTTAATAAACAATAACATAGAATTTCAGTCCCAACTAACGTTTAAATCACTGGGTAACTAGCTGTCTACGATTTAAAATGTAACGAAGGACTTCATATAATGATAAAATCTAGACAGCAACAGAATCTGTACTTAAATTCGGGCTTACTGTTAAAAAGTAACAAAGATTAAAGAGGCTAAGCGTACCTGACCCTCCATAGATAGAACAGATCCGATCAAAAAGTGAATATTAAATTAGATTTGAAAAGACGTTTCGTGTTACTGAACTTATTCCTTTTTCGAGTAGTGTACAGCTATAATATTATGGATAGTACATGAAATTTTAATCATACAAGCGTATTGAAGTGGGCGTGAACTAAATTTTTTTATTATCTAGACGGGTGTACGAGTTCACGGCCTTGTGACATGAGTTAAAGTCTCAGTTTTTACAGTACAGGGGCTACCCCATCCTTCAAGCTGAAACACATTATTGCATCACGGCAGAAATAAGCAGGGCGGGAGAAGCTACCAGTAATAACGAAAATTGTATTTTTTGCGGGTTTGATTTTTCTTATACGACGCAATTTTTTCATCGTGGAAGTCAATTATGAACAGTTATTAAGTACGTATTTCATTAGAAAAATTGATACCTGCCTGCGGGATTTGAACACCGGCACAGTCGCATCGCTCGATACGAATGCACTGGGCTTTTTATCTTTTGGGCCACGGCGACTATAAAACGGTATTTACGCTGCATAGCTGCTTTGTTTTTATGAGCCGATTGTTCTCATTATCCCAAAGCTTAGAGTTACCTGCTTTTTCCTCATGTACTATTTCCATTATTTCCTATTATTTACAAAGTTTAATTTCTGTTATAAAGGCTTAACACAATGATAATGAATGGTCTTCAGTTTCCAGTAGTAACAAACATCGTCACAGAAAAAAGATCGTATTAAAAATCGTATCGCGTAGGACGTCGTGTCACTGTCGTTGTCTTACTCCAAAATCCTTTCAGTCCGCGTATATGTGCGCCTGTATGGGCTGAGCCGCGCAATCGGGCTACTATGGCTCGGTTCCTGCGCCGGCCGCAGCGCACCGTTGCTATCAGGGTCATCCGTGGATATCACACCGTCTCATTCGAGGCGGCGTGTGTGTTGGCGGGGACGCCGCCATGAGAGCTGGAGGCGGAGTCGCTCGCTGCCGGCTATCGGTGGCGCAGTGAGCTTCGTGCTCTGAGCGTGGCGCGTCCCTCCAAAAGTGAGCTGCGGGCGCGGAAGGTCCATTCTCGGCGGTCCGTGCTCGAATCGTGGTCGAGGCGGTTAGCCAACCCCACGTGGGGTCTACGGACCGTCGAGGCGGTTTACCTAGTCTTTTATGACTGGGTGAATCGTGGCCGAGGATGCCTCACCTTCCGTCTGGTGCAGGTGCTGACTGGGCACGGATGCTTCGGGAAGTACCTGCACCGGATAGGAGCTGAGTCGATGACGAGGTGCCACCATTGTGGACACGACCTGGACACGGCGGAGCATACGCTCGCTGTCTGCCCCGCTTGGGAGGTGCAACGCCGTGTCCTTGTCGCAAAGATAGGACCAGACTTGTCGCTGCCTAGCGTCGTGGCGTCGAGGCTTGGCGGCGACGAGTCTTGGAAGGCTATGCTCGAAGATGGTGCACTCGCAGAAGGAGGCGGCGGGGCGAGTGACGCAAAGCTCTCCTCACTACGCAGAAACCCGCCGCCGCCGAGTAGAGGGTCGGGACCGGGGTCCCGTCCGTAACCCGGCCCCCTAAGAGCTTCGGGCTCCACCCGCTTTGTGTGGGGAGGAACCTAGGCGTGGGGCGGCGTGGTAGGTCGCGTTCCCCCGACCGCTCCGGGGGAAGGTGTAGCGCGGCACTATCAATCGGGCTCTTGGCCCGTCGACCGAGGGAACCGGCGGTCATGTTGCTGGCAGCCGCCGGTCCGGCGTCTGGGGGACGGCGGGATGGATGTAATGTGCTCTGCATAAACCCTGTCCCGCCGTCTCAATAGCTCCGACTAGCTTCCCGCCCGGTCCGGGGTAGGGCGCCGACTGTGAGCGGCAGGAGTTTTTAGAGAGGTTCGACTCCCACATACCCCACCTGCCGTGCGGGTGGGGATCCGCCGATTTTCGCAAAAAAAAAAAAAGTCCGCGTATATGGAACATTTCAACCGAGATTAGAACTAAGCCTGGTTTCAACGAGCCCTCCTCGTCCGATTTTTCTATAAAGCCTCCAAGATTATTTTTCCCTTTCGTGTTTGCTCTGAGTAAATGAGCGTTAAAAACGATATAAATTATATTATATTAATCATAGATTTTCATTTTAGTATTTGCAGATAACCAATTTTTTTCCTGGGTTTTATAATAATAATAAAAAACTTCGAAGAAAAAGTTTTTTTTTTAAGAATATAGCTCATTTAATGTATTTTGGTTAATCATTGGTCAAACATACATAAATTAAGCGCTCAAATAGATTACTTACGTTATATTAAGTAAAACGACAAAAATATTTTCAAGCATTATAATATACTACAAGACAAATATAGGTACTATATTGGGTTCATAGTTACCTCATTAAATTAATTGTAAATAGGTCTACAGTAAAATACTATTATAATTTATTATATATTATTATACTATTGCGAATCCTTAATATGTTTGGACATATCATTCGTAATAAAAAGTCATTGGAACGTTTAGTGGTTCAAGGAAGAGTAGACGGTCAACGCTCTCGCGGCCGATCATCCACAAGGTGGACAGACTTGGTTAAGTTATCTACGAAGTGTTCCCTTACTGAGTGTACACGTACCGCCACAAATAGAGAAAGATGGAGAAGTCTCTCAAAAGCCGCAACCAAACATTAAGACTTACGTAACCACGACCACTCCGCCAGGAGTGAACGACTGAGAAGAAGAAGCAGAAAATACTACTAAACTACAACTGTACTCATAAAACTTTAAAACACGATCAAACTGTTATGTAAGCAATATTTGTATTTTCCTGTTGCATTAATTTCATAAAATATCAGGTTCGATACACAGCTGAGAATGAAAAAAACATTTTTCACTATTCTGAGAACTTAATATGTGTAAATCAGTGAAATTAGCCTTGCTTACAGAAAATGCTTACTACCTAAAAATAATATTAAAAACGATAGACATTTTAATCTAAAAATTTTGAGAACTGTATTATAATGACTAAGTAAGTCGTACAGAGACTGATATAGCTTAGTGGCAAAGACATGTTGAGTTTGATGACACCTGCCAAAGCATAGACGAAACTATATTCTTTGGTCATCAAGTAAAACGCTTTGACCTTCCGACGCTGGAGTTTTCCTGCGAATAAAACAAATATTTGAATATGGATCTATGATTTTTTTGCTCAGCCCACTGAAGTCTACTGCTGGACATAGATTTCCCCTAAGGTTCGCCACAATAGCCAGTCTTGCAATACACTCAGTGTACACATCTTATTAGAAAGTTAATTACAAGGACGGGCCGTTTGAATGTATTATTGCCTAAAAAATTAGAACCACCTAGCGGGTCTTACAGTAAATATAATGAATTTAGGGACCCACTCAAATACACTTTTTTTTCCTACATATGCTTGTAGCGTTAGACGGCTATGCCAGCGTAACCTAGCGAGTAGGTGAGCTCACGGGGCTCTAGCCTGAGAACGTTGCTAACACTAGCCATAGCAAGAACAGTGCTTCACAGAATCTATCACCGGATCGGAAACGCGATCCATTGAGAAGAAACTCCAGCGAGAAACTCAGTGGGCTGTGTCTGTGAGTTAATTTACTGGCCAAACTCTTCGTCGTAAGCGACGGGTTCGATGAGGACGGTGACCGGTGCTTGAGGTACCTAAAAGCATCGTGGATCGGGAGGATCCAAAATGATGCGCTTAGGGTGACGTCTCCTGCTTAATTTTTTTTTTGTTGGTCCTTTCTGCGTTCTTAAATATTTTAGCTGATTTTAATGTGAAGGTCCCGCATGTCACTTCAGGTATGAAACGTCGGTCTACTCAAACTACTGCCGCTCTTCACCCTAATTCTAGTTAAGTATGTTGTTGTTTCGTAAGTGAATGAAGCAATTTTTTTTTTATGTCTTAGATGGGTGGACGAGCTCACAGCCCACCTGGTGTTAAGTGGTTACTGGAGCCCATGGACATCTACAACGTAAATGCGCCACCCACCTTGAGATATAAGTTCTAAGATCTCAGTATAGTTACAACGGCTGCCCCACCCTTCAAACCGAAACGCATTACTGCTTCACGGCAGAAATAGGCAGGGCGGTGGTACCTACCCGCGCGGACTCACAAGAGGTCCTACCACCAGTAAATGTAGTAATGCCATTGAAACATTTTTCTAACACTTTGTACTTTAATCTATGACATTTCGAATACACTTACCCAGTGGAATAGTGTTGATGGCATCATGAAGCGTGATACGAATAAGAGAAACTTGAGTTGCAGTGATGCTTGAGTAGTAGCACGGGATCACAACTAACAACGTGTATTTGATGCAACGCACTATTAAATACACGCACACTCCGATTGTTGACTGTGAATATAATCAATAATTTATAAGTTGGACTGTTTCATTATTGGTGCACTTGCACTTGAATTTAGTGTACTTATGTTTTTGTGTAATTCGAAGTTAAAATTTACGTCTTATGAGAACCTTGTTTCTTACTGAACTTAAATAAAAATTCAAACACTATCTATCAGTTGAACCAATAGCTTCGAATTCCAGTAGTGTAATGTTAACAAGGACCTGTTTATTCTTTATGATTTTCAGTTTTGCGGTATCATAATATAACACAAGATATTTGACAGATGACTGATTGTCACTTACGACGTTTTCAAGATAAGCTTGCAATATGTACAAGTTTCAAACAAATAACATTTAGACCGTCGATATACTTAGTAATATCATCCGCTCGGTGGAAGACATTCCTTTGGTCGTTATCCCAAATCAGCATAAGCAAAATGGTAAAAACAGTGTTAGTTTCTTGTTGAAATATTTTCAAATGAACTGTTCACTAAAACTTTTCTAGGCTTATTGGCTTTTGCTATAAAAACATCTACTTCTCTTTCTGTTATGACAAGCTCTTTACCATATTATTTTTTGTTCATATTACACGTTTAATTCAATAGCTAATATTTAAATAAGATGAAACTTACACCCGGATTTGAAGGATCCGTTAATTGTATGACTTTTACAAGAATTCTCAGAAGAATAGTCGTGGATAATCCGGAAGTAAATAACATGAGTAGCACCTGAAAAATTTATTAATTTAAATAACATTTGCATAATTATGCACGTTTTCATTAATCAGATCAAGCTTTCTTACCGGAATGCTCATAACTTTGTTGAGTTTTTCAGCGCAGTTGTGTAGTAACCCATACACTTCGTGCAAAGCGGTGAGATTTAGCTGTACATTTTTTGATAACATCTCATATTTGTTTGGTTTCTTCCTGCTACTGTCTTCGTCTACTTTAAAATGCTCTTGTATATGTCTCTTTACGACTAAAAGCCTCAAGTACACGACCCTTTGTAATGTGAAGAAAAATATTTGCTCACAATCGTGAGTCAATGCAATAGTATAAGTGCAGATTATAGTCATCAATCCTTTGCTGGTATTATCGTAAAATTCCAGAGCGTAAAACTCGATTAAGTTATACACAATGCTGCCTGCGACCCAAAAGAAAACTCTTTTCATGCAACACGTGCTGTTTACGTTTTTGTCAATTTTTAGTATTTTGTCGAACATGCTCAAGTTTTCAAAAAACTTCATCATTTTCTTCTTTTTCAAAAACACTGATATGCAAATCAGGAGTATGTATTCAATAAATGAGAAAAGTCTTATGACAAGGTGTGAATTTTTCATCGGTTCTTTTGTCCAATAAACTGACGCGACAAACGAAATCAAAAATATTGCGTAGAGATAGCTGAACAACAACACAAATTTGTTACATTTCAACAGATACAAACGATTGATTCCCGTTATTACTTGTATGTAAATAAAAAATTTGAATCGTTGTACGATTTTAAGTCCATCGTCAGCAAAATTATTTTCACTGACATCTGGTAATTCAAGAGGTTTCACTTTAGATGATATGGTTCGGATACCTGCCATCTTCACCGCCGAGGCAGCTAGACTGTTCCGATAGCTTATTTAATCAATATTCATCCATTAAATTAAGTTATAACTTTCCATGTGTTAAAATTATTAATTTACTAATTGATAGAAAATAGAGTAGTTTACATGGTTATATAAACATCATCAATTTAATTTTAATCAATACAAGTGGGTTTGAGATTTTTTTTTCTATTGATTAGCTGAGTGGACGAGCTCATAGCCCACCTGATGTTAAGTGGTTACTGGAGCCCATAGCCATATACAACGTAAATGCGCTACCCACCTTGAGATATAAGTTCTAAGGTCTCAGTATAGTTATAACGGCTGCCCCACCCTTCACACCGAAACGCATTACTGCTTCACGGCAGAAATAGGCATGGTGGTGGTACTTACCCGTACGGACTCACAATACGTCCAACCACCAATAAAAATTATGGAATATTTATTAATTAAACATGAAATGTGATTTTTGTTTAGAGAACCTTTTTTTTTGTCATAAGGAAATCGCCGGACTTCCGCCTTTCACTGGGGATGGCGGGTGGGGCATTTCGGAGTCGAACCGATTAAAACCTCTTGTTAAGCGCATTGGCGATATCGAGCGACACCGCCAAGGCCACCCCAACCCCGTGAGAGGATCCGACGAGAAACTCAGCGGGCTGATGCATGGGTTAGGTTGCACCACTCTTTGTCGAGTTCGACGAGTACCTACGGTTGTAGGGGTCCCTAAGCCTGCTCCTAGTGTTAGAGCTGAAGGCGTCTAATGCAAAGGTTATTGAATGGATCCGTAAGGACGTGTCTAGAGCGTCGACGGTGACTGGCTCCTGTGTGATCAGGATTCGGGGAGTAGTCAGTGGTGGCAACGATAAGGCGATTATCATGACGCATAGCCTTATCGAAGTAGCGTTTCGACTCTGACTTCACGTATTTCCAAATTGATTCGAGGCCCAGATCGTCGTGTAGGTCAACGTTCTTCACAAACCACGGTGCTCCGACGGCTTACCTGCAAAAGCGGGATTCTAGGATTGGGGGTGTCTTGGCGTGTGTGGGCCGCGTGAGCGAACACCACACTCGCGTAAGTCATGACGGGTCTTATGCAAGTTCTTAGAGTGACCTTGTTCCGAAGGGAAATTTTACTCCGCTTACATAATGATATTATGGGGTAAATTCTGCCGAGAATAAACACGGTACGGTCGCGGACTGTTTTAATATGAGGGCGGAATGTCATGGATGCATCCGGGGTGACTCCCAGGTACTTAATCTTCCTGGCCCAGGGTATATTGGAATTGGCCGACGAGGGCGATCGAGGGTGTGAGATTTCTCCTCCTGATGCGGGAGGAAATCCGTATAGAGTGTATAGAGTTTCCCCTTTGAAATAACATCGTTGTGCTTTTCACTGGATCTATGTCTATGGGCCAGTTTCGAAACGAGTAAGTGTATTATCACGCGTAGGACGTCGTGTCACTGTCGTTGTCTTACTCCAAAATCCTTTCAGTCCGCGTATATGTGCGCCTGTATGGGCTGAGCCGCGCAATCGGGCTACTATGGCTCGGTTCCTGCGCCGGCCGCAGCGCACCGTTGCTATCAGGGTCATCCGTGGATATCACACCGTCTCATTCGAGGCGGCGTGTGTGTTGGCGGGGACGCCGCCATGAGAGCTGGAGGCGGAGTCGCTCGCTGCCGACTATCGGTGGCGCAGTGAGCTTCGTGCTCTGGGCGTGGCGCGTCCCTCCAAAAGTGAGCTGCGGGCGCGGAAGGTCCATTCTCGGCGGTCCGTGCTCGAATCGTGGTCGAGGCGGTTAGCCAACCCCACGTGGGGTCTACGGACCGTCGAGGCGGTTTACCTAGTCTTTTATGACTGGGTCAATCGTGGTCGAGGATGCCTCACCTTCCGTCTGGTGCAGGTGCTGACTGGGCACGGATGCTTCGGGAAGTACCTGCACCGGATAGGAGCTGAGTCGATGACGAGGTGCCACCATTGTGGACACGACCTGGACACGGCGGAGCATACGCTCGCTGTCTGCCCCGCTTGGGAGGTGCAACGCCGTGTCCTTGTCGCAAAGATAGGACCAGACTTGTCGCTGCCTAGCGTCGTGGCGTCGAGGCTTGGCGGCGACGAGTCTTGGAACGCTATGCTCGAAGATGGTGCACTCGCAGAAGGAGGCGGTGGGGCGAGTGACGCAAAGCTCTCCTCACTACGCAGAAACCCGCCGCCGCCGAGTAGGGGGTCGGGACCGGGGTCCCGTCCGTAAGAGCTCCCCTAAGAGCTTCGGGCTCCACCCGCTTTGTGTGGGGAGGAACCTAGGCGTGGGGCGGCGTGGTAGGTCGCGTTCCCCCGACCGCTCCGGGGGAAGGTGTAGCGCGGCACTATCAATCGGGCTCTTGGCCCGTCGACCGAGGGAACCGGCGGTCATGTTGCTGGCAGCCGCCGGTCCGGCGTCTGGGGGACGGCGGGATGGATGTAATGTGCTCTGCATAAACCCTGTCCCGCCGTCTCAATAGCTCCGACTAGCTTCCCGCCCGGTCCGGGGTAGAGCGCCGACTGTGAGCGGCAGGAGTTTTTAGAGAGGTTCGACTCCCACATACCCCACCTGCCGTGCGGGTGGGGATCCGCCGATTTTCGCAAAAAAAAAAAGTCCGCGTATATGGAACATTTCAACCGAGATTAGAACTAAGCCTGGTTTCAACGAGCCCTCCTCGTCCGATTTTTCTATAAAGCCTCCAAGATTATTTTTCCCTTTCGTGTTTGCTCTGAGTAAATGAGCGTTAAAAACGATATAAATTATATTATATTAATCATAGATTTTCATTTTAGTATTTGCAGATAACCAATTTTTTTCCTGGGTTTTATAATAATAATAAAAAACGTCGAAGAAAAAGTTTTTTTTTTAAGAATATAGCTCATTTAATGTATTTTGGTTAATCAACATACATAAATTAAGCGCTCAAATAGATTACTTACGTTATATTAAGTAAAACGACAAAAATATTTTCAAGCATTATAATATACTACAAGACAAATATAGGTACTGTATTGGGTTCATAGTTACCTCATTAAATTAATTGTAAATAGGTCTACAGTAAAATACTATTATAATTTATTATATATTATTATACTATTGCGAATCCTTAATATGTTTGGACATATCATTCGTAATAAAAGGTCATTGGAACGTTTAGTGGTTCAAGGAAGAGTAGACGGTCAACGCTCTCGCGGCCGATCATCCACAAGGTGGACAGACTTGGTTAAGTTATCTACGAAGTGTTCCCTTACTGAGTGTACACGTACCGCCACAAATAGAGAAAGATGGAGAAGTCTCTCAAAAGCCGCAACCAAACATTAAGACTTACGTAACCACGACCACTCCGCCAGGAGTGAACGACTGAGAAGAAGAAGCAGAAAATACTACTAAACTACAACTGTACTCATAAAACTTTAAAACACGATCAAACTGTTATGTAAGCAATATTTGTATTTTCCTGTTGCATTAATTTCATAAAATATCAGGTTCGATACACAGCTGAGAATGAAAAAAACATTTTTCACTATTCTGAGAACTTAATATGTGTAAATCAGTGAAATTAGCCTTGCTTACAGAAAATGCTTACTACCTAAAAATAATATTAAAAACGATAGACATTTTAATCTAAAAATTTTGAGAACTGTATTATAATGACTAAGTAAGTCGTACAGAGACTGATATAGCTTAGTGGCAAAGACATGTTGAGTTTGATGACACCTGCCAAAGCATAGACGAAACTATATTCTTTGGTCATCAAGTAAAACGCTTTGACCTTCCGACGCTGGAGTTTTCCTGCGAATAAAACAAATATTTGAATATGGATCTATGATTTTTTTGCTCAGCCCACTGAAGTCTACTGCTGGACATAGATTTCCCCTAAGGTTCGCCACAATAGCCAGTCTTGCAATATACTCAGTGTACACATCTTATTAGAAAGTTAATTACAAGGACGGGCCGTTTGAATGTATTATTGCCTAAAAAATTAGAACCACCTAGCGGGTCTTACAGTAAATATAATGAATTTAGGGACCTACTCAAATACACTTTTTTTCCCTACATATGCTTGTAGCCTTAGAGGGCTATGCCAGCGTAACCGAGCGAGTAGGTGAGCTCACGGGGCTCTAGCCTGAGGACGTTGCTAACATTAGCCCTAGCAAGAGCAGTGCTTTGCAAAATCTACCACCGGATCGGAAACGCGACCCATTCAGAAGAAGCTCCGGTGAGAAACTCAGTGAGCTGTGTTTGTGAGTTAATTTACTGGCCAAACTCTTCGTCGTAAGCGACGGGTTCAACAAGGACGGTGACCGGTGCTTGAGGTACCTAAAATCATCGTTAGTGGATCGGGAGGATGCGAAATGATGTGCTTAGGGCGACGTCGACTGCTTAAAAATTTTTTTTTGTTGGTCTTTCTCCGTTCGTAGATATTGTAGCTGATTTTAATGTGAAGGTCCGGTATGTTGCTTCAGGTATACAACGTCGGTCTACTCAAACTACTGCCGCTCTTCACCCTAATTCTAGTGAAGAATGTTGTTGTTTCGTAAGTGAATTAAGCAATGCCATTGAAACATTTTTCTAACACCGGAAAGGCATTACTTTTGTACTTTAATCTATGACATTTCGAATACACTTACCCAGTGGAATAGTGTTGATGGCATCATGAAGTGTGATACGAATAAGAGAAACTTGAGTTGCAGTGATGCTTGAGTAATAGCACGAGATCACAACTAACAACGTGTATTTGATGCAACGCACTATTAAATACACGCACAATCCGATTGCTGACTGTGAATATAATTAATAATTTATAAGTTGGAATGTTTCATTATTGGTGCACTTGCACTTGAATTTAGTGCACTTGTGTTTTCGTGTAATTCGAAGTTAAAATTTACGTCCTAAGGGAACCTTGTTTCTTATTGACCTTAAATCAAATTTAATCACTATCTATTAATCAGTTGAACGGATAGCTTAGAATTCCAGTAGTGTCATTAACATGTTAATATAATATTTACATTTTAATAAGGACCTGTTTATTCTTTATGATTTTCAGTTTTGCGGTATCATATAACACAAGACATTTGACAGATGACAGATTGTCGCTTACGGCGTTTTCAAGATAAGCTTGCAATATGTACAAGTTCCAAACAAACAACATTCAGACCGTCGATATACCGAGTAATATCATCAGCTCGGTGGAAGACATTCCTTTGGTCGTTATCCCAAATCAGGATAAACAAAATAGTAAAAACAGTATTAGGTTCTTGTTGAGATATTTTCAAATGAACTGTTCACTAAAACTTTTCTAGGCTTATGCTTGCTTTGGCTTTTGCTATAAAAACATCTACTTCTCTTTCTGTTATGACAAGCTCTTTACCATATTCTTTTTTGTTCATATCACACGTTTAATTCAATAGCTAATATTTAATTAAGATGAAACTTACACCCGGATTTGAAGGATCCGTTAATTGTATGACTCTAACAAAAATTTTCAGAAGAATAGTCGTGGATAATCCGGAAGTAAATAACATGAGTAGCACCTGAAACATATATTTAAATAACATTTGGATAACATTTGGATAATGCACGTTTTCATTAAGCAGATCAAGCTTTCTTACCGGAATACTCATCACTGTGTTGAGTTTTTCAGCGCAGTTGTGTAGTAACGCATACACTTCGTGCAAAGCGGTGAGATTTAGCTGTACATTATTTGATAACATCTCATATTTGTTTGGTTTTTTCCTGCTACTGTCTTCGTCTTCTTTAAAATACTCTTGTATATGCCTCTTTACGACTAAAAGCCTCAAGTACACGACCCTTTGTAATGTGAAGAAAAATATTTGCTCACAATCGTGAGCCAATGCAATAGCATAAGTGCAGATTATAGTCTTCAATCCTTTGTTGGTATTATCGTAAAATTCCAGAGCGTAAAACTCGATTAAGTTATACACAACGCTGCCTGCGACCCAAAAGAAAACTTGTTTCATGCAACACGTGCTGTTTACGTTTTTGTCGATTTTCAGCATTTTGTCGAGCAAGCTCAAGTTTTCAAAGAACTTTATCATTTTCTTTTTTTTCAAAAACACTGATATGCAAATCAGGAGTATGTATTCAATAAATGTGAAAAGTCTGATGACAAGGTGTGAATTTTTCTTCGGTTCGGTTGTCCAATAAACTAACGCGACAAACGAAATCAAAAATATTGCGTAGAGATAGCTGAACAACAACACAAATTTGTTACATTTCAACAGATACAAACGATTGATTCCCGTTATTGCTTGTATA
This sequence comes from Bombyx mandarina, assembly GCF_030267445.1. Classification (NCBI taxonomy): domain Eukaryota; kingdom Metazoa; phylum Arthropoda; class Insecta; order Lepidoptera; family Bombycidae; genus Bombyx; species Bombyx mandarina. The sequence continues at coordinate 4,510,645 of NC_143213.1, forward strand.
TAAATAAAAAAATTAAATGGTTGTACGATTTTCAGTCCATCGTCAGCAAAATTATTTTCACTGACATCTGGTAATTCGAGAGGTTTCACTTTAGATGATATGGTTCGGATACCCGCCATCTTCACCGCCGAGGCAGGTAGACTGTTCCGATAGCTTATTTAATCAATATTCAATCCATTAAATTAAGTTATAACTTTCCATGTGATAAAATCATTAATTTACTAATTGATAGAAAATCGAGTAGTTTACTTGGTTGTATAAACGTCATCAATTTAATTTTAATCAGTTTAAGTGAGTTTTAGATTGGATTATTTATTAACAAGACATGTAATGTGACTTTTGTTTGAAGCTAACGTTATATTTACCAGCAGTAATGCGTTTTTCAATTAGATCCTAAATGGTTTATGAAAAACTTTGGTGTACTGCATTAGAACTATAATAATTTGGACTTAAGATCACCATAGTTTTCGATTCGCGAGCCGTAGATACAATTAAAACTACTTTTACAGTTTGTAACCATGAAAACTGTAAAGTAACGTCAGAAATAATGTAGAATAAAATTCTAGATTAAAGGGTAAAAATAATTTTAATTATAGGTTCACCATATCCGAATTTTAAGTAAATTTATCTAAACGAAGTTGGTTTCCAATTTTCTATGTTTTAAAAGAGAAATATTCCTATTTTTTTAGGAGAAAATCACCACTTCCCCTCCCACCCGACGAGTGGGGTATGTGGGAGTTGAACCTCACCAAAAACTCCCCCGCCTCTCCAGTCGTGGCCATTGAGACGGCGAGATAGCGTTGACGCAGAGCATATTACAAAGCGGCCGCCGCCGCGCCGGCGATACGACCACCGGTTCCCTCGGTCGGCGGGTCGGGAGCCCGCCTCGAAGGTACCGCGTTGCACCTTCCCCCCGAGCGGTCGGGGGAACGCGGCCTACCATCACCAAAAGAGAAACTATAACAATATTTGATAAGTTTAATCATGGTTTTCATCGAAATTCCGGAATCCTTAATATCTTAATCTTCATAATGTCTTCATTTGTTCGTTTTCCATTATAAAATCAAATTTTTGACGTGACAACGTCTTATAATTCGACGGAGCCGGCTGCACGCACAAAAAAACATGACTTATTGAGGCGTTCCATTTAAGGCTTCAAGTGCAAGCGAGAGCCCGCAACGAGCGACAAAGAGGCGCAATCGGCCTCCGCGTTCGGCAGCGTTCGACATCTGTCTCTCTCCTACTTGAGTGAGCGATGCATCCGCGTGGACAGCTGCTATACAATAATATATTTACATGGTTTCGTCAAGTATGAAGTGAAAAGTGAATGTGGTGTCAATTGTCCATACAAAATATGTATCTATCAAACAAATAAAATTAAAATTTTCTATTGAAAAATGAAACCATTCCATCAGTATTTTCTTATGACGTTGTCACGTTCAACTATCGTCAGTAAACCGACTTTACCGACAACCGATTTTTTTTATTTGCGTTAATAGGTAGGTAGGTGGAATCTCTGTCGACTAGGTTCCACAATATTACTTTTTGTAGACATTATTGCGTCATTATTACTGACCCGCAATTTTAGATTAACTCCTGGCATACCTTGATACGGTGGCATCAAATGACGTCAGAACGTAATCTTAACAGTACCTAAAGTAATAGGAGAAGAGGATGGCATAAAAAAGTTTTTGACTACACACGGTCTATAAGCAGATATTATTTGGTAGCATTATTATTAGTAGGTTGACCGAGAATATACACCCGTATCTATTGATTAATTATCATAGGCTACTACCATGTAGAATCTGGGGAGGTCATGGAGGTGAGTTTGCTATTTAAAGCTGTGATTATCTACACGATGTCTACACGATGCTTGGAAGTAGAAATGTAAAATGTGATATTTAATATCGAAAATAGTTTTGCAAGCATACGATATCATTTATCAATGTCGAAAACACAAATTTATTTGTTACTAATAAACGGCAGTAGTGTATTATATTCCATCCAATTTATATTGTAACCTAAGAAATGATTGATGGATGCTAAGGCCAACACATCCGAAGATTTATAAAGCAGTATGCGGGTATTAACCTTGGCACCTATTACGTCAGAATAGGGAAGATTGATGGGCTGAGCCAGAAAGGAGAGTCGACAAAGCACTTTTAAATATCACATTATATTTTAGAAAATGTTTTGCTGTTGTTTTTTTGTTGTAAATATCATGTATAGCTTCAGTGAGTATTTTTTATTTCTGACGGTTTTGGACAATACCAGTCACACATCGCAAGATATATCGTCACAATTCGGACTTAGTTCAGCAATTGAATTTTTAAGAACACTTTTCAAAATAGCCAATATCTGCACTTTGCTTCTTTAAAAGCTAATCTCAATACAAGAGACAAATAGAGGGTAAAAAAAAGAAATGTAGTTTTCTGCCAGAAGCACGTAAACAATTATGTCAATATTCGCAAGCGCACATTATAATTTCGGTTTGTGAGAAGGAGATCTCGGATCGTTTGGAACCTCTGGGTCTGCGGAGGGACTTCGGTTATCCTCTGTATTTTGTACCGTATGTTCCATGGGGAATGCTCTGAGGAATTATTCGAGATGATACCGGCATCTCGTTTTTACCACCGCACCGCCCGCCACCGGAGTAGAGTTCATCCATACTACCTGGAGCCACTGCGGTCATCCACAGTGCGCTTCCAGAGATCTTTTTTGCCACGCACCATCCGGCTATGGAATGAGCTCCCCTCCACGGTGTTTCCCGAGCGCTATGACATGTCCTTCTTCAAACGAGGCTTATGGAGAGTATTAAGCGGTAGGCAGCGGCTTGGCTCTGCCCCTGGCATTGCTGAAGTCCATGAGCGACGGTAACCCCTCACCATCAGGTGGGCCGTATGCTCGTCTGCCTACAAGGGCAATAAAAAATAAAAAAAGGAGAAAGAGGTTTTCTAAATTGGGACCGATTCTACACAGTTTATCAACGAACATTATACTAACGTAAACATTATTCACGATTGAGTTCCACGGTGAAGGAATAACATCGTGTAATAAAAATCAAACCCGCATAATTATAATTTGCGTAATTACTGGTGGTAGGACCTCTTGTGAGTCCGCACGGGTAGGTACCACCGCCCCGCTTATCTCTGCCGTGAAGCAGTAATGCGTTTCGGTTTGAAGGGTGGGGCAGCCGTTGTGACTATACTGAGACCTTAGAACTTATATCTCAAGGTGGGTGGCGCATTTACGTTGTAGATGTCTATGGGCTCCAGTAACCACTTAATACCAGGTGGGCTGTGAGCTCGTCCACCCATCTAAGCAATAAAAAAAAACAGTCGAACGTTCCGTTTTGAAAGGTGAGGAAGCCGTTATATACAAGTAAGACCTCATGTCTCAAGGTGGGGGGCAAAGTTCATTCTCCTTGTAATGGCTGTTATCCCTGGTAGCTACTTAATACTATTTGGCCCAAAAGCTCGATAAGCTGCCTTACAAAAAGATCTTTAAAAAACACTGGATAACATGAAATCTAGAACCTTTGAAAATCCCAATAGCCCTCTCGGCGCGGGAGCTTTGTAGAAGAATGGGTACTCGGCCCAAAAATAGGTCTTTGAATAATTATCACCTAGACTTTTTTAAATTAATAGATTATTTCCATGAGGTTTTTTTTTTAAATTACCATGTTTTCATGTTACCTAAATGGATCGGAGCTACTTGGAGGACTTTATGATCATAAAATTCTGCTTTGTCGCGTAAAATAGAATAGAATAGTCATAAGGAAATTTCAACAGAACCACGGGTAGGATGTAATGTTTGAGGACGTAAACACAGCTTTTGCATTAAAACTCGGAACATGTTTATTTTTCTAGCGCATTCGTGCTGGCCATAATGAATACGGAAAGCGAAACCTTGTAACGAAAGACTTCAACGGATGAATTGGAAGAATCATGAAGTATCTGTTTTTATTAGCTCACGTTGTAAAGAGGTATTTTTTTTCTATGTTGGTATCACGTCCCATTTTGGCCGTAAAGCTTCGAAGTCACTGAGACTACGAACTCAGTTCTTAACGTGTGCGCACTTACTGTTGGGGTACACGGAGTTTAGTATACGGTCCCTTCCTGTTCCTCATCTCATAGTTTTACTTAAAACCGCATTGAGTCCACTTTATTACTCGTAGCCAGCGCGGGTGAGTAACCTGCCTATTTCTTCCGTGAAGCAGTAATGCGTTTCGGTTTGAAGGGTTATTCTGCCGCTACACTTACAACTCATGTCTCAAGATGAGGGCGGCATTGACGTGGTTGATGTCTATGGACTCCGATGACCCTTTTTAGCAATGAGAAAAATATTTAAAATTAAAAGATTGGGTCGTGGACTCGCGCAATCATTTATTTTATTATCGTTGCAGTCAAAAATTACATATTTCTTTTACTGCAATTATCGATATTGTGCAAGTATCGATATTGCACTATGTTCTCTGTACAAAGTTCCCTGGAAGGCGTTGCTCTAAGCCAGGGGCTCCCAAACTTATTTTGTCTGCTGCCCACTTTGAGAATAAATTATTTTTTAGCGCTCCCATTTTTTCACCTACTATAAACCATTACAGCGAGAGCTCAGTCGGTGTCTAAGAGTCCTCCTAGATGAAATTACAAATCGCCTCGCAAGCCTCTACACAACGCCTCTATTTTTTTTCTGGGTCTCTTACCCTTTAGGCCTTTAGCGCCCACAGGGGGGCGTTATCGCCCACTTTGAGAAAGGCTGCTCTAGGCGATTACTCCTTAAATTGGAACACTTTTGAAATGTAATTATACATATTTTAAAAACCCCATTCAGAGTAAAAACCGAAGCAGAAGCTTTTGGAGTTTTAATATTGAGCTATCTATTCATGATATACAATACGTTAAGGCGAAAACGTTATCGTGTTGCTGGATGAGGTGGGCAAGCTGCTGGAACGCATTCTGGCAGCCCGCATCATCCAGCATCTGGTCAGGGTGGGACCCGATCTGTCGGCGGAGCAGTATGGCTTCCGAGAGGGCCGCTCAACGGTAGACGCGATCCTTCGCGTGCGGGTCCTCTCGGATGAGGCCGTCTCCGGGGGTGGGGTGGCTTTGGCGGTGTCACTCGATATCGCCAATGCGTTCAACATCCTGCCCTGGTCCGTGATAGGGGGGGTGCTGGAACGACACGGAGTGCCCCCCTACCTTCGCCGGCTGGTGGGTTCCTACTTGGAAGACAGATCGGTCACGTGTACCGGACACGGTGGGATCGTGCACCGGTTCCCGGTCGTGCGCGGTGTTCCACAGGGGTTGCTCGGCCCTCTTTTGTGGAATATCGGGTATGACTGGGTGCTGAGGGGTGCCCTCCTACCGGGCCTGAGTGTAATCTGTTACGCAGACGACACGTTGGTCGTGGCCCGGGGGGGGAGTTTTGCTGAGTCTGCCCGTCTTGCTATGGCTGGGGTGGCGCATGTCGTCGGCAAAATCAGGAGATTGGGCCTCGACGTGGCGCTCAGTAAATCCGAGACCATGTGGTTCCACAGGCCCCGGAGAGTGCCACCTGTCGATGCCCATATCGTGGTTAGAGGCGTCCGTATCGGGGTCGCAGTTGAAGTACCTCGGCCTCATTCTGGACAGTCGTTGGACCTTCCGTGCTCACTTTCAGAATCTGGTCCCTCGTGTTGGGGGTGGCCGGCGCGTTAAGCCGGCTCCTTCCCAATGTCGGGGGGCCTGACCAGGTGACGCGCCGTCTCTATACAGGGGTGGTGCGATCAATGGCCCTATACGGGGCGCCCGTGTGGGGCCAGTCCCTGGCCGTGGGGGTAGCGAAGCTGCTGCAACGGCCGCAACGCACCATCGCGGTCAGGGTCATCCGTGGTTATCGCACCATCTCTTTCAAGGCGGCGTGTGTACTGGCTGGGACGCCGCCTTGGGTCCTGGAGGCGGAGGCGCTCGCTGCTGACTATCAGTGGCGGGCTGACCTTCGTATCCGGGGCGTGGCACGTCCCAGCCCCAGTGTGGTCAGAGCGCGGAGGGCCCAATCTCGGCGGTCCGTGCTGGAGGCATGGTCCAGACGGCTGGCCGATCCTTCGGCTGGTCGTAGGACCGTCGAGGCGATTCGCCCGGTTCTTGTGAATTGGGTGAATCGTGACAGAGGACGCCTCACTTTCCGGCTCACGCAGGTGCTCACTGGGCATGGTTGCTTCGGTGAGTTCCTGCACCGGATCGGAGCCGAGCCGACGGCAGAGTGCCACCATTGTGGTTGCGACTTGGACACGGCGGAGCACACGCTCGTCGCCTGCCCCGCATGGGAGGAGTGGCGCCGTGTCCTCGTCGCAAAAATAGGAAACGACTTGTCGTTGCCGAGTGTTGTGGCATCGATGCTCGGCGACGACGAGTCGTGGAAGGCGATGCTCGACTTCTGCGAGTGCACCATCTCGCAGAAGGAGGCGGCGGGGCGCGTGAGAGACACGCAAGCCCGCCGCCGTCGAGCGGGGGCCAGGAAGGCGGATCTCGCCCAAGCCCTGGCCCTCTAAGTGTTTCGGGTCCCCTTCATATGTCGGTCTGGGGACAGGCGAAGGGTGCCTAAGAAGACGACGTGCAAGCTGCTCTGCACGCGTTTTACGCAAGAGCATCCGGGTGATGGAAGGCCGGCTATCCTCGACCCACGCTGGTTCTGACCCAGCGGGGTATTCCCAAGGATAGACCATTCTAACTGGCGCCATCTAGGCGGGCTCCGGATAGCCTGCCGACCGAGAGGGCTGGTGGTCGTGGCGCCGACGACCACTGGTCCAGCGTCCCGAGGGGGAGGGTGATGGGAGAGATGTGCTCCGCACTAAACGCTTCACTTTTTCCCCCCTTTGCCTTTTCATGGGTTCTGTCTCATGCGAGGTTCGGACGCGGGTTGTTGAGCGACAGGAGGTTTTAGTCAGTTCGACTCCGACATGCCCCGCCTTCCATCCCCAGGGGAGGGCGGAAGTCCGGCGATTTCCTCCTGACCAAAAAAAAAAAAAAAAGGCGAAAACGTTGCCTGAAATTCAAACAACACTTTTTCTGTTTCTACCTTGTTATAATTCGATAAGGTAATGCAAAAAATATATATGAAGGAACTAAACGTTTTTAAATGAGTTACTTTACATAATTTAATGAAATCAAGCCTTGAAAATTTGGTTGTGGTACGATCAAAATTACTTAAAATCAGATGGTTAACTTAAGAATGTTAAAGATTTTTTCCGCGATAATGGAATCTGTTTAAAGCGTAAAGGCGGAATTTGTTATTTTAACAAGCTCTCGTTAATGGTGGCTAGCCAATGTTCTACGAACGTTGGTTTTCGAGATAATTTGGGTAAATCTTCGTTTTTTTCTATTGTCCTTAATTAAATAATTATGTTATGCTAATACAGAACCCTCGTGAAGAATATTGTTTCAGCAACTAAAGACTGTTTGAGCTATTCATAGTTCTCACTTTGTGTTTTTGTATAGCTCTTTAATGCAAATGTTGTTGATTTATCAGATACTAGCTTTTGCCCGCGACTTCGTCCGCGTGGAATAGTTACTTTGGCATAACGCAAAATTTTATCCGCCTCTTTACTCACGTAGAAATTGAAAATATTTTTGGATAATAGAATGGCAGCTATTTAAGGTACAAAAATCACGCTTTTTGTCTGACTTCAAAAGAAGAGGAAGCTATCAATTCGACCATAATTTTTTATCTATGTATGTTCACCGAATTCTCGAAAATGCTTGAACCGATTCTAAAAATTCTTTTTTTTTGGTTCGAAATGATCCCGAATGATTCTGTAATCATCAAGATCTGATGATGGGATCCTGGAGAAATCCAGAAAAATCTATAATTGTCAAAGCCTATCTTGAAGGGATTTGGGTCTTTCAATGTTGCAGTGAATAACGTATTTATTTGGATAAGCATTAATATCATCTTTATAAATACACCTTCACAAACAATGCTTTACTTTAGAACAAATATGTTTAGCATAAAAAAAAAAACGTTATAGTGAGCCAACCTTAACATATAGACATATGCTGTCGTAGACTTTTTTTTTAGATCTTTTTAAAGGGAAACAATTCTGTCATACATTATTTTAGCGAAGCTTTCACTGTATCTGCAGCGCGCGGAAGCTCTTAAAAAGGAAAAAGAAACCCGATTTTGAAACATATTGGTGCTCCACTTGTATTTGTTTTGGCGTGATGTTATATAGCCTTCCTCAATAAATGGGCTATGTAACACGGAAGAATTTTTCAAATCGGACAAGTAGTTCCTGAGATTAGCGCGTTCAAACAAACAAATATACAAACTCTTCAGTTTTATAATATTAGTATAGATGGTCTTTACAGGAAGTCATTTATTACTCATTATGTGTCAGAAAGATTTAGGCGGTGCATCAGGATTACGCTGCTCTTTCCAGTGCCACGGAAACCTCTTGTGCACTTATCAAAGGTTTTTTTATTTTATTTTAAAATCAGTTAAAATAAATAAAAAGGGTTTTCTTTGTGAAGGTTCAGAGTTATAGACGAATGTATAAAATGCATTGGTAATAATGGCGTTGAAGAAATATTGTTGCCATTAAATCGTTTTCGTCTTCATGATGTGGTCTAACACATTGATTATGATGATCTGTTTTCACTAAATACCCTGTCTATTTTATATAAAATATATATTATTATGTTCAAGTGAAAACAAAAATGATTGGTATATTTATGGTATGTTTGATATAAATTGTTTATGGTATATTTAAAAACCAGAAAATATCGAAGAATAGTCTATAGATTTTGTCTCATGTCTTTTAGAAATAACTATCTGGACGGCTATTCCTTGACTAGAGAAAATCAGTTCTTGAAAAATAAATGCGGGTTGGTACTTCTCGGGAAAACATTTTGATTTGAAAGAAACAGAATCTTAACAAGTATAAATCTTAAATAATCAAAATTAAGAATTTCATGGTGAAAGTCTTAATCATAGCAGAGGGTCATCATGCGGTGTAAAGGACACGTCATTTCGGATCCTCCCGATCCACTAACGGTGCTTTTAGGTACCTCAAGAACCAGTCATTGTTTTCATCGAACCCGTCACTTGCGACGAAGGGCTCGATGAGTAGATTAGCCCACAGACACAGCCAACTGAGTTTCTCGCCGGATCTTCTGAGTGGGTCGCGTTTCCGATCCAGTGGTAGATTCCGCGGAGCACGGCTCTTGCTAGGGCTCGTGTCAGCAGCGTCGTCAGGTTTGAGCCCCTTGAGCTAACCTACTAGTTAAGGTTACGCTGAAATAGCCTCACAGGCTATCAGCTCAGGTAGGAAAAGAAATAAGGTGTAAAGGGTAAACAAGAATAGGTCCTGCAGTAAAACGAATTAATAGTAATATTTTTTATTATTGTTATTTAATATAATCGTAACAAAAAAAGAAACACGTGTGCAATTCACACGTGTTAGAAGTGAAACCTTCAAAGGTCAAAAATTAAAATACTATTATCCTAAATGTCTAAGTATATGTAAAATTTTGTCATTAGTAAATAATTGTAAATCATCTTTTATAGTATGAGGTAGCGCCCTCTGTGAATCGATATTTTAGCGTCACGTATAATCCTAAATTGAAATTCTCTACAAGAGGTTTCATACGCACGTTAGTATTCATAATCTGATAGATGGCGCTGTATTAAAAATTTTCGACACTTCCGTTGCGTACCTGCGTGACGTTACATCTGTAAAAATTTTACCCTCATGCGCCTAAAGAAGTTTCACTTCAAAAATCCTGTATATTAAGAAAAAAGTATCAAGTTATGGAAAATACGTTATAGTTATATCAAATTATGAAACACGAACAAGGAAACGCAATCTTCTTTTAGAAAAAGAATTATATATATTTAAAGATTTCGATAAGCTGTATTCATTTCTTTCATAAGAAGTACGCGAAACTAAATTAATTCTTGCAATCTTCGTTAGATGTAAATTTACGATCATTCGGTATGTCTCTCTTATCACGTTGAGCTGGGAGACGATTTGCATGAAATTGTGCAGAATACTTCGGATATTTGTATGTACTTGTTTCTTTAAAACAGTACATTACTAAATGAAGTACATATCCTTTTGAGTTAATAGAAATCTGTAGCTTATCCCGTTTCGAGGTTGTTTTTTATAGAGATACACTATAAATCAACGGTCCGCCTTTATCTAAAAAATACACCGCACTATAACAAAAATAAAAGGGAATTTTCCTTCAGCAAATTCAGTTTCTAAGATAAACTCTGTCGATGTAATGGACATCGTTTCTCCATTATCAAGTATATTTATTAGGCATCGTGGAGTGTTTTATTGGAGCTAGATTTTATGAAATCTAATTTATTAGAAAAAAAAAGCGAGCCACAAGGTTTTCGGAATGTAGTAATTCAGAATTATATCTTCGTAGTGTTGAAGAAGAGGAGACGAGAAAAGGTGTACGAATACGACGAATATTTTATTAATTTCCTTTCGACTTGTATTTTGAACAATTCACACACAGGTTTTGCGTAGTAGCGTCGTGTTAGGCGAAGTGAGGTCGTTGGAAATAATGCGACTTCAGCCGCATGTTACTGGTGGTAGGACCTTTTCTGAGTCCGCACGGGTAGGTACCACCGACCTTTTTTTTTCCTGACCTGGGGCCGAACCTTTACGAGGTCCCCGCGTCTAGGAGGGCCGCGGGGTATGCCTATTACTGCCGTGAAGCAGTAATGCGTTTGGGTTTAAAGGGTGAGGCAGCCGTTGTAACTATACTGAGACCTTGAACTTATATCTCAAGGTGGGTGGCGCATTTACGTTGTGGATGTCTATGTCCTCCAGTAACCACTTAACACCAGGTGGGCTGTGAGCTCGTCCATCAATCTAAGCAATAAAAGAATCAAAAAAAATAATTGGTTTTTTTTTTTAGAATCGTTATGCGTCACCTACAAAAAAGCATAGATATCTAATTGATTAATTTTCTTAAAAATCTTATTCTGTCAGAGTGTCATAAAAATTAATAACGAAACAGCAAAAACAAAGGCTGTCACCAAAAATATACGAGGTTTAAAACGAGGCTTAGCGTCGCGTTGCTTGTACCCATAAGTTCGTTTCACCTTGACCCCGTCACAGAATCTTTACAAAACCCTTCAACCCTCCGGCGTAATTAATTAAAAACAACTAAAGCGGTTTGTTTGTGTTTTACGTATTCAAAGTGAGCTTGAACAAACTCTAATATTGTGAAATAAGTGTTTAGGGTAGAAATCCGCCTTAATAATGATGCGCCTTTAATTGTGAAATATTTTTAACAAATGTGTATGTTACGTCTTATTATATTTTATTAGAGACAGAGAGAGAGAGAGAGAGAGAGAGAGAGAGAGAGAGAAAGAGTATTCTTTATTGTACACCAACAAAACAAACAATGCGAAATATTAAATTAAAAAAAAGTACAATTGGCGGTCTTATCGCTAAGAGCGATCTCTTCCAGACAACCATCAGGGGAAAAGAATTGTTTGGAAACTAATTACACGCGGTGTACCAATCAATTGAAAAATATGTATGTATACACAATCAATATGTATAAACATACCCACACATACATACAAATACTTACACAACTATTTACATATATACATTTATAAATATACATACAAATACACAATGTAACGTAATAATAATTTTGCTTCTTTACACATAAATAAGGATAAACAAATGAAACATAAATATACAATTAAAGTAAACTAGAGGTCCCGCAGTAGTCGAAATTCGACTATAATTAATTGGAATTGTAAGTTTGTACACTATTATGATTGTATTTAATACTAGCGACCCGCCCTCGCTTCGCTTCGGAAACATTAAAACACACATGAAACCAAAAAACAAAATTTAAAAAAAATTAAAAAAAGTAGCCTATGTTCATCAGGGACAATGTCGGCTTCTAATGGAAAAATAATTTTTCAAATCGGTCCAGTAGTTTCGGAGCCTATTCGAAACAAACAAACAAACAAATCTTTCCTCTTTATAATATTAGTATAGACTTCTATAATCACTAATTTCGCCAAGACTACAGTATAAAAAATATTAACAAAGACAAACAATATTTAATCTATTCTCAATTTGACAACAAACGCCAAGAACAAAAGTTTGACAATAAATAGTATGCATGCGTGTGTGCGTCAAATACATGGTATGTAGTGTGTGTAATGTTTTCTTTATTGATTTAATGTATCTTTTGTGCATTATTTTAAAAAAGTATTAGCATTGTGCACTTCTTCTCTATATTATCTGTAAGTGTTGAAAATTTCATACTCCTCCGTCCGCGCAATTTTCGTAAAAATGGATACAAAGTTTTTGCTTCACGTATTAATATATATAGATACCAATTTCAGAATTTACCCTAAAACAAATTAAACTGGTTGACAGCTAATAGTTTAAAAAATGCTCCTTAATGAGGCGTTTATTATTCATTTGAAATTATTTTGCTCGTACTACACTAGTTAGTCCACTGGAATGACAGTAATGATTTCGTCAAATGAAAAATTAAGGAATGATAAATTCCAAACAAAAATTGAAAGCCAATACCAGATCGGAAAATGCTTAACCAAAGAGCAGAATATAAGTAAGATGGTGGCACCTGAAGTATTCCAGATGGTCTGTGTGTATACTTCACTGGTGACCCCGACGTGACGTGAACACGCAACCTTCTGATTCATCATCAGCGCATCAAGAACTTCGGCTACCACAATCCCCGCATTCTCGCAGATAAAAGCAAGTCATCGACAGTCGTCCCACAGCAAGCCAGCATCGCAGCCTCAACAGGACCATCGCAGCCGACTCACCGCGCTTCCTGGCCCTACGGCACGCGCCTACACTGCCTCATCGCGCAGCATTCGAGCTCAGTCTCGACTCACCGCAGACTTCGAGCAGCACTGGCGACAATCACGCAGCATTCAAGCTCAGTTTCGACTCACCGAAAACTTCGAGCAGCACTGGCACTTGCAAGCTAATCTCAGCACGAACAACGATGACTAAAAACGACACGACCTCCGGTCTCGGAGGGGAGTGATGTGGCGGGTAGCCATGATACAACGCAAGATAATTGACAGATGCCTGAATCTCGCTTACGACATTTTCAAGATAAAGCGCATATATACAAGTTCCGAACAACAACATTCGGACCGTCGGTCTACCGAGCAATATCACCCGCTCGGTGGAAGATCTTCCCTTTGTCGTATATATCTCCCCAAACTGGTGAGTCGAAACTGAGCTTGAATGCTGCGTGATTGTCGCCAGTGCTGCTCGAAGTCTGCGGTGAGTCGAGACTGAGCTTGAATGCTGCGCGATGAGGCAGTGTAGGCGCGTGCCGAAGGGTAGTTCAGCTTGTCCAATATAAGCGCAAACGCCACGAAGTTCTACTACGTGTTGTCGCAACTGGAACCGCAGCATGCAGCAGAAATCCGGGAGTTGATCGTGTCACCTCCAGCCTCCAACAAATATGAGACGATCAAAAATGAACTCATACGGAGATTATCAGCTTCGCAAGAAAAGAAGATTAAGCAATTGTTGATGCATGAGGAGATGGGAGATCGCAAACCTACACAGTTCCTTCGACACCTGCAGCTTTTGGCCGGAGAAAATGTTCCGAGCGACTTCATCCGCACCATCTGGGCAAGTCGCTTACCTACTCATCTGCAGACATGCATAGCAGCGCAGCAAACTAAGATGTCGCTAGAAGATTTAGCCGAACTTGCAGATCGTGTCAATGATGTCGTGCCAGTAACCATGCAAGTAGCAAGTCAAGTAGCCAGTTTGTCAACATCTGCTGTCATACCAAGCACCATTGACGCTTTGACCCGTAAAGTGGAGGAACTCAGTCGAAAACTCGAGACTATGAGTATGGATCTACGCAGACGCCCACGGCCTCGCTTTAAAGAAAGTAGGAGCTCAAGAAGTCGCTCACGTTCCCGTTCTCGTCCAAGCGATCATCCATACTGCTTCTTCCACTACCGCTTTGGAGAGCGAGCAAGAAGATGCACCCAGCCATGTACCTACCAGAAGGCGGGAAACTCCCAAGGCAGCCAATAGTGGCGGTTAACGACTGCCTTTCCTTAACGAGCCGCCTGTTCATAACGGACCGCAAAACGAAGGTGCAATATCTGGTAGATACGGGTTCAGACCTGTGCGTATTTCCGCGATCCGCTGTTCGGGTGCCACGCATCAAAACTCAATACGAGCTATTCGCAGCCAATGGATCAATCATATCCACCTACGGTGACCTGCCTCTTACGCTGGACTTAGGACTACGACGTAGTTTCACTTGGCGTTTCGTCGTAGCAGATGTGACGAAGCCTATCATCGGTGTCGACTTCCTAGGTTACTATAGCCTACTAGTCGATTGCCGCAATCAACGCCTGATCGATGGCATTACAGCACTTACTGTTGCCGCACCAACAAATAATTCAACAGAGGCAATTTCATCCGTTCGCACCACTACGGACAACTCAGTATATCATCAACTGCTGAGAGAGTATCCAGATGTCACCCGTCCTGCTGGTAGACAGTGCAATATCGTGCAGCATTCGACTGTCCACCACATTCGAACTACCGCAGGCCCGCCAGTTTCCAGTCGTCCTCGGCGCTTAGATCCGGAGCGTCTGAGAATTGCAAAAAAGGAATTTGATCAAATGTTGCAGGATGGAACAGCACGCAGATCCGACAGCCCGTGGTCCTCGCCTCTTCACTTAGTCCGCAAGAAAGATGGTTGGCGTCCATGTGGAGACTATAGGATGTTGAATGCACGCACAATACCTGATCAATATCCTGTAAGGCATTTGCAAGACTTCACGCAGCAACTCACAGGCAGCGCCATCTATTCAACAATTGACCTCGTCAAGGCCTACAACCAAATTCCGGTTTTTGAAGAGGACATACCGAAAACTGCCATAACAACGCCATTTGGCTTATACGAATTCCCATTCATGACGTTTGGTCTTCGTCACGCCGCTACAGTTCATCGCAGCCCACGACCGGCCCCACCGAATGTAGTTCCGCCTTGTCGTGGCGGTGGGGCTTAAGCGTGCGTCCCTAAAATCGCGTGCAGAGGAATCTGTGTGGGACGCCGCGACCAAGAGAACTGCGCCCAGCTCTCTTCGGCCGCCTCCGCGTTCTGCGGAGGATGCCATGAGAGAGAGCGAGGGACCTTCTCCCCACGCCCTTTGCACTGACAAAGAGTTCCATTCTGGGGATGAGGGGTTGGCTCTCGGGAGCCTGGTGAGCCAGTGGCACTTTTGTGTCTTCCGGCTGCGGGTTGCCATGTCCCCGGCTTTGGCTACAGGGGAAAGCCTTCCAGATATGGGAGGTACCGGTTCGCCGGCGTGGCTCCGCACCGCGTTATGGGCGATGGACAGGCTTCGGCCACCGTCGGTCAAACCGTAAGCCCCAGTCATGGGGAACGGGGGCTTCTGCCTTTACTGGTCGAAGCCGCGAGGATGCAAACCTCTTCAAAAATGCCCTAATCCCAAGCTCGACACCCGGCGATGGGATGTATGGCTGGAGGGTTTCCAGTCCCGAGGGTGTCATAGATCCCAGGGGACCAAACCCCTGGTTAATAAAAAGGCAATATATTATGATGGCAAATTGTGAAAAGTTTGTACCCCAGGAGGGTACCGCCCGCGAGTCGGGCGGAGAATCCCTCCGTGCTTCCACCTCAGTGGAAGCACGCTGCCCCACGTACTCTGGGGGGGGCAACAATTGTCAGGAAGAAGGGGGCTGTGCGACGGGCAGCGGAATTCCCGTCGAACCGAGGCGCTCCCCGATCGCCGGCTCGATGCGCTCTGCGCTCGCCAGCGACTCGGGTGCAATCAATCCCACCAGACTATCGGCGGGGAAAAAGAGGGGGAGAAGAAAGACGGCATTACCAACTTCCGATGACGGCGGTGCGTCATCCTCCGGCACTGAGGTACCGGAAAAAACGATGGCCATCGAGGAGGTGACTCCGGTAGTTTCGGTGCCTGCTACGTCGGAAGACGCGATGCCCGCTCCTCAGTGGGCACCAGTGAGGAGGAGGGGTGCTGTGTCACCGGCGACGTCCGTGGAGTCCATGTCGACGTCGGCCGCGTCCCTGGCTAGCGGGGACGAGACGTTCCGGGACCTCGACCTTGCATTGGTCAATTTGGGTAAGTTGCTGTCGACTGTGGCTGCCAAGGGCGCCGAGCCAGGCAGCAGTTACCGGAAACGGCTCCGGGAGGCAGCCGCTATGGTGAAAACGAGGCTGATCCCCACCATGTCCAAGCTTTATGACTTGGTAGAGAGCCGAGAAGTGGAGAGCAAGGATCTCGTCGCTCATTGTGACTCCAGCGAGAGTCGCATCCCGGGAGACACCCCGGCCTTGCGGGGAGGGACTCCCTTGCTGCCGAGGCCTCCGCTGGCACGCTCTGGGCCCCCAGCGGGGGCGATGGATACTGACGTGCACTTGCGGTCGGCGGTGGGTGTGACAGCGCAAATGCCAGAGCCCAATCCTGTGGTCCCTATCCCGCTAGCACCTACCCCCGCGCTCCCTCGCCCTCCACGAAGGGTTGAGTTAAGGCCTGCGCCGCCTCCGCGGATATCGGCCGCCCCTGTGTCTGCACGGAGAGGAAGGCTAAGCCCTGGGCCAGCGCGGGCTGAAGACATCCGTTCGCCACTGGCGAGGATGGTGGATGAGTGGCCGGCGCTACCGCCGCCTCTTTCACCCTCGCGTGCTGCGGGATTGCAGGCTCGCGGGCCACACAACACGGCTGCTGGGATAGAAGAGGTGGACTATTCCCTCCCAAGCAGAGAGGAAATGGTGGCCTGTATCTCGCGGGCGGTGGCGGTTGAGGTCGGCAAGCACTTTGCCGGCCTCGAGGAGATACTCCGCTCTTTGATTGGTTCCGGAGATTGCGTCCCGGCGCCAACAACCGCGGCCGCCCCGCGGGGCCAGGCCGCCCGGCCGACCTCTACCCCCACGCCATCCGCGAGGTTGGCCCGGCGTAGAGGCCGGGACCAGAATAACAAGGGTACGGGTGCCCAGAATCCTGCCCCGAAATCCCAACCCCGTCCCCTTCCTGCTCCCCCGTCAAGCATGGACGAGGGCTGGACGGAAGTGGTGAAGCGGGGCAAGAAAGCAAAGCAGCAGACAGCGGCTCTGGCAGCTCCCAGAGGGGGTCGAGCGCCAACTGCGGCAGCCCGAAGCACAGAGCTGGCGGCCGTGGTTGCTCCTCGTGAGAGTCGAGCACTGGCAACCAGGAAGCAGAACGGCAAAAAGAAGAAGCCGCGCGCAACGCGGTCGGCTGCCGTCGTAGTGACGTTGCTACCGGCCGCCGCCGAAAAGGGCCTCACCTATAATGAGGTGATGGCCCGAGCGCGCGCGGCTGTAAGTTTGGACGAAATCGGGGCGGAGGAGGGCCTCCGCTTCCGGCATACAGCCAATGGAGCGAAGCTGCTGGAGTGTCCCGGTGCCGATAGTTCTGGCATCGCAGACAAACTTCCGGTGATAATACCGAACGCAACCGGCGCCGAAAATCAAGGCGCCGACAAAAGAGAAGGTTGGCCAGAGGAGCACTGGCCAACGCTGTAATCCCCGATGCGGCGCTGGTGCCGGTGGGCGGGGGCAGCGGTGAAGGGGAGGGGGCGATGGATGTGGTCCAACAGTAATGAACCACACCTATCGCTTCCTGCAAGGAAACCTGAACCACTCCGCCAGAGCTCAGGACATGCTGTCTCAGAGCATGGCGGAGTGGTCCATAGATGTGGCTGTGGTCGCCGAGCCGTACTTCGTTCCCCCAGCAAATGATTGCTGGTTTGGGGACGACGGCGGCCTGGCGGCCATAGTCATAAGAAGAGACGCGGCGATCCCCCCCCTGGCGATGGTGACCAGGGGTCAAGGGTTCGTCGCGGTGCAACTGGAAGGGACCGTCGTGATCGGGGCGTACTTCTCTCCGAACAGGCCTACCGTCGAGTTCGGGCATTTCCTGGGCGGGATCGGGGCCATTGCTCGCCGCCTCGCTCCTCGTCCAGTGATTCTCGCGGGGGACCTCAATGCGAAGTCTGTCGCATGGGGCTCCCCCCGCTCGGACGCTCGTGGTAGGCTACTGGAGAGGTGGGCGCACGCGACCGGCCTCTGTTTGTTAAATAGAGGTTCGGTTGCGACGTGCGTGCGGTGGCAGGGCGAGTCTATTGTGGACGTTACGTTCGCAAGCCCGGCCATCGCACGCCGTATCCGCGACTGGAGAGTTTTGGAGGGGGCGGAGACGCTGTCAGATCACCGATATATTCGGTTTGATCTCTCCGCCCGTTCCGCAGTCGCGGACGTCCACGGGGACTACCCCCGTGGTGCGTCCCGGTCATTCCCCAAGTGGGCACTGAAGCGCCTGAATAAGGAGCTCCTGATGGAAGCCTCTACGGTGGCGGCGTGGACGCCCATGCGTCCACACCCGGTCGAGGTCGAGGGAGAGGCAGGATGGTTCCGGGACACGATGCGTCGCATCTGTGATGCGTCGATGCCCCGGATCGGCCCTCGACTTCCTAATCGCCAGGCGTACTGGTGGTCGCCCGAAATTGCGCAACTCCGCGTGGAGTGCGTTCGGGCGAGGCCTGAGTGCGCCAGGCATCGCCGCCGCCGCCTGCCGCGGCGCAACGATCCGGTTGCATTTGCGGCGGCAGAGGCCCGGCTGCACGGCGCATTTCGCGTCGCGCAGAGGGCATTGCAGCTGGCCATCAGAAGAGCCAAGAACCAACACATGGAGGGTCTCTTGGAGACGCTGGATGAGGATCCGTGGGGGCGGCCCTATCATATAGTGCGCAATAAAATGCACTCATGGGCCCCCCCGATCACGGAGCGTCTCCAGCCTCAGCAGCTGCGGGACATCGTCTCGGCGCTGTTCCCGCAGGAGCGGGAGGGATTTGTCGCTCCCGCTATGGACGCGCCGCCGGAATACGACGGCGAAGTCCCTGCTGAGGTGCCCCGTATAACGGGGGCGGAGCTCCGTGTGGCCGTGCGCAAAATGTGTGCGAAGGACACTGCACCCGGCCCGGACGGCGTCCATGGCCGGGTTTGGGCCTTGGCTCTTGGTGCCCTAGGGGACCGACTCTTGAGGCTTTACAACTCCTGCCTCGAGTCGGGACGGTTTCCTTCATCGTGGAGGACGGGCAGACTCGTGCTGTTGAGAAAGGAAGGGCGCCCGGCGGATACTGCCGCCGGGTACCGTCCCATCGTGTTGCTGGATGAGGTGGGCAAGCTGCTGGAACGCATTCTGGCGGCCCGCATCATCCAGCATCTGGTTGGGGTGGGACCCGATCTGTCGGCGGAGCAGTATGGCTTCCGAGAGGGCCGCTCAACGGTAGACGCGATCCTTCGCGTGCGGGCCCTCTCGGAGGAGGCCGTCTCCAGGGGTGGGGTGGCTTTGGCGGTGTCGCTCGACATCGCCAATGCGTTTAACACCCTGCCCTGGTCCGTGATAGGGGGGGCACTGGAAAGACACGGAGTGCCTCCCTACCTTCGCCGGCTGGTGGGTTCCTACTTGGAGGACAGATCGGTTACGTGCACCGGACACGGTGGGATCCTGCACCGGTTCCCGGTCGTGCGCGGTGTTCCACAGGGGTCGGTGCTCGGCCCCCTTTTGTGGAATATCGGGTATGACTGGGTGCTGAGAGGTGCCCTCCTCCCGGGCCTGAGCGTAATCCGTTACGCAGACGACACGTTGGTCGTGGCCCGGGGGGGTAGTTTTGCCGAGTCTGCCCGTCTTGCTACCGCTGGGGTGGCGCATGTCGTCGGCAAAATCAGGAGATTGGGCCTCGACGTGGCGCTCAGTAAATCCGAGGCCATGTGGTTCCACAGGCCCCGGAGAGTGCCACCTGTCGATGCCCATATCGTGGTTGGAGGCGTCCGTATCGGGGTCGGGGTGCAGTTGAAGTACCTCGGCCTCATTCTGGACAGTCGTTGGACCTTTCGTGCTCACTTTCAGAGCCTGGTCCCTCGTTTGTTGGGGGTGGCCGGCGCGTTAAGCCGGCTTCTGCCCAACGTCGGGGGGCCTGACCAGGTGACGCGCCGTCTGTATACGGGGGTGGTGCGATCAATGGCCCTATACAGGGCACCTGTGTGGGGCCAGTCCCTGACCGCGGGGGTGGCGAAGCTGCTGCAACGGCCGCAACGCACCATCGCGGTCAGGGTCATCCGTGGTTATCGCACCATCTCCTTTGAGGCGGCGTGTGTACTGGCTGGGACGCCGCCTTGGGTTCTGGAAGCGGAGGCGCTCGCCGCTGACTATCAGTGGCGGGCTGACCTTCGTGCCCGGGACGTGGCGCGTCCCAGCCCCAGTGTGGTCAGAGCGCGGAGGGCCCAATCTCGGCGGTCCGTGCTGGAGTCATGGTCCAGACGGCTGGCTGATCCTTCGGCTGGTCGTAGGACCGTCGAGGCGATTCGCCCGGTCCTTGTGGATTGGGTGAATCGTGACAGAGGACGCCTCACTTTCCGGCTCACGCAGGTGCTCACTGGGCATGGTTGCTTCGATGAGTTCCTGCACCGGATCACAGCCGAGCCGACGGCAGAGTGCCACCATTGTGGTTGCGACTTGGACACGGCAGAGCATACGCTCGTCGCCTGCCCCGCATGGGAGGGGTGGCGCCGTGTCCTCGTCGCAAAAATAGGAAACGACTTGTCGTTGCCGAGTGTTGTGGCATCGATGCTCGGCGACGACGAGTCGTGGAAGGCGATGCTCGACTTCTGCGAGTGCACCATCTCGCAGAAGGAGGCGGCGGGGCGCGTGAGAGACGCGCAAGCCCGCCGCCGTCGGGCGGGGGCCAGGGAGGCGGATCTCGCCCAAGCCCTGGCCCTCTAAGGGTTTCGGGTCCCCTTCACATGTCGGTCTGGGGACCGGCGAAGGGGGCCTAAGAAGACGACGTGCAAGCTGCTCTGCACGCGTTTTACGCAAGAGCATCCGGGTGATGGAAGGCTGGCTATCCTCGACCCACGCTGGTTCTGACCCAGCGGGGTATTCCGTAGGATAACCCATTCTAACCGGCGTCATCTAGGCGGGCTCCGGATAGCCTGCCGACCGAGAGGGCTGGTGGTCGTGGCGCCGACGACCGCCAGTCCGGCGTCCCGAGGGGGAGGGTGATGGGAGAGATGTGCTCCGCACTAAACGCTTCACTTTCCCCCCTTTGCCTTTTCATGGGTTCTGTCTCATGCGAGGTTCGGACGCGGGTTGTTGAGCGACAGGAGGTTTTAGTCAGTTCGACTCCGACATGCCCCGCCCTTCATCCCCAGGGGAGGGCGGAAGTCCGGCGATTTCCTCCTGACCAAAAAAAAAAAAAAGCCCACGACCGGATCATCAACACTCGGGGTCACCAGTTTGGGGAGACATATACGACAAAGGGAAGATCTTCCACCGAGCGGGTGATATTGCTCGGTAGACCGACGGTCCGAATGTTGTTGTTCGGAACTTGTATATATGCTCTTTATCTTGAAAATGTCGTAAGCGAGATTCAGGCATCTGTCAATTATCTTGCGTTGTATCATGGCTACCCGCCACAGCACCCACAATGCGCTTTGCCCTCGGTGAAATTTGCAGCTTAAACAACTTAAAGATAATTTTAATATTACGTATTCTGCGAAAGCCTTTGAGAATTACAGTTTCGTGAACCGTCTTTGTATGTAAAATACTGACAAAAGTTTTAAGCTTGGTGAATTTATGGATCAAATCAGACTTCGCTCGGATTCAATCACCTGTGGAAATTCGAAGTTTTAGGTCAGAACTTAGTATCAGCAGGGAACTTTATTACTTAAAATTTGAAATACATTATCAATATTCTTATATGACAATTATAATAAACTATTTTTTTTTTGTAATCTGATCAGTGGATGAGCTGACGGCCCTCTAGTGTGAAGGGATAACTGGAAATAAATGACTTCGCACTATCGCCGTCTTCTTGACAAGTGACATTGAAGACTCATTTATTTTACATAACAGCTATTCCAAGTTTCTAAATTTGGATAGGTACCATTAAATTTTCCCTAAATGGTGACAGTATTTGACTTTAGTTCATGTATATCGGTCGCATTCAGGTCATGAGTAAAATTCTTCAACGACACACGAACGTCATATCCGTATACATACTCTAGATGGGTTAGAATGATAAAAAGTTTTTTTTATTGCCCTTGTAGGCAGACGAGCATACGGCCCACCTGATGGTGAGTGGTTACCGTCGCCCATGGACTTCAGCAATGCCAGGGGCAGAGCCAAGTCGTTGCCTACCGAAACAGACAATGATCTTCTCTATTATTGAGTTGGTCGTAGTTAATACTGGTGGTAGGACCTCTTGTGAGTCCGCACGCGTAGTTACCACCGCCTTGCCTATTCCTACCGTGAAGCAGTATTGCGTTTCGGTTTGAAGGGTGGGGTAGCGTCCGATAGAGGCACCCGTCACGTGCGGACGTGCTCATCGACCACTCGATTGCCCGGCCTTTGTTCGCCCGGCTTTTGTTAGCCCGGCCATTGTTCGCGCGGCCTGTGTTCGTGGTACATCTGCCGACCAAGTGTTTTTCCTGGAAGTTTTTATTTGTTTTGTTTCCTTTTGCTATTTCTGTGTTCGTGGTACATCTGCCGACAAACTGTCTTCCTGGAAGTGTTTTATTATGGTAGTGTTTCTTTTTGTTATTTCCGTTTAGTTGTGTTTTTTCTTTGTCCTGTAGTAATCGTGCCGCATCGCCACCTGTGTTCAATAGAACCGCTCAGGTCCGAGAAGTTGGGGCCTCGCCGCAAGGCGAGTGTTTTTAAGACCCAGGGTAGCCCCACCTGGGCACGTAGCCATCATGGACGCTGTATTTGCGGAATTTCTCCGGCTTCGCTACCCAAAGCTCATTTCCGAGTTTCAGGCCTTCAAGGCCGATCACACCGCGAGCCCTCTCGTGGACTCCGCCGAGCTGGCTGCTCCTGCGTCACCTGTACCTGCGTGCAAAGCTTCTGCATCGAGCACCGCAGCCTCCGTCGTGCCTGCCGTTCCCGCGTCACCTATACTGGCGAGTAAAACTGCTGCGTCGTCCGCCGTGGTCACCGTTCCAGCAGCGCGATCATCCGCGGCCTCCGTCGCGCCCTCCAAAACACCTACTCGTAGGTCACCTGCGCCCGCCTCTTCGTCCTCCGACTCTGACTCGGAGATGGAGGTCGACCTCGCCCCCGCCTCATCGACGGATAGATTTACCCTGGTACAAAAGGGTAAGAAGCGTGCCGCGGAGTCTCGAGCTCCCGCGGCCGCTAAAATTAGCAAAGCCGCGAACGCGTCGCGCCCCCGCCCTCAGACTCCCGTTGCGCCTCCAGCCCGTGCCAGTCCGTCGCCGCGTCCGGTGGCACAAAATAAAACCCAGTCCCCTCCTCCGGTAATCCTTCAAGAGAAGGCAGCTTGGGATCGAGTTTCCCTGGCCCTTAAGGCCAAAAATATCAATTTCACAAATGCCCGTAACCTCGCGAACGGCATCCAAATAAAGGTGCATTCATCTGATGACCATAGGGCCCTCACCTCTTACCTCCGTAAGGAGCGTATAAGCTTCCACACACACAGTTTAGAAACACGAATAGCATATTGCCAGTGGCTTTCATCATATGACGCTCGTAGCCTGCGGTAAGAGTTTAGCATTGACGGCACAAAATAAAAATGATAAATCGACTCTCAGTCAATTGATTAGATTATTTAATTAATTCAGATGTGAAGACAAGATAATGACATACCAGAGGAGCTTTTATTCCGATAAGGAAAATTTATCAAATAAAAAATTTATGATTAAATGCTTTGATATTCATTTTGAACTAAATGACCACGGTTGAAAGTAGTTATTTATCGCATGGCTCTAATACCAAAATCGTATCCAAACAATATAATCTACGTAGGGAGTAAATACATAGATAATACTAAGTGTTTTATCTATGAATAATAATAATAATATTTATTTATACTGAGAGCTTAGAACTTATATCTCAAGATGGGTGGCGCATTTACGTTATAGATGTCTATGTAACTCGTCCATCCAACTAAGCAATAAAAAAAATATAATAATAATAATAATAATTGGGTAAATCCTAAAGATGGTTGTAACGTACTCAGTGAGTGAGTTCAACGCAGAATGACGTGTTACTAATGCAATATAAATAATTAAGTTGATGATGACAGAGCTTCGCTCGGTTTTTTTTTTATAACGTCATCTTGTTGTGTCTCTAAAGCGGTTAGTTGCCCTCAATTAAGAAAAATAGTATTATTATTCGTCAATAGATGTCGGCAAGAGTTGATTATTGAAAACACGAATAAAACAAAATTTTCTGAAAATAAATCGTAGCTAGATCGATTTATCGCCCCCGAAATCCCCTGTATACTAAATTTTATGAAAATCGTTGGAGCCGTTTCCGAGATTCAGATTATATATATTAATATATAAGAATTGCTCGTTTAAAGGTATAAGATACATACATTTTAAATGTATTGAAATCGAAGCAATAACGTTTTTAAGAACGAAGAGTGGCACTAAAAATAAATCGACAATTTCGTGTTAGCATCTTAAGCAATTCAATCAAGTAAATGTTTTGCTTACCGGAGCGGATTTAAGGGGGTTCGCGCACAATTTACGGTGATATACTGAGGAAGATCCGCCATGCTGCGGTCGTGTCTTAATTGCGTGATAAACTGAACGCCACAATATTTTACGGTGATTTAACGCGAAACCCGTTATCCTTGTGGTAATTACCACGATGTAATTATAATAGCGGATTATTAGCAGTCCGGGCTAATGTCGTTTTAAAAATAAATTTAACTGTGAATTTTAATTTGTGGGAGCTTAATGTGTTTCGTGCTTGTACTGACTCATAGAAAATGGACTTATATAATGGACTATCAGATGTTTTTTTTTTTTAATTTAATAGAAAAAAAAACTTTTATTGCCTCGAAACAGAAAATCTATTTGATATTGATATTTCTAGGAGCTTACTCTTTGAAGTTATACTTTTATTAATGAATTTCGCGGAACTGAGAGACGCTTAAATTCGTTTTTCTAATAAATGAAAAGCTATCAAAACTATTTTCCAATTACTAAATAAAATTTCCAAATACCCTTAGAGAATCCCTCCAGCAAAATTGGTATTTCAGATAAGCTCGAATAAATGAAAAACGACAGCGTAAAGAGGGCATTCTGATTTTTTTTCAGATGTTACGGAATTTCAGGATTCAATTTCTTGTAACCCGCTTTCGAGGTATTTCGGTAAATAGAATATCGCGATATTATAGCCTCTATATTTTCTTATAATTTTATCGTAACTTGTGCTTGAAAACTTTAGATGCGTATTCGTATAATAAGATAATCTTTAATAAATAAGTAAAACGGGAGAAATATTAGATAATTTGATACATACCCTGGAATATCGATAAGTTTACACATGAAAGTGATACTATGAAATCCACTCCACGACTAGCTAGTAAGGTACATGTGAATTTTTTATTTCATTACAAGCTGACTCGGCAGACTTCTTAGTGCCTCAATCGATAAATAAAAGACCTACACTTTTGTATAAAATAAACTTAAAACACACAAAAGGAATCCGTCCGACGGGGGACACATGAAAGGAAAAACAAAATTGTTATTTTTATTTGGTTCCGAGCATTTTCATATTTATCTACCTTTTAAACCTTCTCTGGACTTCCACAAATAATTCAAGACCAACATTAACCAAATCGGTCCAGCCGTTCTCGAGTTTTAGCGAGACTAACGAACAGCAATTCATTTTTATATATAGAGACTACTTTCATTTTTATAACCCACGAAGATGGATGAACTTTTGGTCCATTTAAATTTAAATATTATATATATAATATTAAATATTCGTAGCGTTCAAACGCTACGATCGACATAGGACAGTCACACCATGGTTTTGCTGCATATCAATAGACTTTACTCACCTTATATGCGAGCATGCTGTATTTTCATCCATCAATATAATACTTTTTTTCATGGCTTTTCAATATTATTTTAATGATATCTACTTTTTGTAACGAGCTTTAGTAAAATATAGTTTAATGGTAAAATAGGTTAAATGCAATACTAGTATTCCTAATACAATTAAGTATTCTAATTAATGTGTTGCGTAAGTGTTTTTTTAATAGTTTTCTAGACTTTTCGAAATTCAAATGTTTTTGGAACACTAAAATGCGTTAAACGTCACTATTAAACAGTCTTGTAAGGCCAACTCCATACCCGTAACCCGGCAAGTTTGTGATAAGCCGCGACTTTCCGCCTACTCTTTGATTTACCGTCGCCCTCAAGCGGGCGACGCTCTGCAAACAACTCGTCCTAACCGCCCCGATAAATGTATCTTCATGAGTTTTCTGACACAGGTGTCGAGAGATCAAGCTTCTTTTGTCTGTAGCTTGACTTTTCAGTTTACGGGGAAGTGACTGAAGCGATTGTAGAAAAACGAAAAGGATTTCGAAGATGAATAGAAACTGTTCGCAATAGACGATCAAAAGGAATCGTGAAATGATTTCGCATTTTATTATAGTAATCCAGTTATTTCACATGAAAAAAAAATCGTTCAGATTACGTGTTATGTACGTTGAAGACGTATGTTTGTAGTTTATGTATGAATGGCGCGAATTTAAGTGCCCAATTCTATTCATAGAATTAAAAAAAAAATCTCAACGATATCGGTGTTCACATTTTTATATTCAACGCTCACACTAGTAGTCGTCGTGGCCTAACGGATAAGACGTCCGGTGCATTCGTGTTGAGCGATGCACCGGTGTTCGAATCCCGCAGGCGGGTACCAATTTTTCAAATGAAATACGTACTCAACAAATGTTCACGATTGACTTCCACGGTGAAGGAATAACATCGTGTAATAAAAATGAAACCCGCAAAATTATAATTTGCGTAATTACTGGTGGTAGGACCTCTTGTGAGTCCGCGCGGGTGGGTACCACCACCCTGCCTATTTCTGCCGTGAAGCAGTAATGCGTTTCGGTTTGAAGGGTGGGGCAGCCGTCGTTACTATACTTGAGACCTTAGAACTTGTATCTCAAGGTGGGTGGCGCATTTACGTTGTGGATGTCTATGGGCTCCAGTAACCACTTAACATCAGGTGGGCTGTGAGCTCGTCCACCCATCTAAGCAATAAAAAAAAAAAAAAAAAAAAAACTCATAAACATGTTACCTTATAGGCTTCCTGTAAATATATATATATACGAAAGAAATATTCATAGCCCAGAACGAATACAAAGCAATGTATGAAGTATGTACCAGCCGGAAAAAAAATCTCGATTGCCTTGTTTCTGTACAAGCGTGAAATATGGAACAAAGTTAATCGCTGCCCCGGGAATCGTAAAAGCGCTTACTGTTTTAGTGTACATGTAACAAATTACCTTTAAAAGCAAAGTTATTGTGCTGAGCGCTGTTAATCTTCTAACAACTTCGGAATATTACTTTGTACAAGGTTTTGTTGTCAAGATATTTTAAAGTTATAATTTTAAGCTTTCGTAGCGATTATTGCTTACAGACGAATTGGGAAGTGGAGTAGAGAACGCGAAAGTTTGATTAGATAATAAATTGAAGTTTGAATTGCATTAGTATAGCGGCCATCCTAGTTGAAGCGCATGGTTTTTCCGCGCCTAAAATACATAGGACACGTCCTTTACCAGTATTAAATCAGATAGAGATTAGAGATAGAGGTAAATAAGAAAATGAGGGATACTACTACCAGAAGCAGCAAACAACGAGGTGTAGCTAAGGGAAGTATCGATATGTTTGGATCTCTTCGTGGTATGCAGCGACTGGGCTCTGGTCTTGAAACTGCTGACTACGCAACATACGACAATATACGACTTTTTTATTGCGTAGATGGTTGGACTAGCTCACAGCCCACCTGGTCTCATATCATACGTCGTAGGTGTCTGTGAGCTCCAGTAACCATTTCGGTAGGCAGCGGCTTGGCTCTGCCCCTGGCATTGCTGAAGTCCATGGGCGACGGTAACCACTCACCATCAGGTGGGCCGTATTATCGTCTGCCTACAGGGGCAATAAAAAAAAAACATCAAGTAGGCCGTGAGCTGGTCCACCCACCAATTTTTTTTTATTTTTTTTTTATTGCTTAGATGGTTGGACGAGCTCACAGCCCACCTGGTGTTAAGTGGTTACTGGAGCTCATAGACATCCACAACGTAAATGCGCCACCCACCTTGAGATACAAGTTCTAAGGTCTCAAGTATAGTTACATAACCTAATCAATATAAAAAATGTGGATTTCACTAGCGGGACAATACGTATATTTTTGTTTAGCTTTATTGTTCATTAATGGCTAACAATAAAGCCGAAATAATTTTACAATTACATATCCACAGCATTGCAAAATTTTCATATTTTTCCTATTCTCGATTTCAAAATGTTGCGATTTCAAACTGTGATGATGATAATGATTGTTGCTATGCGAAGGGTAAATTATCTAGAATAGGTAATGTCTGCCTTGTAAAGTAAAGCAAGAAATGCAGCAGATATGCGAATGTTGAGATGGATGTGTAGAGTGACAAGAATGGACAAGATAAAGAATGAGTATATCAGAGGAAGTGTGAAAGTAGCCCCGGTAATCAACAAATTAAAGAGCGGACGGTTAGCGTGGTATGGACATGTCATGCGTAGAGAGCATGTGACTAGGATGTATGGAAATGGTAGTGCAAGGTATAGGGGGAAGAGGTCGACCAAAGAAGACATGGATGGAGTGTGTGAATGACGATATAAGAGAGAGAGGAGTAAGTGTTGAAATGACGGCTGATAGAAGAGAATGGAAGAGAAAAATTAGCTGTGCTGACCCCACCTAGTGGGATAAGGTGAAGAGAAAGAAGAAGAAGAAGAAGAAGAAGAGGTAATGGCTGCCTTACTGTATCGGTGTATTGGCGTCACTAGGGGTAAGTGTAGAGGTTGCGAGCGGCACTTTGTTTTCCAAAGACAATACATCAAGATGACCAGGATCGGCCTGTCCAGGGTACAACAAGGAAAAAGAAGATAAAACAATCTTATGGGAAAAATTCACGACTTCAAAATCTAATAATTCAAATCAGAAAGGTTTTTTTCTTAAAAAAAACGTTGTTTCTTCAAAGAAAAAATATATCATATGTCTAGAAACGGTCCGATCTAATTTTCATTTATTACTACAAAGCGAAGCTAGGTACCGACTAAATTATATACACATAAATTACATACCTAATGCATGTATTTATAATTTATTACTTCTGAGCAAAAAAATATACATTTATTCGTTGACGGAATAGCATATTTTATTTTTAACGCACTGAATATCTCAACTTTCTTTTTGAGATGTAAATAATGGAAAATTGGTGCTCAATTTCTGCGTAGGGTTCTCTTCATGTTCATATCTCGCTTTCTCAAATTTCATTTCTTGTGCTTAAGGTAAAATTAAATCGAAATAATTAAATTAAGTGAGCTCATGAACCTAATGGTCCGTAACTCTATTTTAAATTCTTAGCCATAATACTATTTCGTCGCTGTCAAACCAAAATCTGCTATGTGCAAAAACTCTATTTTGAATTAACGAGTAAAAACATTTTTGTATAAAATTTTATATGAAGGTGAATTTTTAAGAACTATATCAAATGAAAGCTATAGATAAATATTAAAGCTATAGACACATAACAATTTTTTTATATGGTAGAGAGGACTGTGAAATACGAAAAGGTCAAAAAGTGCACATAGCAGATTTTGGTTTGACAACGACGATTTTCTACTTTCCGAGAAAAATTAGCCGTGAATACACAAGAACAACGTATTCTATTTGATTTGCTGTTGCTTGTCTTGGAGTTTGGAATTGATTGATTTGAAAAACTTCGTCTGCTTATCCTGATCTATGTATAGATATAATATATATGTATAGATATAAAACTCATCTAAGATTCCGATCCGGTGGTAGATTCTGCAAAGCGAAGGCTGAGTCCGTGAGCTCACCTACCTGTCAGCATGTAGCCTTAGGCTGCCAATGCTTAGGTAAAGAAAAAAAAAAAAAAACTCATCATTTGATTTGACTCAAATAAAATTTCATGAAGAATATCTCTTCTATGCTATAGTATGCTGGAGTCATGGTCCAGACGGCTGGCCGATCCTTCGGCTGGTCGTAGGACCGTCGAGGCGATTCGCCCGGTTCTTGTGAATTGGGTGAATCGTGACAGAGGACGCCTCACTTTCCGGCTCACGCAGGTGCTCACTGGGCATGGTTGCTTCGGTGAGTTATTACACGATGCTATTCCTTCACCGTTGAAGTCAATCGTGAACATTTGTTGAGTACGTATTTCATTAGAAAAATTGGTATCCGCCTGGGATTCGAATACCGGTGCATCGTTCAACACGAATGAACCGGACGTCTTATCCTTTAGGCCACGACGACTTTTACGTTTACGTTAAATACGTTTCTTAATTAATTATTACTAGTAAGTCTTTTTTTACCGGATGAAATTTACCATAATAATATGGTTGTAATAAACATCCATTATTTACATACACATTCTTTACCATTTTCCTTCTCCTGTTTATTTGTGATATTACGTTTGACTCCTTCGATGGTATAACTGAGATAAAAAGCTTTATCAAATTTTTATTTGTAAAATTTCTCAAAAATTACGACACGATACCTGATTTCCAGTGGGCAAGATGGGCCATTTAACATTATTCTGTGCGAGTGGCAATAACGAGATTATGTACCGGGTAAGGATGTCGGGATACCCACTCTGCTGTCAGACACCTTCGTCAAATGTTTATTGGCTTGTAGCTCTTCGCTAAAACCACCTTAAGCCAATAGTCCGTTTTGCTGATTCTGTAGTCTGTACATTTATGACCAACAAATAAAATCAATTCGTATTATCTAGTTCACTTCTTATAAAATATAATTTAATGGAGACAAATCCTCAGCTGTCGCAATCTTTAATTCTTAATTTCCTTATTAATTTCAAAGAGAATTTTCGATCGTAAAATTGTCTTGTTGTTGACGAATACGAAATAGAAATTGGTTTCCAATATTCTTTTGTTTTATTTTTTATTTCGTAAGTATTTACTGTCCAATATACATTCGCAATTGAATCTTAGAATTTTCTTAAAATCAAACTAAACTAATAATGATTTTTCTGAGACGAAGCAATCATTGTACTTTCAAATCTATTGCTGTAACAATCGGAACTCATGACTGCTTGACAGCAGACATTGGTAGAGTCAATCTAATATATTATAATTAAACTAGCGACCCGCCCTCGCTTCGCTTCGGAAACATTAAAACACACATGAAACCAAAAAAACATTTTTTTTTTTTTTTTTTTAAAGTAGCCTATGTTCATCAGGGACAATGTCGGCTTCTAATGGAAAAATAATTTTTCAAATCGGTCCAGTAGTTTCGGAGCCTATTCGAAACAAACAAACAAACAAATCTTTCCTCTTTATAATATTAGTATAGATACGCAATTTTTTTTGCGGGCTTGGGTTTGCTTACAAAATTTAAGGCTTCCTGCGGGATTTGTAAGTTGCGGCTTGGCTGTGCATTATCCATGACCGACGGTAACCGCTCACCGGTATGATCGTCTGCCTACAGGGGCAATAAGACAAAAATGATCCCCGGCATTGTCGCTTCATTCCATACGAGTGCATCGCACGTTTTAGCTTTCAATCCACAACTGTTTCATATAACTGGGATTAGTAATCGCTTAAAACTAAATAGGTCTTAAGATCATCTACGGAAATCAAAAAATCTAAACATAGAAATTAACATATCAAAATACACCCTATTGATGTAGAAGCAGATTTATAAAATTTAAATTGGAAATTGAGTTCCGCAGCGAGTTGACTTTCATGACAATTTTCCCTGAAACTCAGACTACACTGGGATGTTAGCTTAGAGCGCACGGTAAAACAGGGACCAAACATTGGGCATGTGTATATCTAGGATCCCCGTGGGATGCTCCGAGGTAAATTAAACTGTTCTGATTAAAGAGTAACTACTCTAGAACAGTTTTACAAAAAAAATATGTGTATTTCAGCGGGAAATAAAGCGACAAGATGGATATGGATCGTTAATGTGTTATTATTTGGATTTCCAGAAAAGATAATAATATAACCACGTTATTTAAAAAAAAATATATTATCTATTAATATAAAAAAATTAATAAAAAAATATCTATTAATTATTATAATTATATTATTATATAGTACTAGCTGTACCCGTCCGCTTCGCTGGGCATTTAAAATTAACATTATTATTTCTCACCCCCACAAAGATTCTCATAATTAACGCCCCCCCAACTGGTGTAGGTAGTCCAACACTCATATAAATATTAGCCTATCCATTAAATACATATATTTTCTAAATGGATACCAAGTTTCAAGTCAATCGGATGCATGGTTCAGTAGTTATAACGGAACATCCGTAAAAACCACTGCAGATTTATATATTAGTATAGATTCACTGCTCTCATTAATAATAAATGGTCATGAACTTCAAAGAGGTTATGATAGTAGGGCTAGTTTTATTTTATTATGGAAGTTTATATATATATTTTTATGTTTAGATGGGTGGACGAGCTCACAGCCCACCTGGTATTAAGTGGTTACTGAAGCCCATGGCCATCTACAATGTAAATGCGCCACCGACCTTGAGATATAAGTTCGAAGATCTCAGTATAGTTACAACGGCTGCCCCACCCTTCAAACCGAAACGCATTACTGCTTCACGGCAGAAATAGGCAGGGCGGTGGTACCTACCCGCGCGGACTCACAAGAGGTACTACCACCAGTAAATGATTCTGGTAAATGATTCTACGGAACCCATTTAATTTATTAAGTCGAGAACTCGTGTGGTCGTCTTACACTGTCACTAAAAAAGTAACATGCCCATCTTGACGACACGTATATTTAATTATCGTAACAAAATCAAATTAAATCAAATCAAAAAACTTTTATTCAACATAAATGAAAGTACATACTTGTTAGCCCAAGAGCCCGTGGGCTCTACCTGTATGTGTTTGACCAGACTTGAATTTCCGTACAATTAGACCTCTATACCTATCATGCATGAGGTAGGGACTCACTAAGCTCAAAGTGGTCGACGCGCCGAGCGCTCAGGTAGGACAGGTACCGATTTTGACGGATTTTAAATCCATTTGACCACGTCTGCTGTTTTGAAATTTTTAAAATATATGATTATTATTAACGGAAAATAAGAATGGCAGACCATTATCGCGCATTTTACTTTGTGGCAGACCATTTTGAAAATGCTAAAAAAATAAAATTTTGAAAGTAATTGACCAGATCTGCCATTGATATAATAATATGTTGTTTATTATAGTCTTAAAAACTTATATTGATCACGGCAGACCTCTACATTGCGTACACACATCAACATATAATAAAATCTTAGCTACTACCCGGCCAGATGTATATTATGTTTTCCGTTCACTGTTTTAGAGGAATATAATTTACTTACGATCTACTTTAGCAATGTATTTTCTGTCCTACCTGAGCGCTCGGCGCGTCGACCACTTTGAGCTTAGTGAGTCCCTACCTCATGCATGATAGGTATAGAGGTCTAATTGTACGGAAATTCAGGTCTGGTCAAACACATACAGGTAGAGCCCACGGGCTCTTGGGCTATGTTGAACGTCAAAAGAACTACCGCCAATTCACAAAAACTAGCCTCCGTCCTGAGAAGAATTGGCAAGAAACTCAGCGGACATGACTTTTTTTTTTAATATTAGATAAAAAAAAATATTAGATTTTTTTTAAATATAAATTTTTACAATGAGTATTATAAACTAAACAATTATTACAATATTGAAATGCCCGGAGCGAGCAACTCATTCCCACTTTGTGCAATCTTCTAGAAAATATATATATGTCGTGGATAACGACTTTTAGTTGTCGTGGATAACGACTTTTAGTAATATTAAGACGGTGGTTTTGATTATTATTTTAAATGATGAAATGTTGTTTTGATAAATATCACAAAATGAAGGGTAGACTCCGTAACGCCACAGTATAAAATGGCGGTACGTGGACAGAGTCGTGGCATTCCGTGTCAGACAGTCATTCCGTCCGTCTCAGTCAGTGAGTCTCTGGCAGTCAGTCAGTCAGTCAGTCGGTCTGTCGGTATGTGCCACGAAACTGTCGGTTCATCCTGTCATTGTGAAAGTTGTGTGTGTTGAGTTTCAATAATTATTATTCAAAAGGTTTTATTGACTTTTTATAAACTGAGTTCAACCAAATACGAGTGATGACGGAAACTACCGATCAGCCATCCCTGACGTGTGCCAACATATACATAAAATATATTATACAGTTTGAGTTATTTTGAAGTGTACACGTTTTACAAGCAATTACTTTATTAATTTGCGAAGTTGACACTCTCATTCGCTATATAATGTTACGATGAAAATTAAAACGTATCACAAGCCAGGTACGCGATTTGTTTGAAAAGATTAACTTCGCTGTTAAATTTACAGCGTTTTGTAACATTTTCGTTCGGTTTTAAGTACATCGAAGCGAAACGTGAATCATTATGAGTAATTGAGTGCGCAAGTTGAGTATTGTCGATTTAAGATTTAAATTATGAGATTTATTTGTTTTTATTAATTTAAAATTGTTTCTTATTTATTTTAAAACGGATTTAAGTTTGTAAGAACATATGACCGATACTATGCCATCGATATTTCAAAACGGCTTCAGCTTTCGGCTTCAAAATTCTAGCTGGAAACAGCTGTTAGGTTAAACAATTGAGTCCTTATATATATAAAATTTGTGAGCGATGCTCGACTTCTGTGAGAGCATTCTCTTGCAGAAGTACGCGCCGGGCTTTGAGAGAAAGCGTTTTTCTCTTTCCGCACCAACCCGTCGTCGCTGAGTTGGGAGCCCAAATCTCCTCTAAGTCCTAATCGTCCTAAATGTTTCGGGTCCTCTCCGTGTGTTAGTCTTTAGAAGTGGAAATCGAATCCACGTCTCTTCTAGCAGTCAAATGCCTACCGTGGCTAGGACGATGATAGGAAAAAAAAAGTTTTGAATAACCTTGTGTAACATTATTGGAGTTTTAGCAAGGATCCCAATTAAAAAAATAAATATAGCCTATATCACTCGGGGATAGTGTAGCTTCCAAACCGTGAAAGAATTTTTCAAATCGGTTCATTAGTTTCGGAGCCTATTCAATACAAACAAACAAACAAATCTTTCCTCTTTATAATATTAGTATAGATAGATAAACTACTAGGAAGAGCGACGTGGAATATTATTATTATAATTTATCTTCAACTATCCAAGTCTAGATATACAAACTAGATAATACAAACATACCACAACTTTTATTGCAACGTGAACAAATGTATCTTTCAAACAATATATAAGAGAATAAGAACAAGTATAAGTCAATTAGTTCTTCCTTACCTTTGCAGCCATCCTGCTACAAAGGAAGAAATTTTTCATCAAATTATTCCACTTTACCTGTGTTACATATTTCTTTGTTATCTATCCGGTTTCATATCGTTCTCCAAGCGGGCTCCCTCTTTGTAAATTTATTGTTACATTTTACTTAATTGGTGCTAGTGTAAATCGTATTAATATTACTTACATAGGTACCTACTTATTTCTCAGATTCGATGACTCAAAACGGATCTCGGCCTGAGAAATGAGATTTCTCCGGAAAGGTCTCATTCTGCGTCTTCTCTGGTCAGCTTTTTGTTTCAAATTTGCGAATATCAGTTAAATAGGCCCCGATCGTGTCCCCCCATACGCTTAATGTTTGAAGAGGTCGTGTCCTAAGGGATAAGACGTTCGGTGCATTCGTGTTGAGCGATTCACCGGTGTTCGAATCCCTCAGGCGGGTACCAATTTTTCTAATGAAATACGTAGTTAACAAATGTTCAGGATTGACTTCCACAATGAAGAAATAACATCGTGTAATCAAAATTATAATTTGCGTAATTACTAGTAGTAGGACGTCTTGTGAGTCCGCACGGGTAGACACCACCACCCCGCCTATTTCTGCCGTTGTAACTATACTGAGACCTTATATCTTAAGGTGGGTGGCGGCATTTACATTATAGGTGTCTATGGGCTCCGGTAACCACTTAACACCAGGTAGGCTGTGAGCTCGTTCTTCCAACTATTCAATAAATACAAAAATGTCAATGCCAATGGATTGCAGACGTCGTAATTCGCGCCTTCCGTAGAGGAGATGTAATACCTCCAAAATAAAAAATGAAATATTCATTATGTAACACTTAAAAAAAAGGTTATATTTTCCTTCCGATACTTATGACTGCTTCACAGTAAAAATAAGCAGGATAATACAGGATATTCGGATTCACAATAGACTATAACTGAATACCGTTATAATGTCCCAAACATTTTATTCGGGCAATATTCCTAAACACGTACTAGGTACTATGACAATTAAACATTCCTTTAGCGACAATTGCGCGACACACCCTCTTCTGTTCTGACGTAGTCTGAAGCTGGTCAAAGACAAAAGGCTTTTGCTCAGTGATTAAACAAGAGTACTTAAGTAGGGTTGCCACATTTCGTAATTTATTATTTAGTTTGTGTTTAATTTGAAATATGAATGTAACTAAACTTAGCCCCGTGTTAGTCCCCTGTCTCGTGTAGCTTTAATTTAAATATAATAATTATTTCAAAGTATATTTTAACGTATTTGTTGTGTTCAAGAAGATCTCTGTAGTAAAAGCTAGCTCGGAATTTATTTACATATTTTTTTATTTGGCACAACAAATAATTGCTCCAAAACATTCTCATGCAAAATGTTAATTTCAAAATGAATTTCGTTTTCTTTCGTCTTGTTTATTTAGAGCATGTAATTGTGTGATGCCTTCGTTTCTCTTTGTGAATATTGTTTTTATTCGTCAATATATGTATTTATGTATGCGTGATAGTTCTACTCTAGGCCTCAAACAGATCGCTTTGAACGAAATGCTGCCAAATATTGGACTTATGAAAACTTCAAATGAAGAGTAGTAACATAACCTATGTATAGTTGTTGCACAGTACTAGCGCGCGTGGCCTTTATTTGTAGTTGTAATCGTATATACACATTTTCGTTAGTGTGTGTACCTGACGGAGTTGTCATAGGAGCTACATATAGCCTACATTGACACGTATACAGATTGGTCACTCACACAAATAAGGACGGCGCGCAGTCGCTCTTTACAATGACTATAGGACATAACTGTTATTCAGGTACACCCTATTGCGTAAGGTCCTAAGGCCTGCCGTCAGGTTTGAGCCCCGTGAGCTCACCTACTCGCCTGGTTACGCTGATCGTCTGGAATCTTCCATTCCAAGAAGTTGACTCGTAGATTTCTATTTGAATATAGCTATGTACATAATAGTACACATATTTAAACATCGTTTATCAAAATGTTAATTATCTTTTAAAATCACATTTTATAGATATACTTGAAGAGTTGTATTATAAATTCTGAAGGGCCCAAGGGTCATCCTAACTTATTGTTTTCACTGCCTAATTAACAGCGCAGTTTCATCCCAAAGGCTTCTAATGAACAATGAAACAATAGGTTTATGACGCTCTAAGTTCATTATGACCTTATTAAATACACAAGTAAGTGTCCGCGACACTGTTCGTATTTATCTTA
This sequence comes from Bombyx mandarina, assembly GCF_030267445.1. Taxonomy (NCBI): domain Eukaryota; kingdom Metazoa; phylum Arthropoda; class Insecta; order Lepidoptera; family Bombycidae; genus Bombyx; species Bombyx mandarina. Next base: position 4,548,314 of record NC_143213.1, read on the forward strand.
AATTAGGAACCTTCATAATATCATTTTTGAAGGATGGGTTTTATGAAGCGTAATAAGTACACATCTATCAAACATGGATTCAAACAGTGCAACGAAAATATTTGTATGTACTGAAAAGTGAGTTAATGAAATAAATAAAAAAAGAAGGAAACACGACTTCAATAAAATAAAATGAGAATATCATGACTACAATCAAAGTCAATTAAATATTCATTATTACGGATAACTCAAAAACTGTCTACTAGTCAGATCTTGATAAAATTTAAATGGAATCGCATGAAAAGTTCTGAGTAGTAAAAATAAAAGAACAGTAGAAATAACATAAGTAATTAAAATAATAATAAATAAAAATATATAATATGTAATCTAGTTAGATAATGATATTCTGTAATGTAAACTTAATGCCCGTAACATCTATAACAATGAAAGTAAAACTGAGGCAGCAAAAAAGGTCCAATTATTTTTTTATATTTATTTTTTCTACACATTTTCTTCGAACTTAATCATTTGGATAGCTACGAGTATATACGTTATCCTCAGAGATTAATACGTCGTAACTAATAGAAAAAGGCAGATAGGAGCTAAAATGAAATTTATTATATAAGCCCTCCTCGGGGAAACTATTACTTTGATTTCGACAAAAGAAACGGTTTTCTTATCAGCACGGTAAAGACTCGAGTCAGCACTATGAGAATTATCCGTAGATATTCCGGGCAGGTTTTCGTTTTTTCTATTGTTCCAAAGAAATTGTAAATAAGAATGTTTCGGTTTTACTCGTAATTCCATAGGCTATTTCATTTTCTAAGATTCAACATTCTCTGATCTGTGAAAGTTCTTTTTCCTATTTTTTATTTATTATCATGCACGGATTATACAAAAGACTAGTACATGGATGCCCGTGAAAATCGACACAAAAGGAATCCGAAGAAGGAAATAGGATAGATTTTTCATCTGAAATCTGGTTTCTATTGATTCACATAGCTGTGTGATATACTGTGATTATAAATGTTATAACATAAAACTGAATTTCAACACTGGACTTAACACCGAAACATAGTTCGATTTGCGATACAGTGCCAATCTGATTACAGTTCAAAATGGACAGAGAAAATTATGATGGATTCTAAAGGCGTCAATCTGATTACAGTTTATAATGGAAATAACAAATTGTTATGGGTTCTAATTATTTATTTTGAATTTTTAGTATTATCTATGCGAGCATTTTTAACAGGGCCCTGAAACTGCGATACTTTAAGATAAATCTTTTTTTGTATGGAAACTAGCGACATCTTGTAGGGGATGCCCCTAAACTTATATGCTGTTAAAGTTAAGGCATTTAATTTTTGTATAACTAAACACAGACAATAAAAAAATCATCATTCATACAAGTCTTTATTTGAAGTAAAAAATTTACAAAATCCTTTACTAAAAATAAAATATACAATAGGTAATATGTTATATGCTGCTAACTACAGGAGCAATGAGAAATTAATAGAAGCGAAGCCATCTAGTGGCCGACGCCCGTAAGCATTTTTGTTGAGTGCTTGAGTTACTTATCTATAACTAATTTATGTGTATTATCTATGATTTTTATGATACAATTTCTTATAAAACTAAAAACTAGTCTAGAAGTTGAGAACAGATTCGCTGATGTATAAAAGTCATCATAGTAAAAGTAGACCAACTTAGTGTAATATTAGTTGGGTATATAATATTTTGTTTATTGCATCATAATTCAGTTTGGAATGGTTAAGGAATGATTAAAAGAGACACAACTCATTATGTATTATAATATTATCAAATATTTGAATGATATATAGGTATTAACATATTTGTGTATTTTGCACCTGTATCCAGCTAATGCAACAAAAATATATCGTTAATATGTAAATATAGTGAAAAAAGCTATTAACTGTAGGTACTGTCAAATCAAACTAATAACATCAATTTTGGCAAATCGCATTGCATTTCGGTATTTAAGTCATGATCGTGTACACAGATCGCAGCGGCTGAAACTCTTTTGGTACAGGCCAAGTGATGTTTTAATTATACGCTCCGCTGGATACACATCACGGTGAGAATATGTGTTTTTTTTCTCCTTGTTTCGCATTAATTACAGAGCTCAGGCGAGATCCACCCTTTTCGCGTACAAAAATACGAATGTAACTCTCCCGTTCTCTTGGTACAGAACAACGAAGATATTGGAATTCTATTCGGAATTTTAGATTACAAGTTGAATACTGATATTGAAGGTAGGTAAGAACTGCGTATGGGAGGGAATGGTTTTCTTTCTTGTTATTATACTTTGCGTTTCGAATCTTTTTACTTCTTTCTTCTTCGTCGCTTTCTTCATTACTGAAGGTCGTGTCCCTGAAACTTGACCGTGGCCTGTCTCGTGAGTTGTTTCCACCTCGTCTGTTCCTCAGCTTCTCGAATGGCGGTTGCGACTGGCAGCCCAGTTAGAGCGGTTATTTGATCACACCAACGGCTAGGTAATCGGTCACGTTGTCTCTTTCCTTCTACTTTGCCCGTCACAATCCCTTTGTCCAAGTTATCTGACTGTCGGCGGGCAATATGACCGAAGTAGCTGAGGATCCTCTGATAACAGATTATCGAGAGGAGAGCCTGACGCGGATGCGAAGCTGATCCAGGATAGATTTATTTGTCCTCTTGACCGTCCACGGAATTCGGAGCATTCATCTCCAGCACCACATCTTGTTACTTATTGTTCGGGAAAAAAATAAAATAATGTTTTTGACACAGCCCATATGGAAGTTATGTGAAATCAAAATTAGAAACTAGTACAGCGTCCGGTCGGCTTAAAGTTCAGAAAAATCTTTTTCTTGGTAGCATACTTCATTGCTGAAGGTCGTGTCCTTGAAAGGCCTTCGTGGCTCTTTAAACAATCATCTTCCATTTTGTGCGGTTTTCGGCTTCCATCAGGCGGTTGTAGAAAGAGAGTCCGGTGAGCGCGGTAACTTCATTTTACCAACGTCTTGGTGACTGGCCGGAGGTCTTTTCCCATCTAACTTGCCCAACACAACCAATTTTTCAAGGTTTTTGGTTCAGAAAAATATAAGTTTTTAATTTTTATTTAGTCGAAAATGTGGTAAATCCTTTGTACCTAACAAGAAAAAGCGGTCACCGTTACGATTACGTTATGTCTTGCTTTATAACATCATTAGCTGATATCATTCTCATGTTAACAATTTTAACTCAGCCGAGATCGTAATTGGTTTGGTAAATTAAACACATTTCCGTTCAGATTAAGTGGTGTTCCTATGTGGAAAATAAAACCTCAATTTCGGTGGTAGCGTCGTAAATCACCACAATCTGTACAACGGGACCTTCTGTCATTCTGTCACAAACAACAAAAGGTAAGTGTTCCACACAAAAGCTATTCAGTAGGACGTAGCGAGCACGATACGAATTCGGCTTCGAAGACATGCCCAAACTGACAATATTGGCACAATCAGACACCGAAGCGACGATGGAAATGCAAAAAAATAAAAGTTAGTCTTTCTATTCTTTTCAACAATCTAAAAACGAATATACAATGAAAATCTCCAGCAAATTAACTAATCTATAAGTCTATAAGTCTTTTTTGAGCTTTTTTAATATTTTGACGTTTATCGGATATAAAGTCAGAAAAGCATATATAGTAAAATAAATAATAGCTTAAAAAAACTAACAGAATAGGCTTTTATAGAAAATCCAACTGAAAAATAGAAAATAAATTTTAATAAATTTAAATTAAAAATAGTGTAAGAAAAAGTTATTTTATTGTACAAAAAGCGTGGGGTGTTTATCAGGATATTATCAAAATAACCCTTCTACTCATATCTGTTCATAAAATATTTATAACTACTGATGCCATGTACTCCACGCTTTTTCTACAATAAAATATTTTTTTCTAACACTATTTTTAATTTAAATATATTAAATTTTATTTTCTATTTTATAGTTGGATTTTCTACAAAAGCGTATTTTGTTAGTTTTTTTAAAGTATTACTTAATTTTCATTTTTTAGGTGAATTTCAATTTTTCACTTTTTTTTTTCATTCCTTGGATGGGTGGACGAGCTCACAGCCCACCTGGTGTTAAGTGGTTACTGGAGCCCATAGACATCCACAACGTAAATGCGCCACCCACCTTGAGATATAAGTTCTAAGGTCTAAAGTATAGTTACAGCGGCTGCCCCACCCTTCAAACCGAAACGCATTACTGCTTCACGGCAGAAATAGGCAGGGTGGTGGTACCCACCCGCGCGGAGTCACAAGAGGTCCTACCACCAGTAAAAAATATTGTGTATAAATCCTTAAATATCTTAAGAACTTATCGTGCAAAATAAGAAGCTGTGTAGGAGTAAAATTTGCGACCCTGTCAAATAATATATCATTGTCACAGATTACGCACATTGCCGTGTACAAATCGAAGAAGATTGATCACAAGGAAAATAAAGTATCTAAATATATGGTTAGGGTTGACATAAATGTTAAATGATTAAATTAATTTATTTCATTCATTGAAAATCTAATCAAAAGTCAATAGGTATGCAGACTATGCCTGTACGCTCTTATATAACCTACCTAGTATGGCGTTAGATACACATAATAACAACTAGGGTTGTGTAAAAGTCATTTTCTCCATATAGCTATTTAGTAATGGCTTAGTGAGTAAATTATGATAGCGGTTGTGTATCGTGTGTTTCGTTTTCAATCGTTATGTCCAAAATTGCGGCAATTTTTTTTTGCAATAAAATTATTTTCTATCCTTTACCCATAATAACACCGAAAATTAATTATAGTCAAGTGAAACGGGAAATCGTATTCCCGTGTATATTAATAAAAAGCATGGGGACAATTAATAATATTATCTACACTCTGTTAGGGTCGGGAGTGACTCGTTAAATCAAACACTATCCTAAAGACTCGAAACAGTAGTGAAGTTGGTCATTAAAATAAATTAAGCAAAATTTTTATAGGTTTCGTTAGGTCATGTCAAAACAATCAAACGAAATCAATAAAACGCATTATCAGTACAACGACAAACATTAGTACTGTTAAGTTAGCAGCCCTGTTTTGAGTAAATCGAGCGTAGATGGTATCGAGCCGGTCCCTGACGGTCGGAGTCATTAAAATGAAATTTGCCCCCCATATTAGCCGTAGCATCGGGGGCAATCTGGTCATGCATATTCCCCTGTTTATGTACGTATTTTAGAATGGGAATATGATTGCTGTCGTATTTTTAATGTAGCCAGAGATTTTATTGCTGTGGATGGACACACACCGATATACGTACAAAAGTGAATGTCAAAACCATAAGATATCAGGTGGAAATTTATAAACGCGCTACATGGTCGTTTTCAGTGAGTTTTAGGTACCATAAAAAAATCCTGAAGCTTATTTACTGAACGATAGAGTTTTGAGCTGGACATTAAAATACGTTTGGTGCATCCATTGGTACAGTACCACAAGATCCAGGCTTGAGTCACGATTCACATTCCAAATTCTTACTGTTTTAGATCTGGATGATTCTTGTTTTCAGTGAGTTTTAGGTACCATAAAAAAATCCTGAAGCTTATTTACTGAACGATAGAGCTTTGAGCTGGACATTAAAATACGTTTGGTGCATCCATTTGGTATCGATTTTTTGAGAAAATAACGATTTACTGTCAAGTAAAGATTCAGACATACAAAATTGAACAACTGAAGCTTATGAAGCTGAGGCGATATTAGTGTGCAGAGGGCAGCGCGGCCGGGACGATATATTTCGAGGAGATCTCGCTAAGTAAACACTAGCCGGTAATTGCGGCAACACTTCAACCGCTATGAAGTGAGGGTAAGCAGATTGTGTTCTTGTAGAGTCAGCTTATATAACAACGCAGTTAGTGAACCCGATACATCAGCTAATGTGGCAAGATAGTTAATAGTTTTGTTTGTTTTACAACTCTCGCTTCTTGATAGTTAAGCAATTGTTGTTGCAAGAATCGCAACAAATTTGGGGGTCTCTACATCCAATATGAGGAAATTCATGCTACTTAAACATTAGTTTCCTCATCATATGAATTAAAGTTTGAAGCACTTGGGTCTTTTTTGGCAGGTATTTATTTGAAAATACAGTTTTCCCTTGCAATCAACAATATAACTCAGCGTCAACATTTATTTTTTGGTGTCTCCATCTCCGGAGATCTACGAATTGGTGGCGAACCGGCTATTACATGAATACCCACTGTAATGGCCAAACCCTATATCCATAGTCACCAAATACGAGCAGCTTTCACAAAAAAAACAGATACTGAACTCAAGGCCCCCCTATGATTTTTAACAATAACCGGCGTTTATTACACCCTATATTTATTTTTTGATTATGACCAACACTCACTTCATATTCTTGAAATATTTTTATGAGCAGATATTTCATTTTGTTTACATGATTTATCGGCTCTTAGAAAAAAACAAAGAAATATATGAAAAAAATAAAATAAATCAGCAAATAAATTGCAGAAATAATATGGAGGAGTATGAGCATTTTAACCCCAAGCTACACCTATTCATACATGATGTGATTGTTTTAGATTTTCTCTCTACAACCACTGGCTTCTTTAATCGATTCTGAAACATTCGTGATCGATATTATTATTATACATTCAAGTAAATAGCGGAGGCTGAGTCCAACACGTCTCTTGGAGCATTATGATTAAGACCGACATGAGTTCTAAGTCTGAGTTTTACAGAACAACCACGGCCTCAACCACCCTTTAAACCAACAAGCATTATTGTTTCCCGACAGAAATAGGCATTTTAAGTCGTCGTGGCCTAACGGATAAGACGTCCGGTGCATTCGTGTTGAGCGATGCACTGGTGTTCAAATCTCAGGCGAGTACCAACTTTTCTAATGAAATACGTACTCTACAAATGTTCACGATTGACTTCCACGGTGAAGGAAGGTGTAATAAAAATCAAACCCAGAAAATTATAATTTACGTAATTACTGGTGGTAGGACCTCTTGTGAGTCCGCGCGGGTAGGTACCACAACCCTGCCTATTTCTGCCGTGAAACAATAATTCGTTTCGGTTTGAAGGGTGGGGCAGTCGTTGTAACTATACTTGAGACCTTTAGAACTTATATCTCAAGGTGGGTTGGCGCATTTACGCTGTGGATGTCTACGGGCTCCAGTAAGCACTTAACACTAGGTGGGCTATGAGCTCGTCCACCCATCTAAGCAATAAAAAAAAATGGTAGTGGTATCTACTAGTGCGGACTAACAAGACACCCTACCACCAGTAAAGATGCCCTATTACTTGTAATCATTTTGAATTAAGCTTAAAATACGTAAGACTTTGAAGTCTAGTTACTTTTACTATCAGACGTTGGGTGTCAGTTCGGTGAACTCATCAAGCGTACTAACCCTTTCGAAACTTTCTATCTAAACAAAAAACTCGAAAGTGGTTTTCATTACCTTCTCTGTTAGAAAATGAAGTATTGTAGGCATATCTTAATACTGAGAAAATTTGAAATAAAACATCGATCTTTTTCGGTAGTTTTATGGATGTTATTTAGTATATCTTTCAGATTTCAGTTTTGTTTTGTGAGCATAATCTTTTCTCCGGGTTTATTTTGTTCTGTTATCATTATTTCTCTTTTTACTGGTTCCCTTGAGATATTTCTAGTTAGTGTTTTTTTCTATCTAAGGCATATATATTCCCAAAAAACTGGGTTTTGGACTTATTTTCGTCATGTCATTGCACCAATCTGACTTCCACAGATATAGTCTAATATTCGAATTAGCCAGTCCGTATTTATTGTACTATAAATCGACACCAAGCGTCTGTAAAAGTTTGGACATGCTATTGCTTTCCAGTTTCATTAAAAGCTTAGAAACTATTGGCATTTGAAAAACAAAAAAAAAACCCAGAAATTCACACATGAAAATTATCAAACAGGTGATGAAATAGTTTGAGAAGTTGAGAAGCTTGAAAAGTTTAATACAGACACAATGTAGTTTGTGTTTCTACTGCTAGTGATCCTGCTACTTAACTGGTCGTTCTTTATGTATGTTGTATTATATGTTAGATGTTATCACCGCGCCTATCACCAAGCTTAACACCGAGCATCACCAAGCCCGTCATCACCTCCGTCACCGTCATTGACATTTCAATTATTCTTTTGAACAATGTGTCAAACTATTCATTCTTTTCTTTATAAAAAACAATTGCTCCAAATTTTTCCTTGTTTTGCAACATAAAAATCCTAGTATTTTCTTAAAATTATTTCACTGACAGATTTGTATTTATGCTTTAGGCCACGATGACTTAATTTCTACGGTTTAATGTTAAAACTGTATTACTCTAAACTAACTAAACTCGTAGGTAACGTACTAAATTCGCTCTTCCTATTCGAACTGGATAAATACAAAAGTCGAATGCCTTAACTAATAACAAGCTTGTACTAATAGCTCCTACATAAATAACGCCGAGCAAAGCAATTATAACTCTAGCTTGTAATTTTAGGTCGAGAATTAAGATCAAACTAAGCCAGTTAAGTAATTTGAAGGAATATTTTTCCTTTAATATTTCGTATACGGTTTTAAGTGTCTAACTTTAGTTGAGGAATTAATTTAAAAAAAAGGTGTTAAGATTCCCACAGATTGTGTTTGTTCATGTTCATAGGTGCGCAACAGTGTTAGCTTCAGCGTGTTATAATTTTTTTTTGTAATATAAGATAGGTAAATGAGTTTAGATCGGTTTTTGATATGATTCAGACACTGATTTTTGTTTATGATAAAAATATTATGTTTCTCTGAGGGATAAAATTTTAAACTAAAATCATCGACCGTATTCAGAGAGTCGGCAAGCTAAAGTGGCAGTCAGTTGGGCATATGCCGCGAAACCGACGATTGCTGGAGCAGACGAGTTTTTCGATGGAGTCCCCGCCACGGCAAGCGTGGGATATGCTAGGTAGGCAGTAGGTGGATGGGGAGCCGAAGACCGGGCTCAGTGGTGTGGATTGGAAGAGGTCTATGTCCAGCAGTGGGCGAGTGGGGGCTAATGATGATGAGATACTGAGACACATGACAGTAAATACAGATTCTCACCATCGTCCAATGTCTAATGTCACGTAATCGAATGTCTCTTTTTTTTTACGCTCCAATATTTGTCATATTAGGTACATAGGGGGAACCTGATGTTACCTGGATACTGAAACCCATCTAACGTGAATACCGCCATTCACCTTGAGAGATAATAGTGAGGAGTTTTATTGATATATACTCATATTGACTTACATACAAGTATAAGAATAGGGTAGGTGTGACAACAGGAATTCACAGAGACGAGACTTTAGTCACCGTAGTGGCTTAAAGGATGTCCTGTACATTCGTATCTATCGATGCACCAGTATTCGAATCCCGCTAGCAAGTACCAATTTTTCTAATAAAATACGTACTTAACAAATGTTCACGACTGACTTCCACGGTAAGGGAATAACGTCGTGTAATAAAAATCAAACTCGCAAAATTATAATTTGAATACTTACTGGTGGTATAACGACTTGTGAGTCCACACGGGTAGGTACCACCACGCTGCCTTATTCTGTCGTGAAGCAGCAATGCGTTTCGGTTTGAAGGATGAGGCAGCCGTTGTAGTATACTAATATCTTAGAACTCATATCTAAATGTAGATGGCGCCATTAGCGTTGTATATGTCTATGGGCTTCGGCTTGTAGGCAGCGGCTTGGCTCTGCCCCTGGCATTGCTGAAGTCCATGGGCGACGGTAACCACTCACCATCAGGTGGGCCGTATGCCCGTCTGCCTACAAAGGCAATAAAAAAAAAAAAAAAAAAGGTACCGGGCATCAAGGCCGTGAGTTCGTCCACCTACCTATGCAATAAACAATAAATAAATAAAAGACTACAATGTGAATCTTTATCTGCCTTGGGATTTAGTGACCCACCGTAGCTTGTTGTTGTTTATTGATTGACTATCATGGATCATGGTAATCAACCACCCCGAAACAAGAGGGCTTTACGCTGGTCTGTGGCCAAAAAAGCTTAAGTTAAATGCCTCAATACCGGTTGTAGCCTTTGAGTCACGACAGGAACATAAGGATGCGTCTACAATGAAAAATAACACAATTTTGAAACTCGTTTATTCATTGTGTGCACAATTAACAAGTAGCTCTGAAGTCATTTTTTACATCTTACATCTAATTATAGATTCAGTTTCAATACATTAGAAGGTTACACCGATATAATTTAACTATGAAATACACATTTATCGATACGCGGTATACAATTTTATATGAATTAAAAAAAAAAACCTCCGAACATTGCTCATGCAAAAATAACTTTCACATAAAATATACACGATTGCAAGATGTTGTTAAAGCTGGTATTTAAACAACTTTACATCTACACATGCGTTTCTTGATAACTTAATAAAAAAAAAAAAAAAATCGCGAAAGATAAATGAAATGCTTTTTTTTTTTTTTTTTATTGCTTAGATCTGTGGACGAGCTCACAGCCCACCTGGTGTTAAGTGGTTACTGGAGCCCATAGACATCTACAACGTAAATGCGCCACCCACCTTGAGATATAAGTTGTAAGGTCTCAGTATAGTTACAACGGCTGCCCCACCCTTCAAACCGAAACGCATTACTGCTTCACGGCAGAAATAGACAGGGCGGTGGTACCTACCCGTGCGGACTCACAAGAGGTCCTACCACCAGTAAGATTATGAGCTTTATTATGAGTTCGACCAGAAATCTAGCTATACAAATGATTTTAACTTCATTTTACATTTTGTATTTACAAGACAAGTTAATAACTTCGAATTATCATAATTATACAATAGGTATTTATATTAAGCGGAATCTTGTATTTTTTGTGGTCTAATGAATGAAAAAGTATGAACCAGGACTTGCACAGAATGAAGATATTCAGTGTTTTTGTTACTGTACCGTATTCGGTCAGACTTTAGTTATTAGGGCGTCAATACTACAATCGAAAATACATTCTTACAATAAATATCTATATATTTATACATTTAAAGATATAAATGCTAATTAGATTTTATTTACAGAATCAAGAAAACCTTTATCTATACGTAGACAGTACGTAAACACCACTTAAATCTACTTTTAACCTGGAAGCACACAGAATAGATAGATACATCCATAATGTACAATAAGCCTTACTGACAGAAGCTATTCATTGATAGTGAGCAGAGAGATTTTTAGTCTAGAAGCGAGAGGTAAATTGATTTTTTTATTGCAAGGTTTATATTTGCATAATATATTTTAGCATTCTTTTATGATCTCATTATTTCCTTTTCTAATTAGGCGTCGAATTTCGCGGGAAATAATTTAAAAAATTACAGATAGCCAAAGCCGCAATCGATTTGGAATCTAGTTTCAATTCAGTCCATCCTTAGTTCCATTCTGTTATAATGAAGAATTTAAAAACTATGCATTGATAAGTATAATTTTGTTTGAATTTCTGAAATCAAGTTAAGATATCACTACTTTTACGGCTTAGTACCGCGTTGAATATTTTCATTTTATTATTTTTTATATTATTTATTTTATTTCCGGCCTTACAATTACTTTTTAGTTTTAGGTTGCTTACGACTTGTGAAAATTGAAAGCAATGTTAATCGTTAACAAACCATGCCACGCTTCGTTCACTGCTAACAAAATGAAATTTATTCCTGTATTGAAATGCCTCGTGCGCTACTTTCTAAGATGTTTAAGTTACTATGTCACAAGTTGTTTGTAAATACCGATAGCTGTACAAAGTTTCAACGCAATCGATTGAAGAAGGATGCATAAAAATATCGTCATAATATGTAATAAAAAATACTGTAGCTCTCGTAGCAATACGAATGTTTACATTAGCTTAAAGGGAAAATGAATAGCTTTTGCTTGTAAGGCTAACCTTCATTATCATTTTAATATGCTTAATATACATATTATGTTATCAAAATGTTATTTTATTCATAATGTATTATTAAAAACAATTATCGTATGATTTCACATTTTTAATTTATTACGTACGATCTACTGAGTTATTTTTTGCTAAACATATAATTACGACTTTAATAAAATTACAAAGAAAACGTTAACAAAATAAAATACAGAAAATACATTTGAGAAATTAAATTGAATTGAAACCATAAATCAATAAAATATACTATCGTATCGTAATATATATATCGTAAAAGAGCAAAGAGAGAAATGCATAGAGAAATTATAAAAATATACATATTGTAAATCAAAGATACATTTTTTCATAATTAATTAAAACAATCTATTATGGAAATTCATAATAGTGGGGTATGACATGACAAAATTCTACACAATGATATACAAGCATATATATAGTTATATGCTCGAAATACGCAATATCTAAAATACCTTTTTTTGGATGATGATAACAAACAACGAAGCGATACACGAAGCTTACGATTTTATCGTTCTCAACACTACCGGTGCCGAAATCAGAGTTTATTTATATGCCCCCCAAACAACTGCATCATCGTGATATAATGTACAATATCATTTATTTTAATGACATTAAAATTTCATGGGTCGAACGAGAGAACAATTCTCAAGCATTCATCAAATTCTTTCGACAACGGAATTTACGAGAAATGCCACAAAAATAAACTGGCTGATACGTAGTTGGACGCGGCGAATTTTTTTGTGTATTCTTTATTTAGAAAAAAAAGATTTGAGTATTCAGAATTATCTGTCTGCAGCATATTACAGTTTCAACGACGGATTTCACAAGTCAATTATTGTCGTTCAATGCTGATTCCTCGACGTGTTAGGCTGGTCCTCTGCTTTCTACATTCTGGGGATATGTTTTGATATCTACTCAACACTATACACATATAATACAAGTTAGGTCACGCTCGTTTTGTTCACGTGATCTGCGTACACGATCCCTCGTAGCATTTCAGCCCTGGTTCGCAGGTCCCACTGAAACCTCCACAATTCTCCCCTAACGTTCTTGCGCATACTTTACAGCATCTGTAATTAAAATTTAAATTGTACTGTCTGGTCTGATCTTAAATCTGTATAAGATGTTGAATTTTTTGTTTGAAATGTTTATTGAAACTCATAAGAAAACTGGGCACAACGATTATGAACACTTCAAAGAATTTTAAACGTGAAAATAAAGAGTATTTACTTTTTTCCACGACTCGCCAAAGTCTTAGAAGAGCTAAATGAAACTAACCTTTTTTTCAACAATTTCCCATCGCTAGTCTGTAATAGTACTTTCCGCATCTTATTATCTAACAAACCTTTCCCGTCGCTCTATCTACTTTATCAATTCAAAACGTACCATTTCTAAGAGCTAGTGATTACCTAAATGATGTAAATTTGATAGCCAAATCAAATCACATTTTTTTTTTTTTTTTTTTTTTTTCCTACCTATGCTGATAGCCTTGAGAGGCTATTTCAGCTTCGCCCTAACGTTAGTAGGTGAGCTCGCGGGGCTCAACCGGAGAGTTGCTAACACTGACCCTAGCAAGAGCAGTGCTTCGCAGAATCTACCACCGGATCGGAAACGCGACCCACTGAGAAGATCCGGCGAGAAACTCAGTGGGCTGTGTCTATGGGTTAGTTCGCTCGTCGAACCCTTCGTCGCAAGCGACGGGTTCGACGAGGACGGTGACCGGTGCTTGTGGTGCCTAAAAGCACCGTTAATGGATCAGGAGGATCCGTAATGACGTGCTTTGGGCGACGTCGACGGTTTACCATTCGGTCTACTGGGTCGGGTATGTAATTTCCAGCGGCTACGATGAGAGGGTTCTCATGTCGTGCCGCCTTCTCAAAATGGCGCAGCGATGCCGACTGTAGATACTTACTAAGGGAGTCGAGCTCCAGGTCGTCGTGGAGATCCACATTCCTAAGGAACCAAGGCGCTCCGACGGCTATCCTGCAGAATCGTGATTGAATAACCTGAAGGGATTTCAAGTTGGTGCGGGCTGCGTGAGCGAACACTACGCTTGCATACGTCATGACGGGGCGTATACAAGTTTTGTAGAGAGTTACCTTATTTCGGAGGGACAGTTTGCTTCGACTACAAAGCATTGGATAGAGTCGTCCTAGAATAAACGCGGCGCGGTCGCGTACCGTTTTTATATGGGGACGGAATGTCATCCCTCTGTCGAGGGTGACGCCTAGATATTTGACCTTCGAGACCCACGGAATGGGCTGGCCAAAGAGAGTGATGGGACTAACGGCGGAGGTGTTTGCACGCCTACTACGGAGTGGGATGCTCGAAGTGATGTTCGGAGGGCGACCCCTTTTGAAGAGCACCGCTGCGCTTTTCGTGGGGTTGATGTCTATTCGCCACTTCCGGAACCACTGTCCCAGGGTGGCTACTGCGATCTGGAGTCGCCGATGAAGCAGCGACATCTTCCTACACGAGTAGTAGATAGCCGTGTCGTCGGCGAAGAGCGCTAGATGGGTCTCCGGAGACCGGGGTATATCATTGATATACAAACTAAATAATAACGGGGAGAGCGCGGAGCCTTGCGGGACTCCGGCGGTCAGTTGACGGGGACGAGAACGAGTTCCCTCTACTCGATATCGAAACGAACGGTTCGACAAGAAGTCTCGTATGATGAGCACGAGTCTGTCTGGCACTCCCATGTTGTACAGTTTATAAATTAAACCGTTGTGCCAGACTTTGTCGAACGCCTTCGCGATGTCGAAGAAGAGGGCGCCGGTCGGGATTTGTTTACGCCTATTTAGTCCTATCAGAATGTGCTCCGTGAGGCGGTGCACTTGTTGTACGCACGAGTGTTTTGAGCGGAATCCGAACTGTTCGTCAATGAGAATTTTGTTCGCGGTAACAAAATCTCAGAGGCGTTTCCTAAGGAGCCGTTCGTAAATTTTTCCTATCGTCGAGAGGAGACTAATCGGACGGTAACTAGAAGTTTCGTTTGTCGGTTTGCCCGGCTTATGTATACCGATAACGTCCGCTTCTTTCCACACCGCGGGAAAGATGCAGTGCGTCATAGCGGCATTTAAAATTGTAGCCAACATTGCTATCAGTTGGACTGGCAAAAATTTTAGCGCGCGGTTGTGGATGCCGTCGGAGCCGGGTGCCTTCCTAGGTTGTAGGTTGTGGATCGTGTCTCTAACTTCGTCAGTGGTAATGGGGGGTAACGCGTCCGAGGGCGGCAGGGAAGCTCTGCGCTCGACCTCCCTGTCGACTAACTCGGTGTGTTCGGGGTCCGCGTGTTGAGTGCTGGTGGTGCACTGCTCTTGCAGTGCATCGGCCAGCAGCTCAGCCTTGTCATCGTCATCGAATGCCGGTGGTTGGCCTGAAGGGCGTACGAGGGGAGGCATAGTAGCGGTAGTTTCGGATTTGAGAGTCCTAGCTAGTCGCCAGTATGCTTGGTGGGAGGGCGCGAGTTGTTCTAAATAACAATGCCAATTATCGTTACGCGCGTCGCTTAAGCGGGAGTGGACTTCGCGTTGTAGACGACGCATCCGAATCCGGTTTGAATGCGTGGGAAGACGATCGTAGGCCCGGATTGCCGCGTTCCTAACTCTTAAGAGATTCCTAAGATCGGGGGACAGTCTGATGCGGTGGAAGCTGTCCTCCACATCGACTTCTTTAGAAGATCTAATAATCGCGGAAGATATGTGATCGGTAATGATGTTTATGGATTCGACGGTGTCCTCGGGGGATAGATTCGAATCCGGGCCGTAAGGGAGGATTGGCGGAGCGGTGTCGGCTAGGCACGTGCCCAGCTTATTCCAATCCACCATGGTCCTCGTAACAGTGACTGGGTTGTGGGGGCGACCGAGCTGCATAACGACAGGTCGGTGGTCTGAGTCGAGCTCTGACATTGCTTCGATGGAACGCAAGCGCAGAGTTACGTTCCTAAGCAATGCCAGGTCTATAGTGCTCGGACGGAGCGCGATGTTATACGGATAACATGTTGGAGTTGGGGGACCGACTATTTCAAAGGTGAGGTCGTCTATAAACGCGTCGAGACGCCTACCGTTAACGTTAGTACGATGGCAGTTCCACCTAGTGTGGTGGCAATTTAAATCGCCTGCCAGGATGACGGAGTCTCCCATGCCGAACAGTGACTCGATGTCCCTGCTCAGAAGGGGCTTGTCCGGGGGGAGATAAACGGATGCGATGACGATCGGCTGGTGTCCCGTCAGCGAGATACGGCACACTGACGCCTCGATATGTGAGAGCGAGGGAGTATCGAGAGGGACAACGTGCAGGGCCCGCCTATAGTAAATGGCAGTCCCGCCTTTGGAGGCGGTGAGTCTGTCATTCCTAACCATGACGTAATTCGCGACTTTCGGGTCGCGACGCGAGGGCTTCAGACAGGTTTCCTGCACTAATAGAATATCTACAAGATTATCGCGGAGGAATTCGAAAATTTGATCGCGTTGCCGCGCGTAAGGGAATACGGTTTTTCTCTACCTTTTTGCGCCATTGGTTACCGGTAAAGATTTTATAACGTACGCGACACGGACTCGTAAACGTCCATGTGATCGAAAGCGGCCGCGAGCCGCTGTTCGGGGGTTACCGACCTACGTATCGCGTCTGCGAACGATCGCAGACGGTCGAAGTTGACCGCGGTGACGAAGTCGCGCACGAGCGCGAAGTCGTTGACGGCAGAGGGTTGCGGGGGACGGAACGCGGGCGCGGGGCGAGGTGCGAGCAGGGGCTGGGGCGCGGGGCGTGTCACGAGCGGGGGCGGGGGTGCGGTTTCCGTTCCCGCCTTCGTATACGGCAGCGGTTTTTTCCACGCCGACACCGTGGGAACTGCAGCCGGCACGAAGGCGGGTTTCGGCACTGAAGGCGCCGAAGTCTTTGGGCCGACGGTTCGGGGGGCTGGGTGGGTCGGACGTTTTCGCGGAGCCCTAGGACATCCACGGTAGTTCGCGGGGTGCCCTTGCTTAAGGCATAGGACACAGCTTGGAGGTTCGGTCGCGGTTTCCCTAACACGCGAGCAATCTAGTGTGGCGTGGTCGCCGAGGCACTTTACGCAGCGGGGGCGCGCGTGGCAATTACGAGCCGATCAAATCACAACATGGGTATCGACTTTATAAGTGGCCCGCAAGAACATTCCATACAAAAACTTTTTATTTTGCACGTCACGAAATTCATCTACTACACTACAAAAATATACCTGGGTATCTGTTATCAAAACGCTAACTGATAACTTTAATCGTGCTCTCATCGAAATAGAAACAATTAAGAAAAAAAGTGTGAGTTTGAAAAACAAGTATAGAAAAGCTTTCGAAGAATCTGGGAATGTTAAGTCGTATCTTTGTATCAGAAAATACAGAGTAGAGCTTTATGGTATTTCCTCCTCATACGTAGAGGCTTTTACATTTGTTCTTGAAATGCTTCGTTGGTTTCCGACAATGTGTATGAATATAAATAAATTCTTTCATTTTCTAAAATTTGTTAGTGAAATGTAGCAAATCCCAAAATCCCAACACAATGATGGATTATGTTGGAATTTCGATCTAGAATTAATTATTTTTTTATTAAAATATATTTTTGGAAGTTTAGAGTAATGCCAAAACGAAAATGCAATTTTTTTATATTATTGACTGTATAAAAATATGTATTAGTTGAATTTGCGATATTTGATAAATCTACTTGAAAAATAATAAATATGTATTAAATAAATACTGGAAACATGGTATTTGGTTATTTTTTTTGTCTATAATCAAGCGGAAGCCGAACATTTGAACTTCAGTAATTGCATTAATCCTTGGTCGAGTTCCTTATTTTGAAGTTCACGGATGAACTTGTGTTAAGTGGATCGGTCCTTTGCCATGAGTGCCTACAGGAAGTTTTACGCGTAAACGCCCGCCGTAATTACCTGAATATTGAGATTACGGCTCATCAACTGAATTGTTATGGATTTCGGGAGGATCGAAACTTTGCCGAGATCTGGATATTTATGTAGCGTTTTATATAAAAACAGTGCCTTTTTATATGTACATGCTGTTTATATAAGCGAATGGAAGTCAACAAGTCATCACGGATCATCCCGATCTATTAACGGTGCTTACAACAAGCACCGTCCTCGTCGTACCCGTCGCCTGTGACGAAGGGCTCGACGAGTGAATTAACCCACAGACACAGCCCACTGAGTTTCTCGCCGGATCTTCTCAGTGGGTCGCGTTTCCGATCCGGTGGTAGATACTGCGAAGCGCTGCTCTTGCTAAGGCCAGTGTTAGCAACATGCCCGGTCTGAGCCCCGTGATCTGACCTACACGTCAAGGAGAAGCTGAAATAGCCTCTCAAGGCTATCAGCATAGGTAGGGAAAAAAAAGAATGGATACAGTATCTACTACTTAATTCTGCTGCGAAACAGTCATTCGTTCGTTCTGGTTTGAAAAGTGGGAAACCACTGATGTGTTTGTAATTGGAATTTCAAACTTATATTTTGAGCTACTAATGATAAGTAGTCATTAGAGTTCATAGATCATAACATGATCATTGAAGGAGGGAGACATCTATTTAAATGATAGTATGGCGTGTTATGAGCCCGTATGGCTTAATGCCACCACCCTGTCTATTTCTGTGGCGAAGCAGTGATGCGATCCGACTTGAAAGGTGTGTGAGCCGTTGTACTGTAAAAACTGAAACTTAGATCTCATGTCTCAAGGTGGGCGACGGCATGTAAGTTGCTGTTGTCTATGGGCTCCTGTGACCAGTTCATACCAAGTGGGTCGTGGGCTCTTTCACCATTGTAGGCGAGAAAAAGGCGCATATCGTGTAAAAGTTATAAATTACTTAATCACAATGTATTAAAAATATACAAGTTTTTTTTATTTTATTAATTACCTGCACGAATCCCAAACTACGATTCCAAGTCCCGGACATCCGCTCGGTTCGAGCACCTCGCACTCCCTTGGATTACAAACGCAGTCCCACCCCCGCACCGTCCCCACGATCACCACCACCGCCACCATCGCCAGCCACCTTCCACTTTTGGTCATAATGTCATTCACATATCACACTGCTCGATCGCACTGTTTCACATTGTCCTCGACACATACTTGAGGCACATTCCTTTTGTTGAGACTGTTCAGCTTTAACTCTGAAACAAAGGCAAATAATTGCGTTAGAAATAACTTTCGAATATATTAATTAAATTGATGTTTTAAACAGAACAGATTTGTTTCAAGCAGAAGTCTCGGATGTTTCGAGGATATGTTCAGAAATACTTGAAAGGCAACAGAGATTTCATTAGATAAGTTAGCTTTTTCTCACCGCAATTTTAATTTTTCATATATAGAGAGAGAGAGAGAGAGAGAGAATATACTTTATTGTACACCAAAACACAAATAACATTAAAAAAATAGTCAACAGGCACGTGTATTTGTACAACATGCGGTCTTATCGCTTAAAGCGATTTCTTTCAGACATCCGAATTAATTACAGAAATTCTGAAAAGATAAAGATACAGCAGGTATGTTGCGGTGTACTATCAACAATATGTTATTAAAGAACATACGTACATACAATAAATAGATATAATAGATTGACGAAAAAGTTTCTTCGCATTTTTTAAGAATATTCACAACATTTTTTAATATGGTTTATTTACATTTAACTAAAGTATGTAAGTACAATTTTGTTCGATAACTTTTTGCCATCTTGTAGGTAGGAACATGATGATCCCATCGCTATAGAAATTTTGGGGCTTCTGATCAAAATACCCCGACAATTGGTTTTGGCAGTCCTCTCGTGATGTTAACCTGACACTGCCTAAATAATTCTGAAGAGACCGAAACAGGTGGAAATCTGAAGGTGCAAGGTCAGGACTATACGGCGGATGCATTAACACCTCCCAGCCAAGCTCTCTTAATTTTTGCTGAGTGGCTAAAAATGTGTGAGGTCTAGCGTTATCATGATGAAAAACCACACCCCTTCTGTTGATTAATTTCGGCCGCTTTCCTCAACTTCTTGCTTTAATCTCAAGTAGAGTTCAGAATCGATGGTCCTTCCTGGTGGTAACAGCTCATAATGAATAATGCCCTTCCAATCCCAACACAAACACAGCATCACCTTGTTGCGAGTTAACCCGGGCTTCGCCACAGTCTGTGAAGCCTGACCGGTCTTTGACCACGACCTTTTTCGTGATCCACTTTTCATCACCAGTTATCAGCTTCTTCAAAAATGGTTCGGTTTCATTACGTCGTAATAAAGGATCACAAATGAGTACATGATTCATGAGGTTTCTTTCAGTGAGCTCGTGAGGTACCCAAATATTAAGCTTTTTTGTGTGCCCAGTTTTTTTTTAAATGCACCAAAACTGTTTTGTGGTCAATTCCCAGTTGTCTAGCTACGTCGTAACTACTGATATGCCGATCTTGCTCCACTTTTTAAAAATGGCATCCATTTTATCTGTAATAGGGTGAGAGCGACGTCAAAATTTCCGAATTGAAAACGCTTAAACCAAATTTGTGCTACTCTCACAGACACTGCACTAGGTCCATAAACATGGCAAATTTTTTTCGCAGCTGCGTGGCATTTTTACCTTTTTTGTAGTAAAATTTTAAAATGTATCGAAATTCTTCTTTAGATTCACTCATCCTGACAGTACGAAAAATAAATAAAAATCACACGTTTTCCTAATTTGAAATCTTATTTAAAATTTAAACTTTTGATGATACCAAATTCAGCCAGACACAAACAGTATAACCAAAGAGATTTATTAAAAGTTCATACATACTATAATGCGAAAAGACTTTTTCCCCAACCTATTATATCAATTAATTATTATCTCTATACATTTTCTTTAACTTCACAAAATTTATGATATTTTGAAGACATGGACAATATAATTTTCGAATAACTCGAATAAAGTAACAAAAATTTTCTCGAGATATTAAATTTTAAATGAACTCGATAACGTCTAAGTGAAGTTCGTAACATCCGACATCGATAAATTGTCCGAACGATGTCACCAAATTTCGGCATTTATTACAGCAATTGTCTATTTATTAGTTTATCATCTATTGATCAAGTTTGTATCATCAGTTGGTACTTTGATCTCAGTACCTACAACAGTACCTACTGGCTATGTGTATAACACTACAGTATATGGTACCCAGTACGAAGATTTGGCGCGTCTTTTTTTTTTTTACTGCTTAGGTGGGTTGAACGAGCTCAAGGCCCACCTGGTGGGCCTTGAGCTCGTTAGGTCAACCTGGTTAGGTGGTTACCGAAGTCCATAGACATCTACAACATAAATGTCGCCACCCACCTTGAGATATGAGTTCTAAGGTTTCAGTTTTTACAGTACAACGACTGCCCCACCCTTCAAACCGAAACGCATTACTGCTTCACGGCAAAAATAGGCAGGGTGGTGGTGCCTATCCATGCGGACTTACAAGATGTCCTACCACCAGAAAAAGTAAAAAAGTAATATATGTAAGGTTATAAGATGTATTCTGAAACAGCATGGAAGTGTAAGTATTACCTTCTATTATCTTTTGATTATGAAGCACTAATGCATATTAGACTTTAAATTCTGTCTATAAAGGTCAACAATCGTATTCACCTGGAGGTGCCTTTCATCTCCAGTACATACTTAACATAAGGTTATTGTACTGGTCTTCTCTGTTAATCTGGTAAAAGTGTCTTAGATTGAGGCTGTTGGGTCAGATACCAAAACCTTCTGTTTAAGTGTGGGACAATAAAAAAAATCCTCGGGGCTATTTCTAGATTATACTTATTGTTGTGCAGGACTTACTCTAGTATTAATTCGATTAAATATTACACGACATATCAAAGATCCGTAACATTTTGGAAGTTACAAAATGTTCCACTAACAGTGATCACGTCACCAAATAATCTATAGACAAAATGATTCAAAAGCATTTCATAAAAGAATTACCTTCAATTCGAATTGAAGAGTTGGTTTTGTAACATGTTTTTTATAAATTTAAATTTTCTAAGAGGTCAAAAAGGGTATCTACCAATCGGAATGATATGCAACGTGCATAGTAGAAGAAACGGAAAAATAATATTTAATGATTCCAAATCATCAAGAAAGATCAAGACATATTCATATTACGCATATTTATAGTTTTGTGTTCGTAATCCGTATTCCATGAAATAAATAATCTTTCTTCCAATTAGCTATTTAATACACATGTATGAATATTTAATAACAAATCTCAATTTATACATTTAATATCATTCTATGTTTTAAAATCACATAAAATATTTCTTCAGGTATATCAAAGTTATAATAGTAATTAAAATACAGTAGCGTCAAACCGATGTGGTTTTGGGTTCAGCTAAACGAGGTCAGAGAAAGTTGCTTTTGCTCGGTAAGGGTTGATGTGTCTTCAATAGATTTATGAATAGATATTGAGGTTTCGAGGCCGCACTAGGAAACTTAACAAGACGTAGGGTTTTTATTACAAAGGTGAGGATAGGTTAGCCTTTCATCTCGTACTAAACCTAATTTACGAGTTTATCTCCTTATTAGACCTAAATTTTACTGTTTTATTTAATATTATCCCTTCTTTGCGAGTAGATATAGGAAATCTAAGTCTTACTTAGAATTAGGACTGGATAGGACAGGAGATAAAAAGAGGTTTTATTTTCGGTTTCTTGGTTTGTTGTTTGGATTAGATTTAGGGAACTTAGATTTTCATTTTATCTCTGCAGAAGTGACTTAAATGATGACATCTCAGTACTGTCTGTTTTTTATTACTTAGAATTCAATTATTGTTTATAAATGAAAATTTTAATTATATATTATTTTTATATAGTAAATCGCCTTTGCTATAACTGGTATTGTAAAGGTATTGAATAGAACCAACAAAAATTACCCTAGTATCAAATGAAATCAGAAAGGTTCTAGAATTACATATAAAACTATTTTTGAAAAATGGCTAAGCATTCTTCACTCTGTAGTTTATCAAGCCGGTTTTTATTAGCGACTCCAATAGCCAACGGTCATTATAGATGGTCCGCGATCGATTCCTTCAGAATTGAGTCATTTATCTCAATTCCACGAACCGGAAATTCTTTCCGACAGAAATCTTTTCGCCGTGTATCTAATATGTAATCTTTGGTGCGGATTGAGACAAACAAAATTTCTATTTTGTACTTGATTAGCTACGAATTTTGGTATCAAATCTTGTTCTCGCATTGACTGATGTTTTAATTTTTTTTTCATAAATATGCTTCAAATAAATATAAATGCAGCTCATTTTCAGTACCTAGTTAAAGTTAGAGTATCGTGTTCAGAGACATCTTAAAGTTTGAACCAGACGTGGAATCCGAAATGCGGAACTTGCATTGAACTTGCAAATGCGATAGGTAAATTATTCGCAATAACATAGCGCATTCTAGAAACGTCCCTGAAATGGGTAAATACAGAAACGCGCACGTGTAGAGTGGAAGTACGTATTGTTTTAAAAGGTAGTTTCAAGGTTTTCAGTTACGTGCGTTTCCGAGCGTTTATCGCATAAAACATACTGCTCAGGAGTTTCTCTCATATTTGATTTGACGATGCACTTGAGGGAGTTGCGAAATTTTATTAAGAGAATGACTGAATTGAACAGTAAATTACCTGGTGCCAAGGAGTTACAGCACACGACATCCGCTACGTTTTTTTATACTTTTATATGAAAAACTCTGCTAATGCCGGTCCTAACCCGGATGAGAAAAAAGGTTAGTTGAGTCGGAGTTCAAACTTTCCACCGTAAAATAGTCCAATGCCGAACGTCGGGTGGCGGTTAATTAGGCGGGTCCAAATAAGGCTTCAGCGGCCTCGAAGAACTAAATCTATTCCAAAAGCACTGCCGCAGAAGGACGCGGGTCCCCACCATGTGTATTTTCCCAAGAAAATTTCTTCTTTGAGGCCACGACCCTCAGCCTTGAGGATTATCGACGTAAGGAGGAGGTATAGTATAATATATAATTTTATATATAATATAAAAGTAAGTGAACCACTGCCCCTTCTCCGGTTTTTAAGCTGCACACCCAATTATTTAATACAAAGGTGGACCGAAGGCAAAAAATCTCAAATGAACCAAGAATTAAATAATACAGTCAAGTTTTGTAAAAAAATGTAGGTTAAATTATTACAAATTCTTAATTCACATAATCCTACAATTTTCCCTTTAGACGTGTTGCGTGCAAAGAAAAAATCTATAGTATATTTTGTACGTATTTTATTTACCAAATATTATGTACACTTTCCCTTCGTTTCTCTTACGCTTATACAGGGTGGCCCATAAGTCCTTTGAAAAGTAAAATTTGAATAAAACGAACAGGGCGCGCGTGAG
Organism: Bombyx mandarina; assembly: GCF_030267445.1. Lineage (NCBI taxonomy): Eukaryota > Metazoa > Arthropoda > Insecta > Lepidoptera > Bombycidae > Bombyx > Bombyx mandarina. Next base: position 4,572,641 of record NC_143213.1, read on the forward strand.
CGGTGCAGGGGTAACGGGGGGAGTAACTTCGGTTTCTGGGAATTTAGTCGCGATGGAGCGTTTTACCGGAGCGGACCGTGCGTTTTGTGTGCGCGAGTTTTATAAAAACGACAATTCGGCAACCGTTGCGCGGCGTAAATTTCGAGAACACAAAGGTTTACACAACTTTGACGACACTCCAACTCTTCAAACGATTAAGAACTGGGTTGCTAAGTTCGAGGAGACCGGTTCGACGTTAGATAAATCGCGGTTGGGTCGCCCAAGGACGTCACGTACGGAACAAAACATAGACACAGTGACACAGTCTATTCGCGAAAATCCGACACAGTCAACTCGTAAGCGCGCCAGAGCATTAAACGTATCCAGGACATCGTTACAACGGATTTTGAAGAAAGATTTACATATGCACCTTTACAAAATTCAGTTGGTTCAAGAATTAAAGGAAACTGACGGTATTCAAAGACAAAATTATGCGAATGAAATGTTGAATCGGTTTACTTCCTTCAATAACATAATGTTCTCTGACGAGGCTCATTTCCATCTTAACGGGCATGTTAGTAAACAAAATTGCCACTATTGGAGCCCCATCAATCCAAAACTTAAGCATCAGAAGCCCTTACATAGTCCGAAAGTGACTGTTTGGGCCGCTATGTCAGCCCATGGTATCCTAGGGCCTTACTTCTTTGAGGATGGCAGAGGGCGCGCAGTTACTGTTACGTCGGAGCGATATGTGGCTATGATCGAAGAGTTTTTCATACCAGAATTGCAAAACTTTTCAGGCTTTAATGCCAGGACGTGGTTTCAACAGGATGGGGCCACTTCTCACACCTCTAACACTGCTATGCCCGTTATCCGTCAACTTTTTCCTGGCAAAGTTATCTCTAAGAGAGGAGACATTTCCTGGCCTCCACGTAGTCCAGATCTGACCCCGATGGTTTTTTTTTTGTGGGGCTACCTTAAGGCTAAAGTATACGACACAAACCCGCGGTCAATTGAGGCCCTAAAAGAAAACATCCGCAGAGAAATGACAAGCATTTCAGCAGTGACGTGCCGCGCAGTCATCGACAATTTTAGACGTCGTTTGCAAGAGTGCCGTGATCGCAACGGATTACATTTAGGAGATGTTATTTTCAAAAAATAATTCCCGTTTTTTAAGCTTTTTATGTAAATAAAAATTTAATTCATAATGTAATTAGTTTTATTTTAATAATTTTTTTTTCATATCAAAGGACTTATGGGCCACCCTGTACCTATAACAAAATACCCAATGTATGCAGCAATCATTAACGTTTTAGTTCCGATAGCTCAGAAAATATGTATAAAAAAAATATCTATTTTAATACAAACCTGTTCTATCATCAGACAGTTTTTTTTTTAAATTGTTTGTCTGTAAAGTTGGTTTACGTCTATCGTTTTTACGTAGTAACGTCATAAAGAAATGTCAGATATATTGATGAAAAATTTCATACTTTTATCAATTGAATTGAATAATTATCACTGAATTATCATTATTTTGTATAATACAAAGAATAAGTTAATTTAAAAAATTATTTTTTTTGCGATAAACTAACGCTCGGGCCAATCGTGATACTCTATCGCTCGTTCCGCGCTCTCGCTTGCACGTTTAGGCTCAAGCGGAACGTGACACTTTTTCGTGCGTGCAGCCGGTGTTCATCGATTTATAAGACGTTATCACGTCACAACTTAGGGTAACTGTAAAATTGTCGCTTGTATCTGAATATAGATCTTGACTTATATACAGCGGGATACAATATCGTGACAAACACCAAACACGTCTTAGAATTATTATGATACAGATCTAATTATTCCAACGAAATTCGATGAAGTTGATACACACAAGTGAGGTAGCATTGGTAAAAAGGAAACAAAGTGCACCATATAATATCAAATTTCACGTGACTACAATTCGTTACTACCTGTGTATATGAAATACAAAAAAAAATAGTCTGATAGAATTCACAAACTCATGCAGAGTTGGACTGATTTTCGTAAAACTATGATTATCTATCTATTTTCGCAAATATTTTAACGTAAGAAGAGATCAAAGATAGATCTTGAAATCTGACGTTGGTTCAACGATGTGGAAAATCTTTGCAGCTTGACGATAGTTACCACGTTAAGGTAGTTTATCCTAATGCTTTAGTTGTGAAGCTCGATTGTGCATTTATATACTCTAATGAGCTTAACTGAGCCGAACAAACAGCTGAACTGATTAGATCGTACCTCGGAATAGCTACAATGTTGGTACAATCTTCTTAAGTATAGACGTGGTAAACAAATACTTCCTTAACGAAGCTAGGATCGCTAACGATACAAACTGGCTAAATATTCCTCAGTTACCTTGTTTGTAGTACTGGATTTGAATAAAAATAGAGGAATTTTATATTATCACTATTTATTATAAATTTAGTAATGCTGAGATGAAACATGAATCACTCCTAGTATTGATTTAATATACAGCGTGTGATTAATTATTATATTATTGAGTCTTTATTTTTTATTTATCATTACTTAACACAAACATAAAAAGCATAAGTTTCAACCGGGTTTTCATCAGACACCTCCGCCTTTTTCTTTCAAAGTATTTGTTTCACTGATTATTTTGCAGTTGCGTGCAAAGCAATACACATTCTTAGATCGCAATTTTTAAATACTAGCCTTTGAAGAATGATTAACTCTGCAGAATATTATATCAATGACTGAAACCATTTCAATGCACCCTGTACTATTTATTATATAACTATAATATTTAGGACGCAAGAATGAGGAAAATGTAACATGAAGACCGTGGACTAAGAAAATATGGATAAACGCGAGTATCTCAATTATGTTAGTCAAAATCCCCCAACGAGATCCACTTAACGTTCGGCCTTACCAAACGAAATTAATCTAAAACGCGACGTTGTTATTTAGGCACAGTGGATAGACTCTATTATCCGTGTAATGGTTTTAGCAAATTGCTGATAGGGAAACTTGGCCCACAATAAATAGGGTCGATTTGTTACCGCCGTGAACTCCGGCGTGACCCCAAATTGAATCATTTCGCCCTTACACCGGGCTCTTATAAATCGTTTGAAGTTTTAATAACTTTTGAACACAGCCGCTTTTTAAAGTAACATCCCTTTTTGAACTCCTCCCAACTTTTTTTTGCAATTAATCTTTTTTTTTTTTTTCGAAGTAATTTTTTTAAATATCTCACATCAAAGTTGTTTAAATTAGGATCAATCTCCGCTTTTAAGTTTACCAAGTAACGACAGCATATTAGAAATACTTTTTTTTCTATTTGAAGTACTTCAAATATTTCATTTACCTTTTCAAATCAAAATTTATTTACTGATGGAAAATTGAGACACTTTTTCATAAAATAAGAATTATGGAAAATTAATGAGTGAGTGTAATTGTGAACTTCGCACGAGTACGTACCAGAAACTCTACTTACTTCTGAGAAGCAGTAATGGATTCCGGTTTGCAACGGAAAAGCCGTTATACTATGGAATTCAGATTTAGACCTCATGTCTCAAGATGGAAGGTGACATTCACGTATTATGTCTATAGGTTCCAGTATCCACTTAATACCAGGTGAGTTAGATAGTAGTAGTTTACGTGTTAAAAAAACTAATAATAGATAGTATGTAATCTTTAAAACTGTGAATCTAACTCTAATTCGAGTTAAAGGATCACAAAAGCTTAAGTACATGATAACGTTTGACAGTTTTCGGTAATAATAATTAATACTAAGCGTTTTTACGTTTTGCATTTTGTTGACAAAGTTACTTTGTTATTCATTGTATTTATGAGGATCTTTAAAGGTTTTTTATTTATTAATCTATTTTACAATCAGTTAAGTCACAATTAGCGAATATAGTAATGGTTCAATTAAATATTGCAAGCTGTTCGAATATTGTGAATTGTACTAGCCAGATACAGGGAGTGGTACATATGGCGCAGAACCGGACCGAGTGGAGAAGATTGACATACAATCACGATCCTCAGCATTGAGGGAACGACAAGAAGAAGAAGTACTAGCCTTGAAGTATGAGGTCTCGAATGTCTTTATTTTTATTACCGGGTATTCTAGACTAGTCCTCCTAATATTTCTTCAAATTTAATATGTTTTCACCTCTGAAGTTGTCGTTTTCCAATTCTTTGTGTTTCAATTCCATTTGAAAAGCAATTTATCTATAGCTGGCAATAAATTCTAAATTCGAGTGAATTTCAGTTCAAAAACATGAAATCCTATGTATTTTTTCTTTCAGTCACATTTTTTTGGTCATCAATATGCACAAGTTAAAAATACGGGTAATTATGTAGTACGAGCTTTGTCACTGTAACAATGTTGTGCAAACGGTCCATAGAATTTATGACGCGTACAGAGTGAACACTGCAAACTAACCAACGACTCGTTATTGGTTTAAACGCTACCGGCAGGGAAGTTTTCATGCATCTAAAAAATGAACCCCGTGGTCGCCCGAAAACTAAAGTCAACAACGACGAATCAAAATGCGATAGTGGAAGCTTTCAAATTTAGCATCAAAATAATATTGATTCATTTGCGTTAAATTGGCAAGTTAAGATGACTTCATAAGTAAAACTGAATGGAAAGTAATACAAATTGAATGATCGCTAGCGCGACGAATGCGTTAAGGCAGATCTTACGTTGCTTAATAAACAGAAAAGAAGGGGTTTTGAACCGTAGTGTCACTTGTGATCAAAAATGAGTTAATTTTGATGAGTAAGCGCTCATCATATTACCATAGTTAGGCCCTGAAGACCTACGCGAAGTCTCGAATGAAACCTACCCTTGAAAAGCCATACTCACCAGATCTTGCGTCGACAGACTTCTGCAATAAAAATGGAATACCTAAGAGGCAGTGCAAAATGCTTTTGAAGAGTTTTTTGGCTCCCATACACCTAATTTCTTCGAGAAGAACATTAAAAAATTATCACTGCGCTGGCAGAGATACCGCGATTGTATATTTTGATTGATGCAAATTAAAAACGTATATAAAAATAACTTCATAAGTTGTGACATGTGATGAGACGGAATGAAAATGAGGTTGTTAAGAGAGTGTTAACTATGAATGTGGAAGGATTTAGAGGAAGAGGTAGACCTAAGAAGAAATGGATGGATTGTGTGAAAGACGATATGGGTAGGAGGGGAGTGAGCGAAGAAATGGTATATGATAGAAGAGTATGGAAGGAGAAAACATGTTGCGCCGACCCCAGGTGACTGGGAGAAGGGCAGGATAATGATGATGATAAAAATAACTTCATAACTTTCTGTTTACTAAGCGGCAACCTATTAAAGACTTAATATTAATTACCTAATTGACTTTCAATGATAGACGACAAAGTGATATTTTACACAAATTTTGAATCTTTTTGTTAGATGCAAATCTAAATCTGTCAAACAGTTTGGTTTCCCGTGATTCCAGTGTGCCATTTTAAATTGGATTTTTTTCTTTATTTTCACTAGTCAAACCCGGGTGCTTTGCTGGCGGACCTTTAATTAGACTTTGACCGATCGCTACCAAGTTTCACAGGATTGCCGATTAGACCATTTTAGAGATTTTTTTGAAAAATGCAAAGATTTTGGTCCTTATTTTAGCCGAAAGTACTCTCTTTCTTTGGACAAAAGTTATCCGTTCCATAACGTAATTCGAGAACACTGAACACATATTTATGTATACCATGTACTGGAGCAGCATACAATGGGGGAACATAAAAAGCCTTTTATTTTCCTGAGTGTTTTGATAATTTTCACGCAATAAGGAAAATATTATGTCCCGACAAATCCGACTGGTTACCTCAAGATTTTCTTGGATTTACAAGGCGACGTTTTCAGGGGAGTTAAGCCTTTGTAAGTGACCAAATATCCAAGGCTTTACCTGACATAGTGGCACAAGGGTCGCATCACAGATGTCAGTTGTTGCTTACATGAAGTATAAAAAAATATATTTTACGTTGTTTATTTTATATTGTTTGATTTAGGTATTTAAAAATTTTAGAGAACTTTTTACGTTTATATGTACATAGAGATGAGACTTTTTCTGTTTATTTAACAATTTACAATTTACTGTTGATAAACATAGTCTTTAATTTTTATTTTATTATATGATGTAAATTTTTTCTAAGAGGTGTTCTATTTCCAGATTTTTTAAAAGTTAGATTCAAAATAACGTTAAAGTACAAATTGACGTTAGAACAGACTCATATTAGCACTTCAAGAGGGCATTTTTACAAGGTGATTTTATAAATATTTATATATTTTGAAGACAAATAATCCAAATTTTATTATTCAAGTATTTCCGTGGCGTTTCATTACAAGAGATAATTTTAGCTGGTTCTAGTGTGAGTTATCTTTTGAATCCAAAGTATTTCAAGCAGCAAGTGATGAATTCTATAAAATATGTGAAGGGATCATCTCAAAAAATGTATTATAGTATAAAAAAATTTTTTTTCGCTAATTTTATAATCTATTTATCAACAGTAACTTTGAGAACCACATTTATATTCGTCTAGTTTTACTTATTAATATCTAAGTATATTCATAACCCTACTATCTCTGCAGCAACAAAGCTTCTGTTAATATTTAAATAGGAAACATCTTCGCAACAGTAATAAGCAAAGCATTATGCGTCTTAAGACTCTTACTTTAGATATTATAACTAAATGAGTAAGTGTTTATAACGGTTGAAACTTCCTTGTACAAGGCTCGTTCAGTCGTTGCTATAATCGAATTAGCGATGTTGCGCTGTGACCTGTTTCGCTTTTAGATTATGTAATCTTTTAGAATAAATACCTGTAAATACTATTTTGAAACTGTAATACTATATTAAGAATCGATTGAGCAGAGATTTCATTTTAAATTGTTAGTGTATCTTTAATTTGAAGCATCTAAAAACGTGTGTATTACTAGGCTATTTCAATTAGCTGATTGTGTGATTTATATAATTTGATTGACTGGATGGCGTTCTGACGGCTGGGTCGAGAGCATGGGTTTGATTCCTACTTCGACCAAACATTCGTGCGACGAACAGGTGTATTTATTCTTAATCTGGGTGTTTCATATATGTATATGTAAATATGCACATATTTCTACCCAACGTTGAACCCAAGTTTTTATAAAGAATCCTAGATTGAATTCACGTGACCGTGTATGAGTTGTACCTACCATTTTTTTTAAATTGCTATTTAAATAGCCGAAGTCTTCAGCATGTGTTTCTCCCTTAATCGTTTTGCAGCTGACTTTAAAACAAATCAATTTAATCTTAATATCATATTTTTTTTACAAAATGCCCTTTATTTTGAACAAAAAATCAGACAGGACATTATTTTTATAGTATGTTGTAGGTGCGGTGTATATGCGAATATATCGGACGTTCGATGTATTTGTGGCGGGTAGCCATCAGACAATTCGAGATATTGAACAGATGCCTGAATCTCGCTTATTACATTTTCAAGATCAGCTTGCATATATACAAGTTCCGAACAACAACATTGGAGTAACCACCATGGGACAGTGGTTCCGGAAGTGGCGCATTGACATCAACCCTACAAAAAGCACAGCGATGCTCTTCAAAAGGGGTCGCCCTCCGAATACCACTTCAAGCAGCCCATTCCCTAATAGGGGCATTAACACCTCCGCCGTTAGCCCCATCACTCTCTTTGGCCAGCCCATACCGTGGACCTCGAAGGTCAAATGTCTAGGCGTCACCCTCGACAGAGGGATAATATTCCGACCCCACATTAAAACGGTACGCGACCGTGCCGCCTTCATATTATTATTTGCAATCCCATGATTTGCAAGCGAAGTAAATTGTTCCTTCAAAATAAGGTGACACTCTACAAAACTTGCATACGCCCCGTCATGACCTATGTAAGCGTAGTGTTCGCTCACGCTGCCCAAACCAACTTGAAACTCCTTCAAGGTATTTAATCTCGTTTTTGCAGGATAGCCGTCGGAGCCCGATGGTTCCTAAGGAGCGTGGATCTCCATGATGACCTAGAGCTTGACTCAGTCAGTAAGTATCTACAGTCGATATCATTGCGCCACTTTGAAAAGGCGACACGACATGAAAACCCTCCTGTCGTGGCCGCTGGGAATTACATACCCGATCCTGTAGACCGAATGGTAAACAGTCCATGTCACCCCAAACACGTCATTTCGGATCCTCCCAATCCACTAACGGTGCTTTTAGGTACCTCAAGCACCGGTCATCATTCTCGTCGAACCCGTCGCTTGCGACGAAGGGCTACAAGTAACTACAAGTCTAACTCTAATTTGTCCAATTATTTTTTTCAGAATAAAGTCTGTATCCTTGACATTAAATTACATCCATTATTATTATAATTTTTCTTAAAAAAATGTGTGTCAGGTCTGACGCGTGACTGGAGTTTATTATTTAAGGACGATCAAGGGTAAATTTATGTATCTCGTACTATCATGAATATTTGTATATGTTTTATTCATATTGATTATATTAAATTAAATATAAATGTAAAGTAAAATCCAATATCAGAACCGGTACAGTACTGATTGTCCTTGATCGCCTCGATATCTTTTTTTTTCCTACCTAAGCTGATAGCCTTGAGAGGCTATATCAGCGTCGCCTTAACTAGTAGGTGAGCTCACGGGGCTCTGATGACGTTGCTAACACGAACCCTGGCATGAGTTGTGCTTCGCAGAATCTACCACCGGGTCGGAAACCCGTCGCTTGCGACGAAGGGCTCGACGAGAATGATGACCGGTGCTAAATTAACGGTGGTAAATTAACCCTCAGACACAGCCCACTGAGTTTCTCGCCGGTTCTTCTCAGTGGGTCGCGTTTCCGACCCGGTGGTAGATTCTGCGAAGCACAGCTCATGCCAGGGTTCGTGTTAGCAACGTCATCAGAGCCCCGTGAGCTCACCTACTAGTTAAGGCGACGCTGATATAGCCTCTCAAGGCTATCAGCTTAGGTAGGAAAAAAAAAGATATCGAGGCGATCAAGGACAATCAGTACTGTACCGGTTCTGATATTGGATTTTACTTTACATTTATATTTAATTTAATATAATCAATATGAATAAAACATATACAAATATTCATGATAGTACGAGATACATAAATTTACCCTTGATCGTCCTTAAATAATAAACTCCAGTCACGCGTCAGACCTGACACACATTTTTTTAAGAAAAATTATAATAATAATGGATGTAATTTAATGTCAAGGATACAGACTTTATTCTGAAAAAAATAATTGGACAAATTAGAGTTAGACTTGTAGTTACTTAATAAGGGTAGCGTTGTATTTGACGACTGTCATGTTTTATTATACGTAATACTACGAAAACTTTAACAAATCACAAAATTTGTATTGTTTAATCACTTGTGACTTCTACAATGAATTTCTTCAAGATAACGATAATCCACGACCTCCCAGGGGTCGACTAACAATTTTAATGTTACAAGTTCTGTACTTAAAACTCACGTAGTTCTCCCCTACTTGTCGAGGCCAACTTTATCCCATCTATATATACCATATTTTCACGTTTAGAAAGGCCAGATAAGTCGGCAAGTTCCCAGGAAGCAGGATAAAACACCTTCATAGATTTTGAAGGGCTCTAAAATGCTTCATAGATGGCAGAAACTTATTTAGAAAATGAGTAATTCTTAGATACTTTTGGTTGTTTATTTTTCACTATAAAATATCAAATAAGTACTTAAAAATAATTTTAGTTAGGTATTAGAAGCCAAACACGATTGAATTGTAATGTCGGTCCTTCGTAAATACGTTGACACATCGCAACCTCATTAGCACAGTTAATGGTCTATAAATGACTTATAGTAATGACTGTTCTCCCATTACTATTACATTCATTCGTAATTTTGTACTTATGATGCCGATGTACACATTTATATGCGGAGAACGTAATGGATTAACCTTTGTTTCGTAAAGTCGTCGTGGCCTAAAGGATAAGACGTCCGGTGCATTCGTATCGAGCGATGCACCGGTGTTCGAATCCCGCAGGCGGGTACTAATTTTTCTAACGAAATACGTACTTAACAAATGTTCACGATTGACTTCCACGGTGAAGGAATAACATCGTGTAATAAAAATCAAACCCGCAAAATTATAATTTGCGTAATTACTGGTGGTAGGACCTCTTGTGAGTCCGCACGGGTAGGTACCACCGTCCCACCTATTTCTGCCGTGAAGCAGTAATGCGTTTCGGTTTGAAGGGTGGGGTAGCCGTTGTGACAATACTGAGACCTTAGAACTATGTCTCAAGGTGTGTGGCGCATTTACGTTGTAGATGTCTATGGGCTCCAGTAACCACTTAACACCAGGTGGGCTGTGAGGTCGTTCACACATCTAAGCGATAAAAAAAATAAAAAAAGACAAATCTTAGAAATTATCCTTACTACTCTGAAACCATATACATATGTACATAGTTAACAATTGATTACATTGAATATTTTAAGATTTAAAAAGGTACTCAAGCTTTTTACGGTTCGCTTGTATTTTACCAGGAGAACTAGAAATAATGTAAATCTTAACTGTATTGTTATAAACCTTGTCTGTTACGCAGCAAGACTTTCTCACATTATACAAAAAAACTAGAACATTGTGTTCAAACTAAAATTATTCACTGTAACATGACATAGTGGTCGTTAAGCAGGCCATTTCTGTGTTGCGGTCTACAATTTATTACGAAATAGGTTTCGGAATCGCAGATGCACCCTGAAACAGCTACACTTGAAATATTGGCGTATTAATTATAAATATTATATGACATATTTACGATGTACATTGCTTGATCAGTTTTGACAGTATCAAACTTTTTTTTTTTACTTTATTATATTTAGTTCTTCCAAGGTTTATTAAGTTATTGCATAGCTTTGAGCGCGGCGACCGAATCAAGAAATTCAGTAACGAAAAAAAACCTAACACCCCCACTCCGCCTACCATGTAGCTCGCGTTCAACATATTCACACGGTGCGCTTGTGTAGTGTTGGTGAATAAGCGCGCGGCGTGACGTTGCACTGCATGCGCATCATGAAAAGTCTGCCCATCTCTCTCTTGCGCGGTCTAGTTTATGAGTGTGAAAGGGACAGTTAATGTTTTGCTTTTGTTAATGTTTATAAATTTAGCGTGGTTTTATTTTATTATTGTTTTAATATTAAATTATTATTGTCTAATTTTAATTGCCTAAGTTGATAAAAAATGCTATGCAATAGCTTTATCGCGGCAGTCCCCTAGTGCCACACGTGGTTTTTTTTCTACCTAATTGCTGGTAGCTAAGGAGCTATTCCAGCTACTTAAGGACTGGCAGGTGAGCTTACGGGCTTAACCTAAAAGAGTTTGTTAGCACTGACCCTAGTGACAGCGGTATTTCGCAGGATCTACAACTGGATCGGTATTTTGCGAGAAACTCAGTGGGTTGTGTCTATGGGCTTGTTCGCACATGGAACTTTTCATTGTAATCGACGAGTACAAGTTCCTTTATAGTATACTAGCGCTTACCCGCGACTTTGTCAGCATGAAATAGCTACTTTGGCATGACGCTAAATTTTACCCGCGACTTCATTTACGTAGAAAGTGAAAATATTTAAAAAACATAGAATGTTAAGGAGCTATTTAAATCGGACCAGTAGTTCCTGAGATTAGCGCGTTTAAATAAACAAACAAACAAACAAACTGTTCAGTTTTATGATATTAATATAGATAAGCAATTACGTGAAATTATTGACTTTAAATTATTAAAATAGAATGTGAAGTCCATCGTCGATTGACGTTGTTAATTGTTTTAATATTAATATACGGCAAAGTCTTTGTTATTTAGGAATAAACTCTATCTTACTCTACATCTGAAACGCATGATTACTTTTCAACAAGCATCTATAAAAGTAGAGAACCGAAATAAATATAAAAGCGTTTATAAAATGTAAGCTTTGAATGAAGAAACCAATTATTAGAGTGCATATACATGTAAACACATTAAGCCACATAAATATTGAAATTAAATCACTAACTCGAAGCCCGAAATAAATATCACGGGGTGACCTCTTAGTTCGAGGTCGCGTAAATGTACGCGTAGTAACAACAGTCACTTATGCCGAAACCCCTAAATATTTGGCGTGTACGTAAAGGTCAGGTGGAGCTCTGCTTAATAATAAATCAAGCGGGTTAATCGGCCAGGGATGGAACAATAAACCATAAGTTCGTTTGATATTGCCGCTGGACATGTCTCCGTAAATACGACGTGTATAATAAACATCATCTTTCTGCAATATTCAAGACTAGTAGGAATATGAATTATTACTTTCTAGCTTAATAGGAATCTTGATGGAAATTATATGCGGTGAATTTTTTTTTGTGGGCAGTAAAAATCGTTGGGTGTTATGCTATTGTGAAGGCCGACTACGCTGTGGATGGAGCAATATTAGATGTGAGCAGCCATCGCCAACAACTTAATAAGAGTTATGAAGCCTTTTCGAATCAATAATTCTGAAAATACATTATTTTCTGCAAGCTGCCCACATTGTTTAAAGATGAAATGAATAAATTGTGTAAAAGCATTCTGAATTTAATAACATAATATGCAAAGTATAATAAAGGTAATTTAAAAAATACCATACAAAATAAATGACAGGACGATTTAGAAGCAAAAAAAATTATGATTATAAAAGTCACATATTAACGATGTAAACAAATTTTCGGCATACGCATGTTACGTGACTCGAGGATATAAAATAAAAGTCGTTAGTGGGAAACTTGAGTTTCTACAGAAATTTGACACGAAACAATATAATTAAGGCGTGATAATAATAGTTTAAGGCCCAAGGGTGTTCTAATTAGTAAAATTCTTCACATATGAAACAGAAAATGAATTTTTCGGAAATCCAGTTCGTTAATCGGTAACGTGATCAATCATGAAGTTTTGTAATTCAATTTATAAACAAAAAGATATTTATTAAATTTATTAGTTACTCTGTAATAATAATACTGTTCTGTTCTTTGATTGTTATTATAATAATAAATCTTTACTTGAGTAAAAACCATACATTTTGTTAGTATTACTAATTTACACAATCTCAATTCATTATGATTTTTTTGAGTCTTTCATAAGTGCCTGTTATGAAATGGTATAGATAATTTGTGATTACAAATTTGTGTACAGTTAATAGTGTTGTGTGGAATGTGTTTAATACATAAATTTTAACGTAATATATCGTATATATATACACATACAAGTATAAATAAAAGCACAGAAACGGAGGTATCTGAATTCAATCTATCACCAAAAGCTCCAATATCGTTGTATTTTGGTTGATTCTGATTTTTTTTTGGCTGTCTCCTCTCTGCGAATCGGACACGAAATAAAGCTGTGCACAAATCAGATTACATTTTGAGTTCGTTAAACTTTCATCTGACGGGACGGCGCTGATTGGAATTCTATGAAGCGATATCTACTCTATCCCGGCAGCTCCCGGCAACATTTTTCCAAAGTGAACGAAGCGCTGAGACTAGGTTGAGAATTTATTTGATTTTACAACACAAAGTTTCCGAAGTATTGCCTCTCATCCAAGAAACCAGGCGCTTCTCAAGAAAACATTTATTATACAGAAATCGTAAGTTCCGATTTTAAAGAGACTTTGATTTCATTTCTTGGAGTAGTAAGTGGTTTCGTTTCAAATGCGTCTTTTAATACTTAGAGGTCTTAATGATTTTGATATAAAAAGTGTACCACGTGGTGGTACCGAATACCGAAAACTAAGGTCAACAACGACGGACTAAAGGCGATAGTGGAAGCTGACGATACTCAATCAACCGCTGAGACACCAGCAGCTTTCAACGTTAACATATATGGCGTTTCAAATGGCCAGTATTGAAATACGGCAACTTCATGGGTAAAGTAACTTTAATGTGTCTATGAAATATTGTAGTCACTTATATGCCGGTCTGCTGATTTATTTCTCTAAAAAAATATGATAGGTTGCCACTGTAATACTGCAATATATAACGGTTAAAAAACAAAATGAAATAATATATGTATATAATATGCGTTCCTATGTAAGTCATCCTAGATCTGCCTTCTGAATGAAATCTGTGTTATTGTGTAAACTTTATTACAACAAACAGTGTGGTTCATTCGTCTTGCGTGGAATAGCAAGATCGATGTTCAAACTATTCTCGTGGTATGCCTATTTGATAATTTAGGTCAGTATATCTTAATACTAACTTTGGGATTCTTAACGATGAAAGGAAAGATCTTCCACCGAGCGGGTGATATGTGCTCGGTAGACCGACGGTCCGAATGTTGTTGTTCGGAACTTGTATATATGCGCTTTATCTTTAAAATGTCGTAAGCGAGATTCAGGCATCTGTCAATTATCTTGCGTTGTATGATGGCTACCCGCCACACTAACCATTTGTTCGTCAGAAGATTAGTACTTATTTCATAGTTAAATGAAAATATTTTGATTATTACGGAATTCGGGGTCGTTTTTGTTACAATTAGTGCTTTTTAGATGTTTTGGTAGTACATTGATTCTGTTAAATGTGTGGCCTTTTTGTTCACATGTCAAAGAATATCGTGGTCACCGAATTCTTGTACTTCTAATATATTTCTTTTTTCTATTAAAAACGAAACACAACGTTAACTCGCAAAAAGCTAAGTTCCTTCACTAACCGTCACAAACTCAATAATAGGGACAGGAATGAGGTGAGAAAGGAAAGTTTGTAAAAATAAATTGGTAGGAAGAGAACCTGAGCCCGGAATTTTGTGTTGCTAAAGAAATCGGCGGAATTTTGTTTTGATTTCTTGAGAGTTTTCGAGTCTTTGTCCTTTTTACTCGCTTGTTATTCAAAGACAATTATTGGAAATTAAATATTTTTATTTTCTCTCCTGTAAATTTTCAGTATTCGGTATGTATGGTAAGTAAAATCATAATTTTATAGCATCAGCTCATCTTCAATACGTTGACAGAAATTATACTTGCTGAGTAATGTCAGCTTTTGAAATTAATCTCTACTGTGGTGTTATCTTTCTACTACATATTTCTTCAAATGAGGTTTTAAGTATCCAGGTATGACAACACTGATATCTATGAGCAAGGTATCATACACATAACATCAATCCTTTAAAGGTCTAAAGAACGTTACCTAATAAATCTGCGAATTAATGAACGTATGCAGTTTACCCTTTCCAAACGCAACTACTGTAAAGAAAACGGCACGTAGATAAAAAAATCACAGATTTCCCCTTAAAATATTGTAAATTTTATGAAAAACAGTTAGTTGTATTCATAAAATAATCATTTCTTTAACGGAGCTAGTACAGCACCGCTTATTGACTTTCTTAATAGCATCGATCATTACGAACTTCAATTATAGATAAATTATGTATCGGAAACTAAACTCAGCATTCACCGATCTTTTAATTGCCGTTATTTATTTTATCCCTGAACATCAATGAAATGAATTTGAGCACGCGAGAGAGTTTGTATTAAAATCGAAAGCCTCAATTCGAAACGTTATGTTGAGGGAAGACGGTATTGTGATTTCTATGGGTTCCGATAACAACTTAATACGAGGTAAACCGTTCATCTTTTTATATTATAATAAAATAAAAAGAATTCACCTACTGTAGAGCGGGAATCATTTATTTCGCGGCGGTCACAAGAATGAATGTCACAGCATAATTACCGTTACCGCCTTTGAAAAAATAGATTTAGGTGATTAATGAATTGAATAAAGCTCATGACATTCTATAAGTTGGGCCAAATTTATTGCTTCGAGAATACTGGTGTTTATTCGTCTGTGTTCAAAATACACATAACTAAGGCTTAATGAATCAAGTTTGTAGGTTGGTTGGATGCCCAAAATAGCAATATATTGACCCACCAGTCAACATTATTAAGATTCATCGCTTACTGATCCTGTTAACTTTTATATGAGGTATCGGTCACACGTATTCAGGAATTGACACGTATCAATTTGAGTGAAATAGCATATTGCGGATATTAACAACGTAAACTCAGTAAAATCGTGGTTTGATGACATAATATTCGTAGAAAATAATATTATACTTTTACGTTATTATTCCCCTTAGCGAATAGCTTAACTCAAAGCGCATCTCTTGATAGAAGCCGATTCCGGAGTCCATTAATATCCATCTATACCGCCCCTAATGAGAAATGACATCGAAGTCTCTAGCGCACCACCTTTCAAACCGGAATACATGGGCCGGTATAAACACTAGCTAAAGTATAAATATCAATGCATTGTACGTGTATATCGCATATGAATATAATCAAATTTCAGAGACCTTTCTTGGCGCTTATCGAGTATCCGGGATCCACTTACAGTAAATATCAAATTATAAGGCAAACAAGACACCACACCTCGACGCCCGTATTGTATTATGTTGTTTTGTTTTGTAAAAGTGAAATATATTTTGGCTTTGAAAAAAAAAACCATTTAAGTATTAAATCGAAATTTCAAAATTAAAAAAAACCTAGCCCATGATTTAATATTCGAAATAACCTAAGTAAAATAGACTAGTTTCACGTAAGATACTCTGACTTGATTTAACAATGTTATGTTTAACATTACACTCTGCTGAACAACTCGAACACAACCCGCTTGTGGCCACAGCCTAAACAATATTCATATTTAAAATTTAATTTTCCCTTCTAGAACTAATACGGAATATCTTCAGGATTATTTGTTGGTATTTAAGGTATGAAATACTGTGGCTTAGAATGATACCACCTCCATGTTTTCTCGTAAAAATCAACTAAAGGAATGCTAGTGAATGAACATCAGAATTCTCTGAATATTATATACTGCGTACCATACACGATCGCAAATCCAAATTGACTCGTGATGCGGCGTATCATAAATGCGAATGGTTAGGTAGAAGGATCGTGTCTAGTCTGCTATGCGTCCTAGTTTGAATCCGCTGGGAAGCTAATATGCGTCCTAGCCTCCAGGACGTTCCCAGCATACAATGCTCATGCCTCAAGGTAAGTATCAACATTCACGTTTTAATAGAGCATGTATTTTAATACTACTTAATTCCAAGCTAGAACTTCCCACTCTTCTCGTAAACAATTGATGGGTTAAAATCTCAATTCACCGATTTTCATTTCAAATTTCACCCACTCTTGTTCTGAGTTTGTACATTTTTGGCAATGTTAATTCGAATATTTGAAATACTTTACCAGGTATATTAAAACAAATATTACGCATTTAACAGTCCATTACACATTCACGATCGACTGGTCGCACACAAAGTTTATTTATCATGACTACAACTCGTATTATTCATATACTATTAATTCCAAGAAAATTCAGACAATGCTTCGAGCGATGATTTGAGTTGAAATTTTATTAAATAATTTAAAATGATTTCCAGTATTTTAATAATCATTTATTCGTTTTCCTTTTTTTTTTTTCATTGTAAAACTGGCATTAATTGTCAATTGTCAGGTATCAAACTGGCAATAAAACATAAATGCCTTCGCTACTTCAAAACTCTCTCAATAAGTGCTTATATTAATAAGATTAGATTTTTTGTGCCAACTTAAACGTTCATTTTTTACGGTTACTGGTACTGGTTACTGAACATATTCACGGCTCGCTTGTCGTTAAGCGGGTACTGGAGTCCGTGTATATCACAGCATGAGTTCCATCACCCACGCTGGAGCATAAAGTCTATACCTAAATTTAATTATACCGAATAAGGATTTCCTTTTTGCAAATTGGAACGCATAACTGCTTCGCGATAGAATTAGATAGAATGAAGGTAACTACACTTGCGGACTTACAATTTGCCCCATCATAAGTAAATAGGCATATTTATGAGTTTTGGGGGCTGGATTTTTGGATTGGTACTCGCCTGGGGAATTGTAACACTAGCGTAATCCCAACACACTGGCCGCCTTGTCCCGTAGGCCTCCCCGAGTTTATTTTTCACAATGATTCCAGCGAATGTCAGAGCTGTATAGTTCCCAATATAAGATACTCTTCATATACCACATTGGTAAACCGCAGCAATTAACAATTTAAAACCGTTTAGACTTTTGTTAGTTATCAAATGATTTAATTTTTAACTGGATCTGGAAATACAACGTTGAGCTAAGAGATTATTAGTCAATAGCCAATGATAAAGTAGTTTCGGAATATGAATCTAACATAGACAAAATCTACATAAGGCCCTCGTGACCCGTTTGACAAAACAAAGAAAGTTCCCTGAGTAATGTAAATATTTTCGAATTGGTTCTGTCCTATGACGCAGTATTTGATTTTGTTCAAACACTGAAAAGGACGGAGACTGGCAATTTATTTTCAGGTAAACATTCATTGTGCGAATGTTGTTTTCTTTCGTTGTCGTATTTTGTAGCGATGTCTGAATCTATGTTTGCATTTATAGCATACATAGCAAAAACAATCGATTTAATTGAATAAATAATCGATATATTGTTGAAGGCAGCAGTTGGCAAAATTATTTCCCTGCGGGGTTCGATTTCTAGATATCAAAATATATTTTTAGTTAGCAGAAAAAATATTTACATATTATATTACATGATATGCTAAACAATAAAATGATCTTGTTTCATTAATGCACTGGAAAGAATAAACGTGTGTATGGAATTTTCGAGAACTTTCTTATTCTAGGAAAAACTAAAAAGTATATTTGTGTTTACAATTAGATTAATTTGTGAAGCCCAAGGATTTGTTTTATGCCTCACCGATTTATTTTTTCCTGATCGTAAAATAATAATTTATATAATAATATGATTAGTGTATTCCATTTTTAAGAAGAATTCAAAGTAATTGAAAGTACAGTAATAATCGAAGATGCCTGCGAATATTGGTTAATTACTTTTTAAAAAACATAGAGATTAAACACCATACAATAAACAGTATTAACCGCTGAATATCCCTTACATAAAATTGGATCTCTTATATTAATGTTCCAAATAGGCTTCCAGCATATGTGGCATGCAAATCAGTATTTTTATTATCTATACTAATATTATAAAGAGGAAAGATTTGTTTGTTTGTTTGTTTCGAATAGGCTCCGAAACTACTGGACCGATTTGAAAAATTCTTTTTCCATTAGAAGCCGACATTGTCCCTGATGAACATAGGGTACTTTTTTTTTTTTTTTTTTTTTTGGTTTCATGTGTGTTTTAATGTTTCCGAAGCGAGGGCGGGTCGCTAGTTTAAATATAAAATTAAGTCCATTCGTGATCATTTGAAACTAAGAACGACCTTCGTAGTGTTTTAGTATCATTTTCAAATTTAAACGAACGTAACGAGCGCGCTTAGATACTAAATAATAAATCATTTATGTTTCCTAAAGAAAATATATAATATACACACCAGTAAGTTGTGGTAATTATTGAGAAAAGTTATGAATACTCAAAAAACTTACCTCTATGATGACCCGTTTATCCGTTCCCGACAGGGCTGGCACAAAACAAACAGCACTCAGTTATATAATAACAACTCGTACAAACACGTCAGGGTCGTAAATCTTCGAGGCCGATACGACCACCCCCGACGGAGTTCAGGAAAATACTGATTCACGTCAACGTCAACTCCTCGAAGCTCGGCCAGAACAGTGTGAAATGCGCAAGTCACGCGGCGCTTAACTTATCCACCTACTTTTGAAATTCAAATTGTCATTTACTCGCTTCTAACAGTATACAGGCGAAGTAGGGACCGACGTTTGGGAAGGATAAATTTCCGGTATGCGGGCCCCTACGTGTCTCCACGCTTGAACTATACTAAACGTGTGAGGGTTGTTCAAATGAATCACTTGCCGCGTTTTCAGTTTGCGTGTCAGCCTGACTGAACTTCTAAAGTCGTACCAAAGATTGAAAATGTTGGATCGCTTTAGAGATACTACTAGTATAGAACTTACAAAATAAATAGTTTTTGAACGCTCCAAATATTTAAATTAACGCATCGCTGTTCAAAAACATTTCAGAACGATCATTTTTGTGAAATAATATGTGGTTGGATACTGTTAAAGGCTACACTCGCTCTGACGTGCTAATAAATCACTTTACTAAAAGAAATACTGTTGAAATAAAATAAAACTAAAATTTAGAACTTACGTACTCGTGATGCTCCTATTAAGCATACTAGCATTACTAAGTATTGACAGAATTTTAAATTGATATTGATGGTAAAGGCCCAATACGTATAATTGCATACTAAGTGTCGACCTGTCTTAAAAAAAAAAAATTCCTTTCTCTCTCCCGAAACTTCTTTCTTCCAAAACCGCTTTCATATAGAGTTGCAAGGACTTTTTAAGCTATTGCATAGCTTTTATCGCGGGCTTTGAGCGTGGCGACCGAATCAACAAATGCCGTAACGAAAATAAAACCTAACACCACAACTTCGCCTACCATGTAGCTCACGTTCAACACATTCACACGTTGCGCTTGTGTAGTGTTTGTGAATAAGAGCGCGGCGTGACGTCGCACTGCATGCGCATCATGAAAAGTCTGCCCATCTGTCTCTCGCGCGGTCTAGCTTATGAGTGTGAAGGGGACAGTTAATTGTTAATGTTTATAAGAATAGCGTGGTCTTATTTTATTATTGTTTTAATATTAAATTATTATTGTCTAATTATAATTGCATAAGTTGATAAAAAATGCTATGCAATAGCTTTACCGCAGCAGGCGCTTGTCAGAATTATTTCTGTAAAATCATCCATCAAAATATCTACAACCATATATTTACTAAATAAAATAACACAGACGTCCCTGTTTGTTTGTTCGCAATCAACACGCTCCCATATAGTTTATTCGATTAACTTGAAACACGGGAGGGTTGCTATTGGTTTCAATAAATGTGTGTGCATACATTAATGATATTCTATGGCTTATAGAGCGAAATAGCATTTACTGGTTGTAGGGTGGACATATTAGGAGCCCATAGACAGCAGCTTACTTGAGCTCCTGGCATTGCTAACATCCATGATCAATGGTAATCACTCACCATCAAATGGGCCGTATGCTCGTCTGCCTACAAGAGCAACAACAAAGGCAAAACACCATTATGTTTCTATGCAAAGTGGTCACGAGTTCCGGTGTTGAGGATCAGATTCCGGTGACTACCTAATACCAAATGGACAGGCAGATCGTCCATGGCTTCACCGTAGTAAATAAAAAATAATACGTAAACACAAACCTAAAAAAATGTAAGTGACCCATTAATCAGAAGTGGTCATCCAAGAAAGAGAAGAAAATTAAACAAAAAGAAAAAGTTGTTTTTGCTGTAAAATAATAATTTACAAATTCGTGTCAAGACATTTTAATTATTTTTAAGTTTTTAATCATTGATTCTAGGATGGGTGAACAAGATCACGGCTCTCCTGGCGTTAAGTGCTCATAGACATTAACAGCGTGTGCCGCTACCTACCTTGAAACAGGATTTCTAAATCTCAGTTTTTACAACGGCTGCCTCGCCTATCAAACCGAAACGCATTATTGCTTCTTGGAAAAAAATGGGCAGGGTGGTGATACCTACTCGTAGTAAAATTCCATCGCAAAGAAATATGTTGATAAAATTGTTCCGTTAAATGTGATGAAACGTTCAAAATTTGCTCAAACGTTTCTGTTTTTAATACGCTTTTTATTAGCTTCAGACGTATGTATGTTAGTATGTAACGGAATCTTTGAACATGATTTTGACCCCCTTCAAAACGTCGGAATGACTCGAAATTTGGTATACTTATTAAGGACCGATGAAAACTCAATATTAAAAAAAAAATGAAATAAAATATATTGAAAAAATTTAAATTTAACTAAAAATTAAAAAAAAATAATAGTTAAAAAAAACTAACTATGCTTTTATAGAAAATCCAACTAAAAAATAGAAAATAAATTTCAATAAATTTGAATTAAAAATAGCGAAAGAAAAAGGATTTTATTGTAAAAAAAGCGTGGGGTGCATGGTATCAGTAGTTATAAATATTTTATGAACAGACATGAGTAGAAGGGCAAATTGATTAAATTTATTTTCTATTTTTTAGTTAGATTTTCTATACAAGCGTATTTTGTTAGATTTTTTAAACTATTATTTATTTGCTAAAAATTCAATATATTGTCAGTAGATATGTTTATTGCTAGCTGCAACTAGTTCTAGTTACAGCTGGCGAATTTAACAACTCATAAAGAAAGGCGCCAACTATAATGACCTTCCTCTCGCCAGATCTTCTCAGTGAGTCGCGATTCGAATCCAATGCTACTCTTGTTAGGGCTAGTGTCAGCAAGTCCTGCTAGGTTGAGCCCCGTGAAATAGCCTTTTAGGGTACCAACAATTAAGTAGAAAAAACTTACCTTCCAACTTATCTCTGACAAGAGAAAAATAAAGAATTAATGCTAAAACATTTATAAAATAATTATTACATCATCTCTTTATAAGTATAAATTTACGGTAGGTATTATGATAAAAGAACAGTGAGCTTCAGACGATACTCCTAAGTAACTAGCTAACTCCCTTGGCACAGTCGCTCAGCCAGACTTATCTTTAGTGAAGACTATACTATTAAGTCATAGATAGTGTAATGTGCTCTTCGTGAACTGTATAAGTTTTATTCAATTCGTATCATACCACATGTAGGTTATCTTCTGTTGATATTTTTACTAAATTCAATTAATTTTAATGAATTATTGGTACTTCATTATAAACCCCAAAAACAGACTCTGTGTATTGCGGTGTAATTAATAATGGCCTTCACATTATTTCCCATATTTTTTATAAAGATAAACTAGGCTCAACAAAATATGTATGTACTGCTCCATATTTTCTTGACCTTCGTTGAATCTAACTAGCTAACAAAATACTTACTAATTATACGTGTAATTACTGATTCGACCAGGATGTATTAAAATAATAGCGTAGGGCGATTATATTGCTGATGTTCAGAAAAAACCGCATCTGGATTTATGGTGACCCCGCATATATGTAGCTTTTAGATTATTTTAGGTTATTTATTTTATTATAGAAAAAAAAAACATTAAATATCTCTACCATTTGAACATTATATCGCGTATATTAAATATGGATATGACTTTAAATAATCCTAAGACCATATAAACAAACCTTTCTTTTTTTTCCTTTGTAGCTCGAAAAGCATACGATGCGTAGACGGTGAGTGGTCACTGTCGTTAATGGACGTCATCTATGCCAAGGAAAAGCTAAACTGCTCTCCTCACTATGCAGAAATCCGCCGCCACCGAGCAGGGGTTCGACCGGCCCCCTAAGACTGTCAAGGTTAAACTCGCTTTGTTCGCGGAGGGACCTAAGCGTGGGGCGGCGTACTGGGCACTCTCACCCGTAATAGGAAACCGGGTGATGGTAGGCCGCATTCCCCCGACCGCTCCGGGGCAAGGTGCAGCGCGGCGCCATCGAGCCGGGCTCCCAGCCCGTCGACCGAGGGAACCGGTGGTCATCTCGCTGGCGGCCGCCAGTTCTAGTGTCGGGGGACGGCGGGATGGATGAAATATGCTCTGCGTTGACCCTGTCCCACCGTCTCAATGG
This sequence comes from Bombyx mandarina, assembly GCF_030267445.1. Classification (NCBI taxonomy): domain Eukaryota; kingdom Metazoa; phylum Arthropoda; class Insecta; order Lepidoptera; family Bombycidae; genus Bombyx; species Bombyx mandarina. Next base: position 4,596,223 of record NC_143213.1, read on the forward strand.
CTCCAACTGGGCGTAGGCCCGATCCGCGGTTAGGCGCCGGCTGGAATTTTTAGTTAGGTTCTAACTCTAACTCTAATATACCCCACCCTCCGAGCGGGTGATTTTCTCCTGTGGAAAAAAAAAACTGCTGCATATCATTAAAATATTTTTTCTCTTATATCCGAATCATAAACACATCGGGGTTTCATTTCATTTTCATCACATAAAACAAGCGGGGCAACATTTTAAAAATCCCGGCCTCTGCCTGCCAAGAACAATGATGTTTCAAACGAGTTTTTTTTGTTTTTAGTCATCCAAACGTCGAAATAGACTGGGTGTGGTTTTTATTTTTTTATTTTTTGATGAATCCGCTACGTCTTCTTCGTCTATACATCAGAAAAGTATTAATAAAAATAAAACTATCGACTGTTCCATTGCCCACCTTTTTTCGTATTTCATTTGTTTTGTTTTTACCCTGAAAAGGTTGTACAAAATACAAGGCATTCACTAAATTAAAGCTTAGCCGCAAATGAAAACGGGGAGCCTAATATCGATACACATACCTTTGTAGCAGATTCCTGATATTTTCCGTCGAAACAAGATACAAGCAATAACAGCATTTTGTTTGTGTTGACGTGGGTCTGAGCCCTACGGGAGAATGGAAAGCCTAACAAAAACTATCGGACACGTGAACCAGCTTCGAAAGAGCTTTGCGGTCTCTTTTGTAATGACGCTTTTACTTTAAATGAAGATGAAATGAAATCTATGTATCAATAGACAAAGACGAAACAGTCAAACACCGTTTTCTTCTCTGTTTATGATCCGATTTTCTTTTTCTGATCTTTCTTTCGCTCTTGATAAGCCTGCGATTTTATCATATATTTATCTTTCATCATTTATTTATCTTTAGTTTTATAGAAATTCTCAATTCTGTTTCTTTAAAATCATAACAAAACAATTCGTAGAACATATGAGAAAATTCGTCTTAATTTTGCGATGTCAGTCATTTTGATGTTATTTCGATCATTGGACGAGTATAATTTATTGTAGCATTGTGTAATTAACTTATTTTATTTAATATGTTACACAATAGAATAATATATATAAACAAGTTTTATTAGTATGGCGGATTTTTTTTTAAAATGTGAAGTAATTCTTTGTTTTCTGTTCCATCAGTACGAGTATAGGGATCTTTAAATTTTGATTTATTTCTCCTTTAATTACTTTTATTTGTTTAAATTTATAAAAAACATAGTTCTAGTCAGCCCTATTTACTGTTACTGTTGTATTATTATATAAATTTCGTGTTAGTTACACATATCTCAATAAAATCAAGCCATGATAACCAAAAGTCATGGTTGCTTAAAACCACCGTGAAGGGTTTTATGAAATTAATAACCGGAATATGCCACGTGCTACGTGAAACAGAAGCTAGGTACATATAGCCCTATCTCTGGTTATTTGGATTCCAGAGGGTTCACTTATTTTGGTATTACAAGTACTACGTGAAACCTCGTACGATATTCCCAAGAGCGGTCCCTTCTCATCTACCGATATCATGATTCCAATATGATAGACTGCCCCGCGTAGACATTTTCTGTATCATGCTTCTTGTATTTTTAATACTATCCGCAAATTTTGTTACCCTTCATTAAAAATATCGTATTTCTTACTTGTTTCTTACGTATTTAAAATAGGGAACGATTATTCGCCTTAAATAGTAGACTCTTTTTTTTCCTACCTATTCTAGTAACCTCGAGGGGTTGTTCTAGATTCACCGAACTAGCAGGTGAGCTCGCGGGGCTCAAACCGGGAGTGTTGCTAATATTGGCCCTAGCAAGAGCAGTGCTTCGCAGAATCTACAACCGAATCGACTGAGAAGATCCGGCGAGAAACTCAGTGGGCTGTGTCTATGGGTTAAACTCATATCAAATGTCTCTACTGCCATAATTTTTACATATCCCATTATGATAGGTGTATTCTAGCGCACGTACAGGTGCAAACGAAACAGTTCATGTTTCAGTTTAAAGGACAGGATACTCGTTTTCCCAAAGCAGCTGATTTAGGCTTGTAGCTTGTAGCTTAACTGTTTGTGGAAGAGTAAACTTGCAGTTTTTATGTGTGGAATTTATCATTGCCTAACATAACAGTATCTTGCGCAAAACTTTATTGTGTAGTAGTTTACACAATAGAAAATTGATGAAGTCAAAGCCAAGTTTCTTTTTTACAAGATAAGCAACTTAAAAAAAATCCATTGCTTAAAAGGAAAATATCTAAAATAATACACATACCAGGTGTTCTCAAAAGTACTTAGTTACCATGGCAACTACTGAATGCACATCGACCAAGTGCCAAGAATTTGAAAGCAGACAATTCATAGGATCTTGTCACACTGTTGACGAAAATGAATTACTGAATTTTTCATCATGAAAGTATTTAAGCGTTCATTTGATAGGAAATTAAAGTAAATGTTTCCTTATTTATGAAGCTGTTAATCAAAAATTTACTAATCTAGTCTAACGCAAGAAAGAGTTTAAGTGAAATAGCAGTCACTAATTTACGTTTGAAGAAATCTTTAATCATGGAAATAGTTTAAAATTTATAGTATTCTCGGAGGTGAAATATCCTCGTATCCTCAGGACGGGTGCCAGCGAAGGCGGACCTTCGGCGCACACTGCGGTACCGAAGGCTTAGTGTAACCGGTGTGGTGCAACTCGATGGGGCTTAGTCGGTAGTTGGTTTTGCGGGCCGAGCGACTCACGAGCCTTTTTCAAGGCGTAGTCGCCTGCGAGGAATTGAGGGAGGTGGCGGACCTTGGCACTCTTCCTCTCCCTGTTAATCTCCAGAGACGCCGAAGTCCGACAAAACCCGGTCCGTTACGCCACCCGTCTATTTCAGTCGCGTTGCAGTAACGTATTTCGGTTTGAAGAGCGAGCTGCCGTGGTATTGTGAGATCGATATTTGGAACTAATGTCTGAGGGTGGGTGGAGAGTGCGTTCAATCGTCCAGGCAAAGGAAAGGAAAAAACCCAGTGGGTTCAAAATACGTCATGCCATAAAGAATTACACTATATTTATTAAACAGTTACTAATTACGTAAAAACAAAAGCTTACACTCTGCATAATATTGTATGTTTACATGCTTACAAGTAACATTAAAAAAACACATGTTATAAACGCGAATGACTATAGATTATAATGTAATAATATCTACTCATAAAAAAGCTCTTGTTTTCAAATTTCAGTTAGGATATCAATCAATTCTGTCCGAGGCTTTAGAATTTCCATCGTACCGTGTACTGTTCGTTGAATTTCAATATTGTTTTCATTTTTAACAAGCGCTATTTTGTCCTTACCTCTCACGTACACGTGTATTACAAAATGGGATTCGTTCGACAGAAAATTCGTCTTTTGGAATCCTTTGTCAGGATGTTTTCGAGTACATTCGAACAAATATCTTCACAGAAATATTGTTTATGCGTAATATGTACTACGTATATATTTTCTAGTTTTATTTTCGGTTTGTTGATTATGTCTGATTCAGAATGTGGGAAAAAGGGAAAGAAGAAGAAAGAAGTTACGCAAGATGATGTGTTTACGACTGATTTTAAATGGCTAACTATTAATGTAGAAAACATGGATGTTACAAGAGTTCCCCCTTTTTTATAGTTTGGGAATCCAATACCTGGTCGATGGAGATGAGTATGCCCCGGCAGTGTCACCCATATCCCGGGATACCAAGTTGGGTTAGAACTAGCTGGCCGGGTCGGTAACCCGATATACCACCGCCGATTCGCTCATTGAGGTACGCTTGCACAAGCAGTGCGGCGGCTGCCCCAACCACGCGGTGGAGGTACCAGCCGTGATCGGTGAGCACCTGCCTCAGAAAGTTAGTCGCCATCGACGGTCCGTAACGCATAAGGCGGGTTCTACCGAGCGACGTCTCCAGCACGGGCTGCTATCAGCCCGGGGCTCAACTTCACGAGGTGAGCGCGTAAATTACCCCCTGACTAACGGTCGTTGTCACAATTATATCATACAACACCTATCCTACCGATCAAACAGAACCGCCTGACTTTCGCAGCAAAACCAGACAGAACGGTGGTACACGCTGCGATATCCCGTCACGACTGTACCCAACACAATTTCAATTTACTTTTGATAAATACCTGTTCAGGTTAAAAGTTACGGGTTAATTTGGAACTCAACTGGGAATTTCGTTAATATACGACGAATTTTTTCGTGGTATTATACAAAGAGATTAAAAATTATACTTGCGAAAATTTTGGTACAACGCTGACGAAAAACCTCTCCAATATCAAGCTCTCGATATTTCACAGTGTCGATACAATATCCTGTATTAAGGTCACATTGGCAATTTCCTCAGCACGACTCACGTCCGCCCAGGTCACGCTGCACGCAATATCCGCCAGCTGAAAAACGTGGCAGAAACGTGCTCATTACCCGTTTTCAACGCGGAACTACATGAAACTGACAGACTTGCTGGAAATTGTGCTAGAAAACGTTTTGTACACTTTCGACAGATTTAAAGCAAGAAAAGTTTTTGGGTCGAATATTTTTTGGATTAATAATATTTCTTCGACTGATTAATGTTTAGGTTTTGGGATAAGCTCATGTCTTACATAGATAGTCAAACTTCACAAGGTCTTAATGGGATTGTATAATGGCTGTCTCTTCCATCAAACTGAAGCGCATGACAACTTTGCCGCATAATTAGCTATAGGTAGGTACTAGTGGTCCCCGGTAGTCGATTCGACTATAATTAATTGAAATTATAAGTTTGTACTATAATATGATTCTATTGTTAAAGACTAATAAATTTCTTTAATCACGGATTTCACCAAGACTACTTATACTTTAGATAAATATTAATAAAGACAAAACAATATTTTATCTATTTGATCACAGACTTTATCTGACAGACTGCAATAAGAAAAGTTTGACAATAAACAGATAGTATGCATGCGTGTGTGGTCAAATACATGGTAGTGTGTGTAAAGTTTTTTTTATTGATTTAATGAATTTTTTATGCATTATTTAAAAAAAATTAGCATTCTGCATCCCTTCTCTATATTTTCTATAAGTGTAGTAAATTTCATACTCCTCGGTCCGCACAATTTTCCTAAAAAGGGGTCCCAAGTTTTTGCTTCACGTGTTAATATATAAATAGCGGAATCATAATTCATTATGTTGACCTCTTAACAGTTATTGGTAGAATTGATTTCTATTATAGGACCGTTCACGAATAACTGTTGGGTAAGTATTTCTTAGGAAAGCTTTTCCACGATTAGTAAGAGGAGAGTAGTGACATTTATAGCATTTATGGGTAACCGTCATGCCGTGAATTGCGAATTGAATGAAAAAAAAAGAACATCGAAAGTCAATTTTGATAATTATAGATAGAAAGACTTGTGTTACTTGGTGGGAATGTAATAAAAAGGTTTTAGATTACTCGTTGTTTATGGTTTTATTTACAATTTGAACGGTGAACCTGGCGTTTAGTGGTTACTGGAGCATATAGACATCAACAAAGTAAATTCCGTCACCGACCTTGAGGTATGAGTTCTAAGTCTCAGTTCTATAATATAAGACTGTCCAACCTTTGAAACTTGAACGCATTACAGCTTGTGGTAGAAATAGGCAGGATGATACCTAGCCGTGCGAGCTCGCAAGACGCCCTACTGCTAGAAGTAAATAAATCAACTACCTATTCATTAGTTAATATGAATATAACAACACCTACACACGAACAAGTCATTTTCAAAACAATACGTACATCTAAAACAGGTTTAAAAAATATCCACACGAAATCTATTACTATGCGATTCGGCTTTAGAAAAATTATAAAACAAGTTAATATCTACATTTTGGTACTGGCAGAAGTACGATAAACTTACATAGGTATAACTAAATCATAATTATTAATTTGCTTCTTTGTGCTTCCTATGTAACCTGAACGCTCTAGTACGATTCTTTAGTTCGGAGATTTTAAAGATGGATCGTCTTTTGTCTTCAAGTAATACTACTCGTGTATTTAGATGGTGACCATTTATTAACTTTGGCGTTGAATTTGTAGATAAATGTGGAGCAATGTAAAAAGGGAATTCCTGTTACGTAACATACGTTTAATATAGTTTGAAAACAATATTATTTTAATATATGAATTCAGTGGGTCGCGTGGTAAGTTCAACTGTGAAGCACTGCTCTTGCTAAGGTTAAAGTTAGGAAATTTTCTTAGGTTGACCCCTCGATTCATTAACGGTGCTTTTAGGTACCACAAGCACCGGTCACCGTCCTCGTCGAGCGAATTAACCCATAGACACCTCCCACTGAGTTTCTCGCCGGATATTCTCAGTGGGTCGCGTTTCCGATCCGGTGGTAGATTCTGCGAAGCACTGCTCTTGCTAGGGCCAGTGCTAGCAACAATCCGGTTTGAGCCCCGTGAGCTCACCTACACGTTAGGGCGAAGCTGAAATAGCCTCTCAAGGCTACCACCAAACAGCTAGGGAATAATAATAATAATAATATAAGAAGTGAAATATTTATTTAAAGAAAGAATCAATGATATACGTCGCAAGGAATCCAGTGTTTGTTATAGAAGCCGCAAAGATCGTAATACAAAAACTTAACAGTAGAGTTATGGACCAAACCTAATTTGATATGAATACAAATTTAATTTCATACGAGGTACTTTCCCTGCAATTGTGTTAACAAATCATCGCAGAACAACAAAGAGATTTAGCTTCCCTTTATAACAAAACACATTTTATTAATGTGTTTCCATGTGAATACGTGTCCCTCATAAAATGCCCGAACTAAATTACAGAATAGACATACGGAATAAAACTAAAGTAAAACAAAGGGTTGTTGCTAAATAAAGTATTAGTGATATTTTGCTTTCTGCTTTCGGTGTGGGTGCGGAAGGTTCGAGAGTTTAGCTTAATTTGCCTGTTTATCTTCAGAATTATGTTTTCTGTATCTATTTTAGTGTTATGATATTATGTGTAGTAAACTTAAAATAAGTTTTAAACATTCTCTTTGTACTATGAGAAAGAGAAGAGAGAAATGCAAACATGAATTGAAAGCAATACTGGAATTTCAAGATCCAACGTCATGTTAGTGCTTAAAGTCTGCAAATATACATATACTGGTGGTAGGACCTCTTGTGAGTCCGCGCGGGTGGGTACCACCGCCCTGCCTATTTCTGCCGTGAAGCAGTAATGCGTTTCGGTTTGAAGGGTGGGGCAGCCGTTGTAACTATACTTGAGACCTTTGAACTTATATCTCAAGGTGGGTGGCGCATTTACGTTGTGGATGTCTATGGGCTCCAGTAACCACTTAACACCATGTGGGCTGTGAGCTCGTCCAACCATCTAAGCAATAAAAAAAGTGTTTGTTATCAGTTATCATTTACTGTACGTAATCGCTAACTGTCGATTTTGTATGAAATCTCAAAGTCGCCTCAGATCACGGACAGCTATGCAAGCTTCCCTTTATGATCAAATCAGAAATGTTCTAAAGAAAAGTCGTCAATATAGTTCACTCAATTGCCAAACTGGTACATGAGTCGAAAATTCGATCCCCTGTTTGGGAAAAAAGATTCTCAGGCTATGACCTAGACGGAATCTCAGCGTAGGACAAGCTCTAGATCGATGGTCGAGCAACCTTGATGTTGTTGCCGGTAGCCATTTAGTTGTACAGCTGCTGGCTATGAAAACAATGGGTATAATAACTAACTATAATATGGGTAATATAACTTTTTTTTTATTGCTTAGATGGGTGGACGAGCTCACAGCCTACCTGGTGTTAAGTGGTTACTGGAGCCCATAGACATCTACGACGTAAATGCGCACCCACCTTGAGATATAAGTTCTAAGGTCTCAAGTATAGTTACAACGGCTGTCCCACCCTTCGAACCGAAACGCATTACTGCTTCACGGCAGAAATAGGCAGGGTGGTGGTACCCATCCGCGCGGACTCACAAGAGGTCCTACCACCAAAAAAAACTAACTTTGATAAGGCGATTCAGCGATCCATCCCGAAAATATTCATATCTAATAGTGAACAATACAATTTAATTGGCGTACATTAGTAGAATAAAACCCTTATCCGTAACAATAGGATTTTTTAACGCTTACGGTCTCGCAAATCAACGTGATCAGGTTTGTGATTTTTTGCGTGACCATCAAATTGACATTTTCTTAGTGCAGGAGACCCTACTTAAGCCCGCGCGCCGTGACCCTAAAATCGCGAACTATAACATGGTCAGGAACGACAGGCTCTCTGCCCGTGGTGGTGGTACCGTTATTTACTATAGAAGAGCCCTGCATTGCGTCCCGCTCGATCCTCCCGCGCTCGCTAATATCGAAGCATCAGTGTGCCGAATCTCACTGACGGGACACGCGCCGATCGTTATCGCGTCCGTTTATCTTCCACCGGATAAGATCGTTCTAAGCAGTGATATTGAGGCGCTGCTCGGTATGGGGAGCTCTGTCATTCTGGCGGGCGACCTAAATTGTAAACACATCAGGTGGAACTCACACACCACAACTCCGAATGGCAGGCGGCTTGACGCGTTAGTCGATGATCTCGCTTTCGATATCGTCGCTCCGTTAACCCCGACTCACTACCCGCTAAATATCGCGCATCGCCCGGATATACTCGACATAGCGTTATTAAAAAACGTAACTCTGCGCTTACACTCGATCGAAGTAGTTTCAGAGTTAGATTCAGACCACCGTCCCGTCGTCATGAAGCTCGGTCGCGCTCCCGATTCCGTTCCCGTCACGAGGACTGTGGTGGATTGGCACACGCTGGGCATCAGCCTGGCTGAATCTGATCCACCATCGCTCCCGTTTAACCCGGACTCTACCCCGTCTCCTCAGGATACCGCTGAAGCCATAGACATCTTAACATCACACATCACCTCGACATTAGATAGGTCATCGAAACAAGTTGTAGCGGAGGACTTCCTTCACCGCTTCAAATTGTCCGACGATATTAGGGAACTCCTTAGAGCTAAGAACGCCTCGATACGCGCCTACGACAGGTATCCTACCGCGGAAAATCGTATTCGAATGCGTGCCCTACAACGCGACGTAAAGTCTCGCATCGCCGAAGTCCGAGATGCCAGATGGTCTGGTTTCTTAGAAGGACTCGCGCCCTCCCAAAGGTCTTACTACCGCTTAGCTCGTACTCTCAAATCGGATACGGTAGTAACTATGCCCCCCCTTGTAGGCCCCTCAGGCCGACTCGCGGCCTTTGATGATGACGAAAAAGCAGAGCTGCTGGCCGATACATTGCAAACCCAGTGCACGCCCAGCACTCAATCCGTGGACCCTGTTCATGTAGAATTTGTAGACAGTGAGGTAGAACGCAGAGCCTCCTTGCCACCCTCGGATGCGTTACCACCCGTCACCCCGATGGAAGTTAAAGACTTGATCAAAGACCTACGTCCTCGCAAGGCTCCCGGTTCCGACGGTATATCTAACCGCGTTATTAAACTTCTACCCGTCCAACTCATCGTGATGTTGGCATCTATTTTCAATGCCGCTATGGCGAACTGTATCTTTCCCGCGGTGTGGAAAGAAGCGGACGTTATCGGCATACATAAACCCGGTAAACCAAAAAATCATCCGACGAGCTACCGCCCGATTAGCCTCCTCATGTCTCTAGGCAAACTGTATGAGCGTCTGCTCTACAAGCGCCTCAGAGATTTCGTCTCATCCAAGGGCATTCTCATCGATGAACAATTCGGATTCCGTACAAATCACTCATGCGTTCAACAGGTGCACCGCCTCACGGAGCACATTCTTGTGGGGCTTAATCGACCAAAACCGTTATACACGGGAGCTCTCTTCTTCGACGTCGCAAAAGCGTTCGACAAAGTCTGGCACAATGGTTTGATTTTCAAACTATTCAACATGGGCGTGCCGGATAGTCTCGTGCTCATCATACGGGACTTCTTGTCGAACCGCTCTTTTCGATATCGAGTCGAGGGAACCCGCTCCTCCCCACGACCTCTCACAGCTGGAGTCCCGCAAGGCTCTGTCCTCTCACCCCTCCTATTTAGCTTATTCGTCAACGATATTCCCCGGTCGCCGCCGACCCATTTAGCTTTATTCGCCGACGACACGACTGTTTACTATTCTAGTAGAAATAAGTCCCTAATCGCGAAGAAGCTTCAGAGCGCAGCCCTAGCCCTAGGACAGTGGTTCCGAAAATGGCGCATAGACATCAACCCAGCGAAAAGTACTGCGGTGCTATTTCAGAGGGGAAGCTCCACACGGATTTCCTCCCGGATTAGGAGGAGGAATCTCACACCCCCGATTACTCTCTTTAGACAACCCATACCCTGGGCCAGGAAGGTCAAGTACCTGGGCGTTACCCTGGATGCATCGATGACATTCCGCCCGCATATAAAATCAGTCCGTGACCGTGCCGCGTTTATTCTCGGTAGACTCTACCCCATGATCTGTAAGCGGAGTAAAATGTCCCTTCGGAACAAGGTGACACTTTACAAAACTTGCATAAGGCCCGTCATGACTTACGCGAGTGTGGTGTTCGCTCACGCGGCCCGCACACACATAGACACCCTCCAATCCCTACAATCCCGCTTTTGCAGGTTAGCTGTCGGCGCTCCGTGGTTCGTGAGGAACGTTGACCTACACGACGACCTGGGCCTCGAATCAATTCGGAAATACATGAAGTCAGCGTCGGAACGATACTTCGATAAGGCTATGCGTCATGATAATCGCCTTATCGTTGCCGCCGCTGACTACTCTCCGAATCCTGATCATGCAGGAGCCAGTCACCGTCGACGCCCTAGACACGTCCTTACGGATCCATCAGATCCAATAACCTTTGCATTAGATGCCTTCAGCTCTAATACTAGGGGCAGGCTTAGGGACCCCGGTAACCGTACTCGTCGAACTCGACAAAGAGGTCGACGTGCAACCTAACCCATGCATCAGCCCGCTGAGTTTCTCGCCGGATCTTCTCAGCGTGTCGCGATTCCGATCCGGTAGTAGATTCATTCGCGAAACAATTGCTCTTGAGTTGTTAGGTCTCCTTCGGAGGCGCTCGGGCAGTTGTTAGCAAATCCCACCCCTCTTGGCTGAGCCTTTGCTCGCCCACCTGTCCTGGTGAAACTGGAAAGGCCTTCGGGCCACCAGTAAACTTTCAATCATAAAAAAAAAAAAAAAAAAAAAAAAAAAAAAAAAAAAAAAAAAAAAAAAAAAAAAAAAAAAAAAAATACAATTTAATATACTAATTAATAGTTGAGTAGCTTTTCTGGTACCGAATATAGATGTCGTAAGACTTATACGTAACAAAAGGTGTACTGTCAGGCAAATTTACGAAACTCTCCGGAGGCCGTATCTGTCACATGTAACTTTATGTTCTCTCATGAATAAATTAATGTGTGTAGAAGCTAAGCTTTCAAATGTTGCCCGACTGCTAGATTTTAGTTGATTGTGTTGCGATATACATAAGTAGTGTTTATTTAAGTTCAGTCTTTTAATGTTGATGTGATGTTTGTTTATCAGGAGATGATTTTTTTTTTATATATGTAAGCTTGAGCGTAGACATTATCTTGTTGAACACCAAGTAAAACGATGTCACTTTTGATTCCTGATTTAATCAACAATATGTTATCTTAACAATTCACTTAACACTTGTCCAACTTTAACCAGTACGTACAACAGTCACTGAATCACACAACGTAACAAGGATATAGTAAGTGCACCAGGCAAACGCAGTCCAACGAATGTTTATTTCAAGGCACGTTCCGCCTTTTTATACTAGCCGGCGCAGCTGGCTTATGAGTCACTTCTGTTGCAGCTGTTGTTTACGAGTGGAACGACACGGCCGGCGCACCTGGCTTGTGTGAGTCACTCCTATTGCACGTGCTATATAACATAAATATCGTTAACGCCGTCACGGCCATACTGACGTGCGCTCGCCCTCGTGCGCGCATTCTTATGGTATGTCTGTGAACAACAAACGTGTTCGTTCATCCTGACATTAACGGATGCAACTTAAAACGTGGTCTATGATATTAACAATCTAGTACGGTTCGGTTCGCATAATTCTTCAGAAAATCCTATATTGGCTATAAATAACCTTCAGACTGCTTACATACCTGGGCCAGTTCATTTAAAACTCTTCAGGTATGTAAGTATGTCCCTTTTAACTTAGACCGGAATTGTTATCCCTTCAGTTTTTCGAACTGGACCGGATAATGCTAGACCGAATCGCAATCCCTGTAGCTAATTGTTGTGGCCAATCTGGATGAAAATCCCTATAGCCAAGCCATTTGACCGGACAGACCCTTCAATGACTTCACACTTTTTTTTTTTTTTTTCTCTTTTTTTTTGCTAGTCCGGATTAACATCTCTCTAGCCACATACAATTATCTTTTTCTTTTTTTTATTTAATCTGCGTGTACGGTAGCGTTTGTTAAAACATTTCTTAAACCAGAACATTTATACGGAATTTCTTCAGAAATAGTGCGAGACCGACCATCGTTTTTTACATTTCCAACACCTGCACCTGAGGTGCCTGAGCTTACAGACATTGTATCACTACCCACAGACTATGTTTGCTGTATCGCTATTTGCGGACAAAAATGTCGCTTCTATTGTCAGTGATAGAGTCGTCATCATTAAGATCAGTTTCATGAACAAGATTAATTAACCCATCTGTGTACGCCGTCACGTCATCGTCACTATAATTTTCAGAAATTTCTAGTAGGCCTGACGGCCTCGAGGTATTTCACGTAAGTTTTCATGGGGAAATTCGTACACTCTATTAGAACTATTTACATGTCTCAATTTATACCTATCGTTTTCCAAAACTGCAGTAATGTTGAAGGGACCTTTACATTTTCGGTCAACTTACGAAAACAAAATCCCCAGCGGAAAAGAGTTTGACTTTAGCTTTGCCTCGACTAAACCAAGCTTCTGTTTGTGCCTTTTATTTTATGTTTTCGCCGGTCTTCGACCGTGCTAAATCAAGATCTAATCTAGAGGGATTATCACTCTGTTGAAACTTTAAGATATTTCAAGTGAACTACCCTGAACGGCAAACGTCTATTCTATTGGAGTAAACCCTGTTACTCGACAACGTGCACTATTAAGGGCGAGTTGAATATCCCCTAAGTGCTCTTGCCATCATGATTGGTCTAAGTTACTTTCAGATCAAAGAGTGACTTGTTCATGAAACGGCTTACCATTGAATAAATTACTATGACTTTGTTTTATAAGACTACATTCTGACCCTGAATGGAACATAAAGGGGAAGCCAAAACCACTTATCTGTAACACACTGAAGCTCTGGAACACACGTTGACGTCTCTGGTTGAACCTGCCACAGCACCTGGAGCAGTGTCGTTTTTCTTCTTGTAGCGCATGGAACACCCAGAAGCTACATGGCTCGCATCACCGCACACGTAACAGCCGACTTGCAGGCGAGAGCCGGGCGCCCACGGATGAGGAGGTTGTTCAGGTTTTGCAGGCTCACAGTCTCCTACGAGGCGGCGCGCCCTAGCGCAAGTGCAGCCGGAGCGCGGGGGCTCCAATATCGGCAGTCCGTGCTGGAGGCGTGATCTCGTCGTTTGGCGGACCCGTCGGCCGGCCTCCGTACCGTCGAGGCGATCTGCCCGGTTCTCGCGGACTGGGTGGGCCGCGACCGCGGAAGTCTCACCTCCTGCTACCTGTGGAGACTCTCTTACACGATGTTACTCCCACACTGAGGAAGCCAACCGCGAACACTTGTCAAGCACGCTCAAGCACGCACTTCACCGGAAAAACCTGCATCCGCCAGCGGAACCCGAACACCGCCGCATCGCCAGACACGAACGCACCGGACGTCTTATCTTACAGGTCACGACGACTTCAGATGTGTGAATTTTTCTTCCCCACGGAAACTTGCTTGCTTTCTTGTTTGCTTGCTTGCTTGCTGGAGCCCGAAGTCATCGAACGTGTAGTGTTATTGGTATTGAATCGAGTAGATTCTAAAATTTCGGCGACAATTCACAGTCTCATGTCCTGGTTTACTGTACTAGTGCCATGTAACTCTAGCAGTAGTCATTGGCTTAAAAACGATTCATGTCGGAACTACCCACTCGTCATGACAGATCCATTATTGCGATCGAAGTTTCACTTGAGATTTGCACTTGCCTTAGTTTCTTGCAAGAGCTTGTTACGTGTTGTATTTCCGTTAGTAAATGACATGTGATGAAGTCGACAGTCAAACTGGGCAACATGAGCCAGAACGTAAGATGTGACGATTTCTTCGTGGCTCAGATCTTCCATCGAGGTAACAGAGACGTTATTACACGACTTACGTATGCTGAATTCACGCTCTTGTAGCGTACCACTACTAGTATTCTGATCTGGATTATGTTTTTTTTTGCTGTACTTCGAACATGTTCAAACACGTCACGCCAGTGAGAGTAGAGTCCTGATCTCACTTCTGATGTAAGCTTAAGCGTAGACATTATCTTGTTGAACACCAAGTAAAACGATGTCACTTTTGATTCCTGATTTAATCAACAATATGTTATCTTAACAATTCACTTAACACTTGTCCAACTTTAACCAGTACGTACAACAGTCACTGAATCACACAACGTAACAAGGATATAGTAAGTGCACCAGGCAAACGCAGTCCAACGAATGTTTATTTCAAGGCACGTTCCGCCTTTTTATACTAGCCGGCGCAGCTGGCTTATGAGTCACTTCTGTTGCAGCTGTTGTTTACGAGTGGAACGACACGGCCGGCGCACCTGGCTTGTGTGAGTCACTCCTATTGCACGTGCTATATAACATAAATATCGTTAACGCCGTCATATATAATATTGTTTTTTTTTAATACGTAATTGATATCATGTACATTATTTATTATCAGATCGATTTATTATTAATTTTTGTATTCTACGTGAAATGTTATTGCTAATGAATGTTATATGGATGTGACGGCGTTAACGATATTTATGTTATACAGCACGTGCAATAGGAGTGACTCACACAAGCCAGGCGCGCCGGCCGTGTCGTTCCACTCGTAAACAACAGCTGCAACAGAAGTGACTCATAAGCCAGCTGCGCCGGCTAGTATAAAAAGGCGGAACGTGCCTTGAAATGAACATTCGTTGGACTGCGTTTGCCTGGTGCACTTACTATATCGTTGTTACGTTGTGTGATTCAGTGACTGTTGTACGTACTGGTTAAAGTTGGACAAGTGTTAAAGTGGATTGTTAAGATAACATATTGTTGATTAAATCAGGAATCAAAAAGTGACATCGTTTTACTTGGTGTTCAACAAGATAATATCTACCCTCAAGCCAACATCAGAAGTGGGATCAGGACTCTACTCTCACTGGCGTGACGTGTTTGGACATGTTCGAAGTACAGCAAAAAAAAACATGATGCAGATCAGAATACTAGTAGTGGTACGCCACAAGAGCGTGAATGCAGCATACGTAAGTCGTGTAATAACGTCTCTGTTACCTCGATGGAAGATCTGAGCCACGAAGAAATCGTCACATCTTACGTTTTGGCTCATGTTGCCCAGTTGACTGTCGACTTCATCACATGGCATTTAAAAACGGAAATACAACACGTAACAAGCTATTGCAAGAAATTAAGGCAAGTGCAAATCTCAAGTGAAACTTCGATCGCAATAATGGATCTGTCATGACGAGTGGGTAGTTCCGACACGAATCGTTTTTAAGCCAATGACTACTGCTAGAGTTACATGGCACTAGTACAGTAAACCAGGACATGAGACTGTGAATTGTCGCTGAAATTTTAGAATCTACTCGATTCAATACCAATAACACTACACGTTCGATGACTTCGGGCTCCAGCAAGCAAGCAAACAAGAAAGCAAGCAAGTTTCCGTGGGGAAGAAAAATTGACACATCTGAAGTCGTCGTGACCTGTAAGATAAGACGTCCGGTGCGTTCGTGTCTGGCGATGCGGCGGTGTTCGGGTTCCGCTGGCGGATGCAGGTTTTTCCGGTGAAGTGCGTGCTTGACATGTGTTCGCGGTTGGCTTCCTCAGTGTGGGAGTAACATCGTGTAAGAGAGGTGGAACCCGTAAAATTGTAGTTTGCGTGGTGGGTGGTAAGATTTATTGCGGTAAGAAGTTTGCATGGTGGTAAAATGTCTTGTGAGTCTGCACAGGTAGCCGGAGGTGAGACTTCCGCGGTCGCGGCCCACCCAGTCCGCGAGAACCGGGCAGATCGCCTCGACGGTACGGAGGCCGGCCGACGGGTCCGCCAAACGACGAGACCACGCCTCCAGCACGGTCTGCCGATATTGGAGCCCCCGCGCTCCGGCTGCACTTGCGCTAGGGCGCGCCGCCTCGTAGGAGACTGTGAGGTATCATTGAATAACTCTGACTGCGTTCGCGCGCTGCCGGCGTCGCAGCGCGGCGACGTTCTCGTGGGTAAGGACGTGGCACCAGACGGGTGCTCCGTATAGTGCCATCGACCGCACGGGTACCATCACCCTGCCTATTTCTGCCGTGAAGCAGTGGTGTATTTCGGTTTGAAGGGTGGGGCAGCGGTTGTAACTATACTGAGACCTTAGAACTTCTATCTCAAGGTGTGTGGTGCGTTTACGCTGTGGATGTCTATGGGTTCCAGTAACCACTTAACACAAGGTGGGCTGTGAGCTCGTCCACACATTAATACGAAGAGCATAATCAAACGAAATTAGATACGAAGTTTAAAGGGCCGTTTAAAGTAGTTGAAGTATTGGATGGTGTCGATTTAATTTTGACTCTCACACATTCGCTTAAGGCTCGAGCTGCTACTTGCCTCGCAAAAATACAGCCTGGTAAGATATCCTGGCCTACTATTAAAGAGATGCTGACAAAATTATCTAATGATGCAAGACCACTTCGACCTGGTTATTAAATTTGAAATGGAAAGCAAAAAGGGACCAGCTGAAGCCGGTATCCGGCTATGGCAACTTATAAAGAAGATTCCCGACGCTAATGTGCCAGAACAAATAGCCACCAGATTTGTTATATCAATACTGTCGCAGTGTGATGAAAGAATCCGTCGGGAATTGAACTCTGTCGTTATTACCACAAAAAATCGTCTATTTCACACATTACGTGGCTTTACCCTCAAAAGAAAAAACGAAGATCCTGATAAAGAACCAAAACGCTCTCGAAGTTTTTTCCCGTGGAAGCTGCCATTTCTGCGGAAAACCTGGGCATCGTGCCGAAGGGTGTTGCGACAGATACTGCTCTCAAACTTTTTTCGATATTCCAGCAAAACCTGAACAACCTCCTCATCCGTGGGCACCCGGCTCTCGCCTGCAAGTCAGCTGTTACGTGTGCGGTGATGCGAGTCATGTAGCTTCTGGGTGTTCCATGCGCTACAAAAAGAAAAACGACACTGCTCCAGGTGCTGTGGCAGGTGCAACCAGAGACGTCAACGTGTGTTCCAGAGCTTCAGTGTGTTACAGATCTGTGGTTTTGGCTTCCCCTTTATGTTCCATTCAGGGTCAGAATGTAGTCTTATAAAACAAAGTCATAGTAATTTATTCAATGGTAACCGGTTTCATGAACAAGTCACTCTTTGATCTGAAAGTAACTTAGACCAATCATGATGGTAAGAGCACTTAGGGGATATTCAACTCGCCCTTAATAGTGCACGTTGTCGAGTAACAGGGTTTACTCCAATAGAATAGACGTTTGCCGTTCAGGGTAGTTCACTTGAAATATCTTAAAGTTTCAACAGAGTGATAATCCCTCTAGATTAGATCTTGATTTAGCACGGTCGAAGACCGGCGAAAACATAAAAAAAAGGGCACAAACAGAAGCTTGGTTTAGTCGAGGCAAAGCTAAAGTCAACCTCTTTTCCGCTGGGGATTTTGTTTTCGTAAGTTGACCGAAAATGTAAAGGTCCCTTCAACATTACTGCAGTTTTGGAAAACGATAGGTATAAATTGAGACATGTAAATAGTTCTAATAGAGTGTACAAATTTCCCCATGAAAACTTACGTGAAATACCTCGAGGCCCGTCAGGCCTACTAGAAATTTCTGAAAATTATAGTGACGATGACGTGACGGCGTACACAGATGGGTTAATTAATCTTGTTCATGAAACTGATCTTAATGATGACGACTCTATCACTGACAATAGAAGCGACATTTTTATCCGCAAATAGCGATACTATGTCTGTGGGTGGTGATACAATGTCTGTTAGGTCAGGCACCTCGGGTGCAGGTGTTGGAAATGTAGAAAACGATGGTCGGTCTCGCACTATTTCTGAAGAAAGTCCGTATAAATGTTCTAGTCTAAGAAATGTTTCGACAAATGCTACCGTACACGCAGAGTGAAAAAAAAGAGAGAAAAAAAATGAAAAAAAAAAATAAAAAAAAAATAGAAAAAAAGAATTGTAAGTCATTGAAGGGTGTATCCGGTCCAATGACTTGGCTAAAGGGATGTTAATCCGGACTAGCAAAAAAAAATAAAAAAAAGAGAAAAAAAATGTAGGTCGTTGAAGGGTGTATCCGGTCCAACGACTTGGCTAAAGGGATGTTGATCCGGACTAGCAAAGAAAAAAAAAAAAAAAAGTGTGAAGTCATTGAAGGGTCTGTCCGGTCCAATGGCTTGGCTATAGGGATTTTCATCCGGACTAGCCACAACAATTAGCTACAGGGATTGCGATCCGGTCTAGCATTATTCGGTCCAATTCGAAAAACTGAAGAGATAAAGTTAAAAGGGACATACTTACATACCTGAAGAGTTTTAAATGAACTGACCCAGGTATATAAGCAGTCTGAAGGTTAGGTATAGCCAGTATAGGATTTTCTGAAGAATTATGCGAACCGAACCGTACTAGATTGTTAATATCATAGACCACGTTTTAAGTTGCATCCGTTAATGTCAGGATGAACGAACACGTTTGTTGTTCACAGACATACCATAAGAATGCGCGCACGAGGACGAGCGCACGTCAGTATGGCCGTGACGGCGTTAACGATATTTATGTTATACAGCACGTGCAATAGGAGTGACTCACACAAGCCAGGCGCGCCGGCCGTGTCGTTCCACTCGTAAACAACAGCTGCAACAGAAGTGACTCATAAGCCAGCTGCGCCGGCTAGTATAAAAAGGCGGAACGTGCCTTGAAATGAACATTCGTTGGACTGCGTTTGCCTGGTGCACTTACTATATCGTTGTTACGTTGTGTGATTCAGTGACTGTTGTACGTACTGGTTAAAGTTGGACAAGTGTTAAAGTGAATTGTTAAGATAACATATTGTTGATTAAATCAGGAATCAAAAAGTGACATCGTTTTACTTGGTGTTCAACAAGATAATATCTACCCTCAAGCCAACAGATGCAAGTTCTAAAGTAAATGTAATAAATAAATAAATATGTTTGAACTCATCACAGAAATGTTTACAAAACCACTTTTAAACATATTATTTATGCACTAAGTATGATGGAGGAAGGCTGTTTAGGAAGGAAGAGATAATCAAGAAAAGTTCGAATTATACTTTGAGAGGTTGATAAATGAAAAATATTATGAGGGACGAGAGGTAGAAAATATCCAAAGGATTTGTAAAATCATAATACAAAAGATAATGAAGATGAATTGCTTGACGTGAGCCAGGACTATCCCTGAGCATATTCTGAGTGAAACGAAGGACTACAAGAGAGAGAGTTTCTCAGAGAGAATATTGCAAGACTCGTCAGATGGGATGGACAGTACCATGAATTTGAACCGTCCTGGCCGAGATGGGACGAAAGTAAAGTGTTCCTTACTTATGAAGATTTTTTAATCGGTTGAAGTTTTTGGAACGAAGTTCCTTATGGGACGATGCGGAGGAGTACCCTAACCGGGACAAAACGTCCGTAACGTAAGATTTTTATTAGTAGTGCACACAATGTACGACTTAACTTTATAATAACGTACAAATTAGTAATGCACATATTGTTACGACTTAACTTTGTAATAACGTACAAAAAAATAACATATTTTTTATCATTCATTGACTACGATCTCAGAGCGTTCGTTTACGCAATACACTAACTCTTACAACCGTGAATGAAGTGTACCACAATAAGTTCGCACGTTACCGAATGACTGTAGGTTGTTGCGAAACCTCCAGTTTTATTTTCTTTATACCTCGAATAGAACTTAAAATCAATATTTTTATAATAAGGAACTTCGTTCCTATCCGGTGTCCCACGGCACCACACATCTTTTTTTTTATTAGTCATGGGATATTTCCTAGCAATAAAACTTCATTGGGTTTGGCCTATGTTAAAACAAGAGGTACAGTTTTAAATGTATCCTGGCCTTTAAGCAGCAAACTACGAATGTTTCGAGCCTGAAATAAGATTTTAGAATTTACGCGTGGAGTGCCTAGAAATCCAGGTAGCCGTGGCTTTCAAATTTCACCATTTTTAAGTTAACTCTTACATTGTTTTGTAAGAAATTTGTTGCCTGAATCAAAGTCTCCTCAAAATTGTTTTGGCTTTTCGAAAATTATCCCAGATAAACAAAGAACAGACAAAGAGACAAGATCAAACTTAAAAATACATGGTACAAACGTAAAAGTTTATACAATCGTACGATGTGAAAACCATGGGAATTGAGACTCTTTCAGAATTTTCCGAATATTCTAGAATTTCTTTCGTAAAATAATATTTATAAAACCTCTTTTATATTCAACGAGCACACCTTAATTTTTAAGACATTTGTACAATTTTCTTGGTATTCATAAATGGGTCTCCAAATATTTCGCTTAAATATAATCAATTATACAAACGCTCGCATAATTACACTTAGATTCAAGTTTTAACAAATTTCAACGACAATCATATAACCGTTCGTCTTTTTAATGTTGCCTGTAACATGGCCTTTCGAATGTTGTTAAAGTCAAAATATTAGGAATATATAACAATATATATAACAAAATTAAATACACAGGACTCTCGTGGGGATGGGTCTTCCCCTGTTGGGCCCTACTAAGATGTGCTCCCTTAGGCAGTGCACTTGTTGAACATACTAGTGCTTGACGCGGCGTCCAAACTGTTCGTCTATGTAATAGACTCTATGAGGAGGCCTTCTGGGTGATAAAGTTCGCTAACAGATAGATAATCTGAAAGAGTACTTTTCATATCGTGATATACATATAGACAGACATAGGTGCTGGACTAGTTAGCTTCTTCAGTTCAGTTCAGTTTTGGTACCCAAACAGATCTAGAAAACGTGTCAAGATATCATTTTTTGCCATTTATGATACGGATTTAGAGTAAATAGTGTTTCTAGCATGTCAGAAAACGGCTTGAATGATGTCCGTAACGATGAGACGAAGCTACAACTGGTCTAAGTAAGATTAATTTAACAAAAAAATAAATATACATATTTAGTTGCTACCGGAGTCCATAGTACCCATAATATTAATGCCACCGTAAGATTAAAGATTTCATATATATATTTTTTTTTTATTGCCCTTGTAGGCAGACGAGCATACGGCCACCTGGTGGTGAGTGGTTACCGTCGCCCATGGCCTTCAGCAATGCCAGGGGCAGAGCCAAGCCGCTGCCTACCATTGAGTACTCTCCAGAAGCCTCGTTTGAAGAAGGACAAGTCATAGCGCTCGGGAAACACCGTGGAGGGGAGCTCATTCCAAAGTCGGATGGCACGTGGCAAAAAAGATCTCTGGAAACGCACTGTTATACACATATACACATATATATTGATTTTTAATTCTATTTAAAACTTGCAATAACACCAATGTTTATTTTGATTCCACCGACTCAGTGATCGATTTCATCGAACTTTAATGTTATTGATTGTCCTTCAAATTATCTCTTTGCCGCATAAAACTATAGCTTGTTTTCAAAATGGACAAACACAACTCTGTAACTTATTCAGTAACAATAATAATCACAGCTGTCTAGACAGGACGTTTGAAGGACGAATTTAGATGTTGTCATTAGTTCTCAAGTAGAACTATTTCAACATTACATCATACTTTGTAATAGTTGCTTATATTACAGAAATAAAGAACTAAGTTGTGTTCTCCGTTATAAAAACATTATTTAATTTATAATTCAAAGAATATCTGTTAGCATGGTTCGGAGGCTATGCTTATTTGTTGAGTTATTTTATTATGAAAAGCTCTCTTTACACTTTTGATTGATAGAATAGCCAAAAAATTTGTATAACCAAAACTATTCTACTTTTTAGTTTAAATAAGATTGTAGATTACGATGCCAATAGCTAGGGTACCAGCTTATCGTCAGGTTCGGATTAAATCGTCACATTCGATCTTCTGTATAAAACAACAAAATAAGGCGAAATGTGAAAATAACTAAGAATAGATGAGAATAATTTTATCGAAGACACGAAAAGCAACTCAATTATTGCTAACGATGTGCCGTAACATTATTTGGCAAGATTGTACCAAATTACTATTTGAATATTATAGGAGCATTCTTGTTACACATAAAATCAATTAGTTATGGTACTTCTCGCTCTTTATTTTTACCCTTTTTTCCTTACCGCTCACAGCCTAAGGGGCTAATCCAGCTACGCCCGGACGGGTAGGACTCACGAACTCAACTTAAAAGAATTTGCCAACACTAACCCCAGGAAGAGCAGTGCTTCGTAGAATCTACCACCGGATCGGAATTGCGATCCAGTGAGAAGATCCGGCGAGAAACTCAGTGGGCTGTGTCTTTGGGTTAGTTCGCTCGTCGATATCTTCGTTGATTCGACGAGGACGGTGACCGGTGCTTGAGGGGTCTAAAACTACCGAAGTGGATCTGACAAGACATGCTTCCGACGGCGACTTTGCGTTGCCCCGTCGTTTCAGTCGAGTAAGTAATTAGCGGCGCCCACAATAAGAGGATTATCGTGTCGCGCCGCTTTGTCGCAATAGCGTTCTGACGTTACCTTAAAATACTTACGTGTTGGTTATTGTTAATCGTCTAATCACTCTTTATCTCATTTCAAACAAAATTCATACTTCCCGATAACGTGCTGAAAAACAATGATATAAAATAAAGTGTTTTCGAAAATGGTTAGAAAATATATTTGTAAGTACGACAATCAAAGAACCTCAAATAACCGTGACACTAACGCAGTTGTCCTCCTTTCAACCCAACATGAGTTATTTATCTGTGCACTCTGGGGTTTTGCGGAAAGTGATATCTTAATAATATGAAACCGTTGAAATTGATGCGTTTTAATTCTTATTTGTTTACCTAATATCGAAAACATAGTGGCATCTAAGTTCGATGCCAATACTTCTGGTATTTATTACACCTACCTTGACACATGAGGTCAATTCTCAATTATTGTATAATACCACTCTTTAAAGTGATATGGATTATTGTTTTGCCACAGTAATAGCCAGAATAAGCAGATAATAGACATTTATTCTATGGCTATTGCCCGAGGGAATAATATAACACAAGAAACGCGACAATATCTTCAAAAGTTGTACATAAGTTAATCAAATAATGTAAATTCCCTACACTACTCAAACCGTTGTTTAACTTAGATATTGTAAGGCTTTGACTTTAAGAACGTGGTTGCTACGAAGTCACAGAATCTTGATTGAATTAAAGAGTATTTATTTCTAAAATTCTCATGCAGCTAATATAAATTTAAATCTACGAAAAGATCGGATTTATTCCTTAATCTAAAATTAAAGTATTTTATAATATTATTCCTTTGTTTATACACTTAGGTATATTAATGTATACAACAGTGGAAGAACAGTAGGCTGTTTTCGATGACGAAGTATTATTTGGATCTTTCTCGAACATGATGCTTCTTTGGATAAAGTAGAAAGAGTGAGTGAGAAGTGAGAAGAAGAAATGATTTATTTTATGGTGTTGATTGATTTTAACTAACATGATTTTTTATTTTAAAACGTGCAATATGATATGTTGAATAGCATTAACTAGTTTATAATAAATAACTTGTTGTAGGTGTACTCTATAGGTAATATCGAACGGGTGTGTATCACTCACAATCCTTCCTATTTCTGCTTGGTTCAATGGCGTCTTGAGTTCCGATCTGGAGGGTTGAACAGGTTTAAACAATAGAATTGAAACTTTCACCTCGCATCTCCGTTGGCATGGCTACATTCTCATTCTGATATCTGTGAGAATGTTTTTTTTAATTTTTTTTTTATTGCTTAGATGGGTGGACGAGCTCACAGCCCACCCGGTGTAAAGTGGTTACTGGAGCCCATAGACATCTACAACGTAAATGCGCCACCCATCTTGAGATATAAGTTTTAAGGTCTCAGTATGGTTACAACGACTGCCCCACCCTTCAAACCGAAACGCATACTGCTTCACGGCAGAAATACGCAGGTTGGTGGTACATACCCGTGCGGACTCACAAGAGGTCCTACCACCAGTAAAACTCAATGAAAATTTAGTGATGTTACAAAAACCAGGTTCGATGGATGAACGAATATAATTACTCAGTCTTCAAATGTTATGTTCCCATTTAATTATTATACAAGCTGTTCCTAACACCGACCATCAATTGATTCTACATTTTAAACGTTGCAATCCCCTATAAACAAGCACTACCGCAACAAACACGAACATCTCAAAGTATGTAAACATTTAGCGCCCGACCTCCGAAAGGTCACTTGGAAGGTCTCGAGGACGGACCATTACAGAGTCGCATAATTAAACGACCCTGGCGGTTTTGAGAAAAAAACGAATAATCATACATATATCAACAGCCCCCTTCTTAATTTTTACATAAAACTTGAAGGAAAATCAAAAGCATCGTATCTATTGTTTTATAAATCTTTTATCGCGCGTTATAGGTCAATGACTTCATTTTTTTTTTCACTGAAAGCGTGGTCGCTATGGAGGTCTAATTGATTTAATTAAAATGTCGTCCGCAGCTATAATAGTGTAAACAACGCTGCCCTTTTGCACACGCATTAAAGTTTCAATTGAATTGGTACCGTACCCTTCGAATAGAATTGCATGAGTAACTCAGAAATAGCTCCAGTATGGTCGTGCTGACTGATGGCTGTTTACTCATGCGGGTCTTAGAAATTCGATGCACAATCATTAGGAATTCATAAGCAAACTTCCACAAAGCTTGTGTTTGTTGTCTTCATGATGGAGAAGATTGCGTATTTATTTAATAAGTTAGGAAAAAATAGTGCAGACTGATGATAAAGTATTAGCCACAGTGGCTCGGGTACAGCAGGATCGCACACCTGGTTTTTTTAATTATATTCCCCATAAAGTAAATACCATCACTCACTATAAGATATGGAGGTCAAAGGCGTAACTGTATTTTGCTGCTTTTTTCCTTCCTAAGCTGGTAATCTTAGAGGGTTATGCCAACGTAACTTGAGTAGTAGGTGAGCTCACGAGGCTCTAACCTGGTGTCGTTGCTAACGCTAGCCCTAGCAAGAGCAGTGCTTCGCAGAATCTACCACCGGACCGGAAACGCGACCCACTGACGAGATCAGGCGTGAAACTCAGTGGGCCGTATCTGTGGGTAAATTTACTCGTCGAACCCTTCGCCTCAAGTGACGGGTTCGACAAGAACCGTGACCGGTGCTTGAGGTACCTAAAAGCACCGTTAGTGGATCGGGAGGATCCAAAGTGACGGGTTTAGGGCGACGTCGACTGTTTACCATGGTATTTTGTCACTACCCACTATTCCAACCGGACTCGAATATAGTCGTACGCCTGCACGCCAAAATATACTCAATTACAAGTAATTACGCATATATTTAATTCTAGTGCGTTTTTTTTTTGTCACCTTTATTCGAACGAAGCGATGTAACTTTTTAATAAGAAGATAAGAAGCTCTTATCAATAAAACTGGAAGTAATCTCATTGGACTAACTATTTTTTTTGTCTCTACCAGGCAGAAAATTAGTAACGCCAATGGCACAGACGTAGGTTCTGTCATAAGCTGAGGACTCACAAGCCACTTTATTTGATTAATTATTTAAAAGCCGTGAACACCAAAATCGTCTTGTGAATACTCCAAGTAGTTTATTGATAATTTATTGACATCTACACACTACTAAAGGCTATTTAACATTAATAGTATAAGTTGAGGATCTAATTTAAGATTTCTTTCCTAGGTTTTACTGGTGGTAGGACGTCTTGTGAGTCCGCACAGTTAGGGGTGGTGGTAACCACCCTGTTTAATGCATGTCAGTTTGAAGAATGGGGCAGCCGTCGTATTGTTAAAAGTGAGACCCTTACAACTCATGTCTTAAGGTCGTTGGCGGCATTTACGTTCTAGATGAGATGACCTCCGGTAACCATTTAACATCAGGTGGGCCGTGAGCTCGTCCAATTACCTAAGCAATAAAAAAGGCAGCGGGCCATAATTATCGTTTATTTTTTAAATCTATTTAGTAGAAACTTGGTACGTATATGCATGAGCAACATTTATCAAATCTACCACATACGAATGTGTGTATAATAAATGTATGGATTCTTAAGCAGCACCCACTTTATACGGTACGTTAGTTCCAAGCGCATCTCCGTGGAAGGCGCAGTGATATGTGAAATTTAATTAAACGAAATGCAGGGTGATTATACTGAGCGAAGAACGCGCTAATCTGAGGAAAAGATGTGCGGAGCGTGGCGATGAGCAGACGATTATCATTAACAGAAATTATTCTCCGAGGACGTTCTAAAGGTTAAAACATTTAACACATTTGAATGGTACGGTAACAAAATCAAATTTAGATTTTTTTTCTATTGTTTTTATTCGAAAACATTTTTTATTCCATTTATGATTTCGATTAAAAAAATATATTTTAATCTAGTTTTTTTCTATGAAGCTTAATAATTCAAAGCTAAGATTAAGTGTCATAAAAATTTTACCAACCTCAATTTCAATTTTCAAATTAAATTGCTATCAAATATAATCTTAACATAATCAAAATTCTGTCTATGACTAAATAACTAGTCAGGTCATAAATATTGTCACACAGTAAAAACTTTTCTTTTAGAATGCTGGCCACAAAAAAGTTTATTGAATTCGAATTTCGAATTGTTCATGAAAATAAAAATGTATACTTTTAGAATTTTACTCATTTTTAAATATGGAGTGGACGCTTAAAGAAGACCGTGTTGCAGTTATTGCGTTGCATCGTTGCGGTTACGCGCCAATTCAAATTTTTAACATACTGAAAATTGTGAATATAACCAAAAGATTCGTTTATCGTACCATCAAACGATACAATGAAGACTCTAGTGTAGATGACAGGTCAAGAAGTGGTCGCCCTCGGTCTGTTAGGACTCCAGCAGTGATAAAAGCTGTGAAGGCGCGAATTCAAAGAAATCCCAAACGTAAGCAGAAACTGTTGGCCCTTCAGATGGGGTTAAGCAGAACCACGGTGAAAAGGGTGTTAAATGAAGACTTAGGGCTTCGGGCATATCGAAGAAAAACAGGACATCGTTTGAATGCTCGTCTAATGGACCTGAGACTGAAGAGATGCCGCGCTTTGTTGATGCGGTACGCGGGAAAAAAATATCGGGAAACTCTTTTATCGGATGAAAAAAAATTTACCGTAGAAGAGAGCTACAACAAACAAAATGATAAGGTGTACGCACACAGTAGTGAAGAAGCGAGCAACCGTATTCCGCGTATCCAACGAGGTCATTTTCCATCCTCGCTCATGGTATGGTTGGGAGTTTCTTATTGGGGCTTAACAGAGGTACATTTTTGTGAGAAAGGTGTAAAAACGAATGCAGTTGTGTATCAAAATACAGTCCTGACGAACCTTGTGGAACCTGTTTCTCATACCATGTTCAATAACAGGCACTGGGTATTCCAACAAGATTCGGCGCCAGCTCATAGAGCGAAGAGCACACAAGACTGGCTGGCGGCGCGTGAAATCGACTTCATCCGTCACGAAGACTGGCCCTCTTCCAGTCCAGATTTGAATCCGTTAGATTACAAGATATGGCAACACTTGGAGGAAAAGGCGTGCTCAAAGCCTCATCCCAATTTGGAGTCACTCAAGACATCCTTGATTAAGGCAGCCGCCGATATTGACATGGACCTCGTTCGTGCTGTGATAGACGACTGGCCGCGCAGATTGAAGGCCTGTATTCAAAATAACGGAGGTCATTTTGAATAAACTTTAGTGTCATAAGAATATATGTTTTGTTAAGTTCATTTTGGTATATGAATGGTTACATAATGAATAAACTTGTTTCAATTATTTTACATTAAACATGTGACAGAATTTATGACCTGACTAGGTAGTTACACTTTTTGTCAGCATGAAATAAGTAATTAACAAGTTGCCGATTAAATAACTTTTTATATTAAAAAGCACTCCTAAAACTTCGTCTAAATTCGCCACACTTTGCACCCCATTCAAGATACGTTGAGAATGTTACGATTGCTCATTCGCGCCGAAATAATGATAGCGCCAGCGTAGTTTCCCCTAAATTACGGCAGTTAGTGTCTTAGTAAGTACATATGCTTCAAGTTACAAATGGTATATTAAAGCCTAGTCAGATATTCATAACTGTTAGAGTAGAGGAAGTTTAAATTAATTGCATTATGTGTAAGGGGCCACTTGAATTATGTGAGGTGTCAAGACTGACAATACAGTGTGGCTTAGTTTGTTTTGAACTTTTGACGATTTGGTTTAAATGTAACGGTAACATTATCACGTAAAATATCACCATTCTAAATACATTTATTTAATAATAATATTAACTATAATAATCTAACCTTTTACTAGTGGTAGGACCTCTTGTGAGTCCGCACGGGTAGGTACCACCGCCCCACCTATTTCTGCCGTGAAGCAGTAATGCGTTTCGGTTTGAAGGGTGGGGCAGCCGTTGTAGCTATACTGAGACCTTAGAACTTATATCTCAAGGTGTGTGGGGCATTTACGTTGTAGATGTCTATGGGTTCCAGTAACCACTTAACACCAGGTGGGCTGTGAACTCGTCCACACAACTAGGCAATAAAAAAGCAAAAAAAAAAAAACAGACAACAGCCCCAAATTAAGATTTCCTTTGATATGAGTACCAGAAGACGAAGAAGGGTCGTCGTACCCCCTTACGGGGGCACGGGACGGGCCTCGGAGCAAACCCGTCTGCCCAGGCAGAAGACTGATGTCGTGCGGGACTTACATGTAGTTCTGCATGCGCAGTATTTACAGTGTGGTATAACATAGAGAGAGGGAGAGAGAGTATTCTTTAATTTACACCAACAAAAGAAACAATGCAAAACACTAAATACAAAAAAAAAGTACAATTGGCGGTTTTATCGCTAAGAGCGATCTCTTTCAGACAACCATCAGGTGGAAAAGAACTAGGAGTGGGTGATATAAATCGTATATAGATTCAATATCTATATATCACAGCAATATCGTTGAATCCGATATCGCCCCGCACGAAATCTATATATCGATATCAGCCGATACACGATATTGCTCGATGTGATGCGCATCGCCATATCGGACCGATTCTTGAATCGAAATCTATATTTCGATATCAGCCGATACACGATATTGCTCGATGTGATGCGCATCGGCATATCGTACCGATTCGTTAATATCAGCAATATTCGTTTGGTTCGTATCGAATCGGCCAGAGTGAGTGAGCGCACGATAGGGATATCATGTGATGAATGAAACAGAAACAGGCATTATCCATACAATTGTAAACCTTATATTTAAGTACATATGTCTGTAGATTATTCTTAGCGTATCAGCAGGATACAATTAAGGAAAGAAGTTTCAACTTTCGACCCTAACTTGAATGCAGTATAGCCTATTTGCATCGTTGAATTTAATTTCACGCGCTTTGACCTTGAACTAGAATTTTTGGACAAGTGTTTATAAATACTTAAAAGTTTTTTGTGTTTGATTTTTAAAGTACGCATTTTTCTATTTTTAGTTGAATCCAAATAATTGAGTTTATTTCTTGTGTTTGTATTAAACTTTTGAAATTTACACTCTTTTGGTATATTTTGTAATTTTAAATTAAGACACAAAATACTAAAAACTGAAAATAATGTAGCCAGTCCTAAGCCTGGTAAAAGCATGAACGAAAGTTTTTTTGATATTTTTATTTTCATGTTCTTTTTATTACTTTAAGATCATATTATAAATTGATATCAGAAAACCAACCGTATAACGTTGACTTAAATTTATATCTACTACGATATTATATCAGCGTATCGTTTCAAATCTCAAATATCATGAATCGAGAAAATCTACTAGCATCCATC
Organism: Bombyx mandarina; assembly: GCF_030267445.1. Classification (NCBI taxonomy): domain Eukaryota; kingdom Metazoa; phylum Arthropoda; class Insecta; order Lepidoptera; family Bombycidae; genus Bombyx; species Bombyx mandarina. The sequence continues at coordinate 4,626,484 of NC_143213.1, forward strand.
AATATATAGATTCAGAAAATATATAGATTCAATATCCGATATTGATCCTCGATATATAGATACGATTCGATACGCGGCAAAACCGATATTACCCACTCCTAAAAAGAACCGTTTGGAAACTAACTACACGCGGTGTACCAAAATTCAAAAGTGAGAAGTGAAAATAATTCAAAGAAATTTCGAATTTGAATACCACAAATATTTAATGCTTAATATTCCTTATTAAGCATTCATGTACCATAAGAATCACAACTACATCCAGAAGAAGCGTAGTTATTTAAATAAAATCATATCTGTATCTAATGATAAATATTTAAATCTAAAAAACTAACTCTGAACCGAGGATACGGTAGATACTCGTCATGTACTCATTATCATCATCTCTTTGTAGAATAGGAAAATATAAAAAAAAAACCTTATTTCATAAGATATTGTATTTACCCAAAAGGTACGTATGACCTTTACCTTTTTTTACGTACGATTTATTTATTCCCTGACTACTATATTATTTCACTGATATGGATAAGCTTATTTGAAGCATATATACATCATACCTTTCATTTCCATATTTGAAGTACCTATTCATCTAGTTAGTTACGTTCCTTCTTGTGGACTTTGTCCGCTATTAAGGTCGAGTAGGGTTAAGGCGTATATACATATATTAGGAATATAACTTTATCTTTCACTGAACTACATTTTATTAAAAAGTCTTATGTGTACTTATATGTAAACAATATAGAATTTTAGAGTATAATATATTTTGTAAGCAATGTAGAATTTTAAAGTATATGTCGGAGACGGTCATTAGTTTGGTAGCTAAACGAAACGCAGCACGATTCCCGAGAGATGGCGGCACGATTGCGGTATCGTCGGAACTCGGCTAACTTCGTGCTACGACAGAGCCTAGCCGATGGAGGTGTGTAGACGCCAACACACTTACCAAACAGCCTTCTTGAAGAGCGGTGCCTCCGTTCTAAGAACTGTCATTCGTTTTCGTTTGCTAACGTCAAGAGAAGATTTCTAAGTTGTTCTAAGATAACAAACGTGATTGGTGTACTCAATATTTCTCTTAGGTCGATCACCCCATTTGCCCCTACGATGTCTGACGATTGTGTTAATAGGTTGTGGCCTTCTCTGTTGTTCATATATATGTCTTGAGTTCTTATAGTACAGTGAATTTCTATTATAGTTTGGACCAGATGATTCTGCGTAATTTGATAACGCTTATTTATTTATTTCATTAATAAGTAAGAAAAAATCAAATAAAAGTCTAGATTTGTATACTTTCAATATGTAGTTTACTTTTGATTATTGGCAGTCATATCATTTTTATATTGAATAACGGATTGGATATTAGCCTTGCCAACCTGTTTTTGACTCGCGCTATGCGTCTAAGCCGCAGTTTAAACACGTGTCAGTTTCTCGTGTAACCAGACATTGGCGTACAGAGGGATGTACAAAATCATTAAAATCTTTACGTGCCCTTGCTGAATGTTCAAAAAGGTAAATTTTTTTTTTTTTATTGCCCTTGTAGGCAGACGAGCATACGGCCCACCTGATGGTGAGTGGTTACCGTCGCCCGTGGACTTCAGCAATGCCAGGGGCAGAGCCAAGCCGCTGCCTACCGTAAAGTACCAGTACTAGGAACTGCGCAGAGTGCATTCTGGTTGAAGTCCGGGATAGTCATTATATAATAGAATTTGAGGCTTCGACCTTGTGTTCTAAGGTATGTTTTAACTTTCCACGGTTATAGGCTTGGGACACCAAAGAAAAAAAAAAGATTTATTAATCATTGCTACCAACCTCTGTACTAACTTCAAATATATTCTTTAACTAGCTGACCCGGCAGACTTCGTAGTGCCTCAATCGATAAATAAAAGACCTAAACTTTTGTACAATATATACTTAAAACAAACAAAAAAATCCGTCCGACGGGGGACACATCAAAGGGAAAACAAAATTGTTATTATTATTTAATTCCGAGCATTTTCATAATTATCTACCTTTTAAACCTTCTCTGGACTTCCACGAATAATTCAAGACCAAAATTAGTCAAATCAGTCCAGCCGTTCTCGAGTTTTAGCGAGACTAACGAACAGCAATTCATTTTTATAAGTAGAGATAGATTTTTTTTTTTTTTATTGCCCTTGTAGGCAGACGAGCATACGGCCCACCTGATAGTGAGTGGTTACCCTCGCCCATGGACTTCAGCAATGCCAGGAACAGAGCCAAGCCGCTGCCTACCGCAATATGATATTAATATATATAATATTAATTTAAAAATCGGACATGTGACTCGACATCTTAGAGTAGCTGACACTACTTTACTTCGATTCATTACTTCATTACTAAGAATGTTGATATAATTGATTTTCCAAAAAAAGGTGCGACATGTCGAATAAATTTTGTGTTTTTAAATTTACTGTCACAAACACTGAATGAAACAGTAGAGAATTTAAGAAACAAAATTATACAGGGGCTCGCACATATTATACGAAAAGCTAAAATGCTTTCGGGTGGAACACTTAAACCCTTTCAACGGTGATCCGGGAAGGGTCCAGGGTGTGACTCTCAAACAGAACTTCACAATTTTAACCCATTTATATTTCATCAGATAATCCTGTGTGCTCATCGCCAAATTTATAATTAATCGTCTATTTACGACCATTGAAGGCAAAGCGGACCAAGTACCTACGTCTGATAGCAACATAACTTTACTAGAGTGAATTATAATAGTTGAACTCTGTTATGCAGGTTAAATTTATATAAATATAATATTAATATGCCACGATAACCAATCCAAATATGGTGCAAAGATTATTTTTAAGTTTATTTTTAACTTTTTATTAACTACTTATCTTTATTGCGTTTCGTTAAAATCAGTGAGTACAATTTGTCGCGAAAATGTACAACAGACGAAGTTACTTTCGTATTGTTAGGTAATGATGTATTTATATTGGCAACACTGCCGGTATTTGCATCCGCCATTATAAAGTCACCCTGAGCTCATGTCTTTTTACTCTAAAATATATATTTTTTTTTTGTTTTTTTTTTTTTTTGAAGGATTACTGATGGCCCGGAGGTCTTTCCAGTTTCACCAGGACAGGTGGGCGAGCAAAGGCTCAGCCAGGAGGGAAATTGCCCACGCTACAACCCGGCCATCCTACGACTTCATACGTATTAATAATATTTTCTATGCATAATAACTTCTGACATAAAATAACATATAAGTAATATAAATAAAATAATACAGGGTTTTTCTGCAACATCCAATCTTTTTTTTTTTCGTATAGTTACAACGGCAGCCCTACCCTTCATACCGAAATGCATTACTGCTCCACGGCAGAAATAGGCTGGGTGGTGGTCCTACCCGCGCGGACTCACAAGAGGTTCTACCACCAGTAATTACGCAAATTATAATTTTGCTGGTTTGATTTTTACTACGTGACACAAAATGTTTTCACGATGTTTTTCCTTCACCGTGAAAGTCAATCATGAACATTTGTCAAGTAGGTACGTATTTCATTAGAAAAATTGGTATTTGCCAGCGGGATTCGAACACCGGTGCATCGCTCAACACGAATGCATCGGACGTCTTATCCTTTAAGCCACGACGACTTTTTAAACAAAGCCCCAAGTTAATAATTTTAAACAAAGCCCCAAGTTAATAATTATCTATCTGTGAAAATAGCGCAATTGTTTAAATAGTTTTTCAGAGATGTGCGAGGTTAACAAATAAACAGAAAATAATTAATAAATTTCTGATTAATGTTCTATCTATTACTTTTCTTTATTATCGCTATTTGATTTTAATATATATTTTTGAATATACCGACACATAAAGTTTTACTGTTTTATATAGTACGTATTGATAGATTTTGTTATCAATTTTATCAAGGTTCACTGTGACTATCGCTGTGTACACACAGCAATTATTAATATTCAATCATATTATTACACAAGGACAACAAAACAAACATACAAATTAAAAAATGTGCTTTTATATTTCCTAATGGCGTTCTACAATGATACTTCAAATGAATGAATGTATTCTTTACAAATTTATCACAGTCTACAAAAACACCTCGGACCGTTTTAAATTATCTTTATTCGTCGTTGATCTACTTTTATGAATTTTTCTTGTCGCTCTTGTGACAATTCAACATTATGAATTATTCAGAACGTGTCGTTTTGTTTTTGTCTGGATAATTAAAGTAATCTAAAGATCTTGACACTCGTAAAACTGTTTTGGAACGAAGTTCCTTATGGGACGATGCGGAAAAACGTCCGTAACGTAAGATTTTTATTAGTAATGCACACAGTGTACGACTTAACTTTGTAATAACGTACAAAAATATAATAACATATTTTTTTATCAATCATTGACCACGATCTCAGAGCGTTCGCTTGCGCAATACACTAACTCTTATGCAAACACCTGTGAATGAAGTGTACCACAATAAGTTCGCACGTTACCGAATGACCGTGGGTTGTTGCGAAATCTCCGGTTTTATTTTCTTTATACCTCGAATAGAACTTGAAATTAATATTTTTATAATAAGTAACTTCGTTCCTATCCGGTATCCCACGACACCACACATCTTTTTTATGTTTGAGGTATTACTGGTGGCCCGGAGGCCTCTCCAGTTTCACCAAAACAGGTGGGCGAGCAAAGACTCAGTCAGGAGGGGTGGAATTTGCTAACAGCTGCCCGAGCGCCTCCAAAGGAGACCTAATAGCTCAAGGGCAGCTGCTTCGCGAATGAATCTACTACCGGATCGGAATCGCCACCCGCTGAGAAGATCCGGCGAGAAACTCAGAGGGCAGATGCTTAGGTTAGGTTGCACGTCGAACTCTATGCCAAGTTCCACGATTACGGTTACCGGGCTCCCTAAGTCTGCTCCTAGTGTTAGACCTGAAGGCGTCTCCGTAAAACTGTTGTATATCAAGACTTGTTTGTGTCTGTGGGTCAACTTTCAACACCCATCTGTTTATTCAAGATTTGAGCATGAAAGAATTAAAATGAAATTTAACAATTTATGAAATTCTAGTATTAATAATATCCATTATCAAACAAATACCGCAGAGCTTGCTGGTCAAGTAGTTAAGAACTAGTACTATAATATAGGCTTCAATTGTACTTATATAAGAGAGTACTGGCTATACTAACCTTCAAACCAGAAAGGATGATTATTTTGTAGCATAAATATGTAGGTAAAACGACTGTCATTGAATATCAACTTTTAAATTATTGATTTTATACTAAATAATTGTTAAAACTAACATACTTTTGATTGTCTATCTCGCTCACACATGACTTTCTTAACGTAACGTAACCAAGGTGGAACATTCAATAAATTGCTACCTATAGATTTCGGACTTATTCTCCTATAATTCTGAATACATCATGTCTTTGATCAAACATATTCAATATGTTATTATTGTTTTTGTTCCATCAAACGTTATCTCTAGTACAATGACATACAAATTGTAAAGGTTACAGAATTCTATATAGAACCTTAATTGTCAATTTGATATATTAGATTAATTAAGATATTTGTATGACTTCCATTTGTCCTAACGAATGTTTGTTATGTTAATATTCATTTCAAAGAATACTTGAAACCTACAATTACACACAATACACACAAGTTGTGAAATAGACAACATTACGTTTACACATCTTACGTTACGGACGTTTTTTCCCGGTTAGGGTACGCCTCCGCATCGTCCCATAAGGAACTTCGTTCCAAAACAGTTTTACGAGTGTCAAGATCTTTAGATTACTTTAATTATCCAAACAATATTAATTATCAAAAACTCACATTTATTTAACACAATGATTATTTAAATGTAAGAAACCATATTTTTTTCAACGTATGAAACATATATCACGGCTGAAGTTACTAAAACCCAATATCCAATATTTTCATAAATTGTAGTTTTAGCCATATCTAATCTAATCTAAACACTTACACAAATACTTTTTTTAAAACGCTCCCCTAGATGGATGCTTTTATAAATGGAGCTTTCCAGCTAAATCGTTCTAGATTGTTTTTTTTCTTTTAATGCAACCTTTACTTAGGATCAGTGGACCACATCTATTCAAGATCTTAAGTAAATAATAGTAAAGTAATATAGCACTTAACAAATCTTTCGGGTAAAATTGTTTTTTTAAAATTGAATATTTAGCATTCAACTAAATCAAATAATGCGATAGAGCGTCTCTTTTTTCTTTTTCTTTGTTGCCCTTGTAGGCAGACGAGCATACGGCCCACCTGATGGTGAATGGTTACAGTCGCCCATGGACTTCAGCAATACCTGGAGCAGAGCCAAGCCGCTGCCTACCGTTAAGTACTCTCCACAATCCTCATTTGAAGAAGGACAAGTCATAGCGCTCGGGAAACACCGTAGAGGGGAGCTCATTCCAAAGCCATATGGTACGTGGCAAAAAAGATCTCTGAAAACGCACTGTGGATGAACGCAGTGGCTCCATGTAGTATGGATGAACTCTACTCCGATGGCGGGCCGTGCGATGGTAAAAACGAGATGATGAAATCATCTCAAACAATTCCTCAAAGCATTCCCCATGGCACCTCTTTCTCTCTCTATTTTCTTAGCACATTAATAACGTGATACACCGTTTCTTAGAACGTAAAGTTTATATGAAAAACTTTATGTTATTCCCCGTAGAACAACTAAACTGGAAGTTTCAGGAAAAGCCACGGGAACTCACAAAGTCTCAGCCTATAAAGTACGTATTAAAGACCAAACTGTAATTATCTACACTGAATAAGTAATGTATTCTTAGATCAATAATACTACTAGATTCGCGATTAGCGCTTCAAAAGCGGCCCGAAAAATAAGACCACAAATAAATTTGTGGTCTTATTTCAAATTAGTATGGTCCAATCATAGCCAACACTAAGACGTCAAAACGCTGCAATGCGCGTTCAAAAACTGAGTAAAAAACCACCGTAACACCAAGGTTTTGGAAGGAATATCTTTTTTTGGTAAATTTATATTATTAAGTGTTTTTCATAAAATAATAAACACAATTATATTGTAAATAAAACACAATTTACGAATATTGTAATTGTTTGGCCAATGTTTGCGACAAGGCACCAACTATTGTAACAAACATCACCTATTCTTGGACAGGGAATGCATAGAGTAGTTTTGTTATTTTATAATGTTATTTTTGTTTGTAGATTTCCTAGTAGCCCCTTGTCGCTGTGCACAATGGATATATATTGTCGCGAAAGAAAGAGGAGAAGAAATATAGAACTCTTATAAAAATTCTAGAATTGTTCAATGGTGGTGGCAAATCAATGCAAAAAAGTATTAAAAAAACTTTATATGTATGTGTAAATATTTTAAGCGTATATGCTGAAAAGGATTTGTTTTCTGGGGGAAACGAACACAGCCATAAAATAAGCCTAAATTAAACTGATTATAGAAAAATTCATTGATATAAGATTACATTATATTTGTAAAAAGAAACCGCTCATATAAAAATGACTTCTAAAAGACAGCTTCATAACAAACTGAATCTGTTTAAAGGTAATTAAACCTACATTATTGTTTTAATTACTTCTGTATAAAGAATACGTGGAAAACATGTTTCGTGTTTCCTTTCATATTTTTTTACTTTATTCAATTTTATTTTTTATCACCTATTTATTGTAATAGCGGCAATGTAAAATATTATCTACTACTTTTTTGAATCGGTCAAAAATAGTTGCGACCATACAAAACAAACCTAAAACAAATATGTATATTCTGCAACTCTATGTCTTTCAATACTTACTGTGTTCTGAGCATTGAAATGTAATACCAAGAACTACATCTAGTTCCACAATACAATAAGCACGAAATTTTAAACAAATATTTTTAACCTTATAAATTAGGCTTTAAGTATCATTTTAGAATAAATATTTTTGTACTGATGACTTTTTATGTTCAAGTGACATTTTAAATTTATTCCATAATATTCTTTTTCTGACGAAAGGACCTAAATACATATATTTTGCAATGGTAATTAAACTTTATGTTTAAGTATTAAGGTTTATAATAAACTGAAGTCGTTAACATTATTAAACTTTTTTCTAAGAAATGAAGATGTTTTCGTGTCTGCAAACGTGGCCACTGGAGCGTCTTATTTTTGTTCCTGATCCGTAATCTAGTACTATTATTGATCGAAGAATGTATTGCTATAAGAGCTTCGGAAGGTTCCAGATAATTTATCATATTACATTTGAAATTTACTGTGAATGAAAAACATAAAGATCTGAGGGAAAAACAATTTGGTATGTTCATTGTACTAAGGTTGGATGGATTACGTTCATATTACGTGCTCCATTATTCCACAGTTATGAATATTAAAATATTTCCTGTTCTCGAAAATTACTATAATGTTTTACTAAGCTCAATATAGTCTTTCAATAGTTTTTTTTTTTTCAATAGAATATATTTTGAATGGCATTATTGTGCAAAAAAGATGTGTGGTGTCGTGGGAAACCGGATAGGAACGAAGTTCCTTATTATAAAAATATTAATTTTAAGTTCTATTCGAGGTATAAATAAAATAATTATTTGGGTATAAATTTTTTATTATGATTTATTTTTATTGATAATAATAAAATAAAACTACTTTACAAAGTTATCAACTTTATTTTATTCACAACGGTTTATAAAAAAATAGCGACCCGCCCTCGCTTCGCTTCGGAAACTGTAATTTATTATTGATTTCTCCACTATTTAATGGATGTTATTATACATATAAACCTTCCTCTTCAATAATTCTATCTATTAAAAAAAACCGCATCAAAATCCGTTGCGTAGTTTTAAAGATTTAACCATACATAGGGACAGATATAGGGACAGAGAAAGCGACTTTGTTTTATACTATGTAGTGATATATAAAGAAATATGTTATTTTTTGTACGTTATTACAAAGTTAAGTCATACGCTGTGTGCATTACTAATAAAAATCTTACGTTACGGACGTTTTTTCCCGCATCGTTTTCCCTCCGCATCGTCCCATAAGGAACTTCGTTCCAAAAATATATGCAAATTTAAAGGTTTAATTAAAAAAAAAAAAAAACCGGATCTGTATAAGCAAATACTCGCTCACAAAGCTAACGCAGGTAGTACGGACGCCCTTACGGCAATAGCCACTTTACCCAACAATATGGAACCCTAATAAGGTTTAAAAGACTATAAATCGTGAGGCCATCAATTTGCATGCTAATATAGAAGCGACTGCCTGCCGCAGACAACTGAGTGACTAGGGAGAAACTTTAACAGCGCCCCCACCCCCTGCCGTGGACGCCCAAATGATCCTTGGGGTATTAAGACATTTTTCTTCTCTCGGCAATTATATTACAGATCTGCTATTATTAGAAAAAAAACCGAACTGTACAAAGCTACGTTTCGTTTTTTTTAAAAAGCAATTTATTCATTCATCTGCCAGTAACGTTTCTTAGGAATAGTGATTAAAACGAGAACAATTATTCATTTTAATTAATGGTACTACAGCGGTGTGCGGTTAATGTCGTGAAATTGAATTTGAATTTTGGAATCAGTCAGGAGATTGGTTTTATTTATTTTATTTTTATTAAAATTAATGAATGCTAACTTTGTGCGATACGATTTTGTAACTCTAACTGGCAGATGGACAAATGTTCTATTCGTTTTTAAATTTCAACTTAATGCCAAAATAACGTAATGCCATTAATTATATCAACAAGCTGTCCTCGATTGTAGCTCTCGAATAATAAGCCGACTAAATTAGGTTGACATTACACAAACAGTGTGTCCATTATCATTACTAAATTGTTATGAAATACACAAAAACTAAATTACAAATTCGTCCCACGATGTTTGGGTGAAAGCTTTTGATACGATTCATTTACGTTGTTAATATAGGTTACTTCTAGCAAAGTTATATATATGCTTATATAGATTTTTATTCATTTCGGCGAATGAGAAGGTAAACAAGGCAGGATCGTAATGAGAAAATTCAAAATGCGTTCTCCGCCTTAGGACGATATTGACAAGATGAAACAAAGCCAACACTACACAAACCCAGTTCCTTTTGCTGATAGTAGACTGACTTGATGAACATCGTGGTTCGTCTATAGTTTTTTTTTTTATTACTAGATGGGTGGACGAGCCCACAGCCCACCTAGTGTTAAGTGGTTACTGGAGCCCATAGACATCTACGACGTAAATGCGCCACCCACCTTGAGATATAAGTTCTAAGGTCTCAAGTATAGTTACAACGGCTTCCCCACCCTTCAAACTGAAACGCATTACTGCTTCACGGTAGAACTAGACAGGGCGGTGGCACCTACCCGGGCGGACTCACAAGAGGTCCTAGAGGTCCAATTAAGTAGTAGTATATTAAATTTCTCAGTGCAGTTGATCGATTTAAAGAAAAGGTGATGAATCACTGTGTTTTATGAGGAGAAAAAATTGTCTGCTTTTTCTCGCAAAACTAATAAAGAGTAATTTTGAGATAGATATGCTCATGTTTTAGATTAAGCATCTCATTTAATTAAATGACTTCAATAGTTTAACTGTTGACATTAGAAGTGTAATGTTCGTTTTTATTTCTTTTAAATAAGTACCTACAGACGTCAAAAACACAACGTTAATGCTGTCATTCACAGTTGAGACAAAGTCGAAGTCTCCCTTGAAGTATGGAGGTTCCGCCTTTGAATTGGAACAATTACTATAAGGAGGATATTATAAGCATCCGTTCGAGCTAATAGTACCCTATCATTAATAGAATAATAATAGAAAATTATTGTAGTCGTAGCGGCCTAACGGATAAGACGTCCGGTGCATTCGTGTTGAAGCGATGCACCGGTGTTCGAATCCCGCAGGCGGGTACCAATTTTTCTAATGAAATACGTACTCAACAAATGTTCACGATTGACTTCCACGGTGAAGGAATAACATCGTGTAATAAAAATGAAACCCGCAAAATTATAATTTGCGTAATTACTGGTGGTAGGACCTCTTGTGAGTCCGCGCGGGTGGGTACCACCACCCTGCCTATTTCTGCCGTGAAGCAGTAATGCGTTTCGGTTTGAAGGGTGGGGCAGCCGTTGTATCTATACTTGAGACCTTAGAACTTGTATCTCAAGGTAGGTGGCGCATTTACGTTGTGGATGTCTATGGGCTCCAGTAACCACTTAACACCAGGTGGGCTGTGAGCTCGTCCACCCATCTAGGCAATAAGAAAAAAAAAAAAAATTACAATCACGAATCTAAAACATCACTGGGTGTAAGGGATTGCAGTTCCGTAATCACTAAGTTCTAGTATTGAATGAACTATCAAGTTTTTCACTATACTCGTGTAAACAATCTACTGCATAGGTCTAACGGAGTCTCGTACCTAATAACAGGAGAAGTTGCGAGTTGATCCGCTGGCCCGAACGCTTTGTTTCACGGAATTTACATTTATATTACTTCGAGTTTTCAGCAAAACTTGCATGCCGCCTGTCTCTCCCAACACCTTTGCAGTTTCTCAACATTAAACAACTTTCCCTGTCAAATCGATTGCAAATATCTTTGAAAATTCAAAGAGCCTATTTAATTCGTATTCACTTTTATGGCTGTGGTTGTGTGCAAGTGGTTGCAAAAACTGGACAGTAGACAGTGGCAGGTGGCTGCGGACTGGACATATATACACTAGAGCCAACGATCATTAGAACAGACAGATTTTTGAGTGGAACCGTGCACGCGCATACATAATATGAAGAGCCCCTAGGTCAAGTGGAGCGATGATTTCCGAAGGATAGCCAGCATGTAATGGATGACAAGGGTCAAAGACCGGTTCCATGGTGTAAGCTGGGAGAAGGCTGTGTTCAACAGTGGACAGCTGTGGACTTATAATAATGATAGACCAACTTTGACACAATGTAGCCCACTAAGTTTTTCGCCATATCTTCTCAGTATGAAAGCGTTTCCGATTCGATGATAGATTCTGCGAAGCACTGCTCTAGCTAGAGCTAGTGTTAGCAAATTCGTCAGGTCAGAGCACCGTGAGCTCACCTACTCGTCCGGTGAATCTAGTAAAACCCCTCGAGGTTTCTAGAATAGGTACAATGATAGGAATAGGAAACAAACAAAATGATCTAAAAAAGATGAAAGACGATACGATATAGCATATTATGACGATACAGTAAAAACATTTAGTTTTTTTTTTTTTTTTTTAATATTATTTATAGCAGTCCACACTTAAAGCAAAGTATTAAGGAAGGCCCATAATTTAATTGAACTGTTTTATTAAACTTGAGACGAAACGTTTAGAGTTTCGCATTACCAAGTTTTATACCCGAGCCTTCGTTTTGTAATCGAATAAATAATTCAGCTAGTCAAGAGAAATAATTCCTGGGAAGATATTTTATTACGTATTTAAAGAGATCTACAATTAATTTAATAGCATTAATATTCAATTAAGATTAAATAGAAATAAGTTACTAAGTAAGATTGAGGATTTAAAGAGAATAAGTAAGTACTAATAGCAAAATTTATAAGCCTGCTTGGCTATTTCTGCCGTCAAGCAATTTCCACTTCGATTATATAGCTACGAGTATTATTACCATATTATTGAAACTGCTACCTCATGTCTTAAAGTGTAGGATTTCGTTTTAGTCACATAATATTATGCCCTTAATGTGAAAGTAATTTTTCAACACATGTTAGCGTACGTATTGACGTAGAATGTTAATAAAATAGCTGTACTATAATACTCGACACTTTTTTAATGGAAGGATCATTGATGCCTCGAGGGCCTTTCCAGTTTCACCAGAACAGGTGGGCGAGTACGGGATTAGTCAGGTGGGGTGGGATTTTCTAATAGCTGCCCGAGCTCCTCCGAAGGAGACCTAATATTTTAAAGATGGCTGATCCGCAAATGCATCTACAACCGGATCGAAATCGCGACCTGCTGCGAAGAGAGAGTGTTTCTGAGATTCTCTCCGTTCGTACAGTTATCGAAGTCTTAATGCCTATTCCTACAGTTAGACCTGCACCTATCTAATAACTTTATCAGTAATCGGGTAGATCCGTAAGAACGTGTTTAGGACGTCGACGGTGACAAACTCCTGAGCGAGCCGTTTTCGGAGGGTAGTCAATAGCGGCCACGTTGAGGCGGTCATGATTACTCGACTGACTAGTGATTTAGGGTGTATTTTATACTGAAACCGGCATTTACAACCACACTGCGTATTTATCGTGTAAATCAGTTATGCATTGTAGATAACGAATAGAACAACCTATAAAATTAAAAGTAGCGAATTCAATGTTGCGGTGCTTAGGTTAAGGTGAGTTTATATCGGTTAAGCTGAGAGCTTACTTTCTTATATTTAGTACACGCGCGCAGGCATGAAATAACAGCGTAGATTTTTCTTTACTGTTTGTTTGACTATTATTTCTTATCACTAGCAAAACCTACTCACATTTCACTTTTTTTTTAATTTACGACCTACCAAATTACCAAATAATATACTCCCAAGCACATATATCGCAAAGGAAAGAACATTTTTATTATACGCATTTTTATATGTAAGATAAAATTTTAAAAATTAAATTGAGAAGTAACTAATGATTTTCCATAAAATAGCAATTACCTTAACCCGAATATAAACAACGCAACTATTAATTTAACAATAAAATCAAACGAAGCCTACAATGTGGGATAAAAGGATAATTTCCTCATTATCCATTTGCTTTACAGCTGCGCCCATTAACCGAATGAGCATCACGCCATCACGAGATGTGTAATGAGTAATTAGTTTTAGGAAAGGTTGTTAAATAGATCTCTCTTATGGAGGCTTTTAGTTTAGTTGCTAGTCATATCGTTCGAGTATTCAGGTATCTCCGAATGTGTTTCGCCATGCGTATAATTAAAAATAAAAATAAAAATATTTGTGTGGTTTTATGAAACCACGGTAAAAGGGAAACTTTTTTTCTAGGTTATTCTACTTCTACGCGATTTTAAAAGTTCGCTTTTGAAAGCGCCCAAATTTACATAGTTGGACATGACAGACATCTGTCTACCCTCTTTCTAGATTGTTTTAGGTTGTTACCACTTAAACGCGAAGATACCATAAAAGTATTTTGTCGGAGCGTGTCATTAGAGTAGGAGTAAGTATAATCGTACCTTATTTAACTATTTAGAATTTTTTAAACTTTTAGATCAGGGCTCGATTTTCGGTAATCCGATAACGTTTCGTTTTTGCGTTACCAGAGATACCAAAAATTGTTCCTTTTATAAATTAACAAACGGGAAATTTGACGCGTACTCAGATTTCGATAAGTCAATAGGAAACTTAGGTGAATTAGCGTAGGTGCTGAAGGCAGAACTTTTGTTATAAATTTATTCGCTACTTATTCTAATCTGTAATTCTAAGATGTATGTAATCAGTGAAGTGTAAAACATTGTTATTTATTTATTTATTTGCCCGAACCTGAATACTAACCACAATAATCATATGAAAGTGGAGTTTAGGTTAATAGAAGCATTTGGATAGATACAACAATAACGATAACACCAGATTGTGCTAACACCAGATGGCAATGATTCATGAGTGAAATTGCCCTTACGTCCAATCAGAGTTTTTTTTATTACTTAGATGGGTGGACGAGCTCACAGCCCTGGTGTTAAGTGGTTATTGGAGCCCATAGACAGCTACAACGTAAACGCGCTACCCACCTTGAGATACAAGTTCTAAGGTCTCAAGTATAGTTACAACGGCTGCCCCACCCTTCAAACCGAAACGCATTACTGCTTCACGGCAGAAATAGGCAGGGCGGTGGTACCCACCCGCGCGGACTCACAAGAGGTCCTACCTCCAGTAAAAATGTGTGTGGCGCATTTACGTTGTAGATGTCTATGGGTTCCGGTAACCATTTAACACCAGGAGGGTTGTGAGCTCGTCCACCCATCTAAGCAATAAAAAAAAATTGATATCATAATAAAAATACATTCTGATTTAAGCGGCCATTAACCCAACGTACATGTCTAATTAAATAAACTATTCAGTAAAGTAGGGAGACTAAAACAGGAGCTCGTTTTACGAAAATTAGACGACTCACAATGAGTTTTTATAGGGTTCCGTGTTGATGTAACGGAGTTCGTTAATCGAGATTGGCTTAATTGGGTAGCTGTAAAATGAATTATCCCCAAAACCGTGTTTTGTTTACCTATTGTATCAACAAATGCGTTAAATATTTTACGCAGAAATACTATTTATGACGTTTAAAAAATGTCACATTGCTTGAATGTCGGAAAATAATAAATAATAAAACAAAGCCGCTGAAAAGTCCACTGAAAAAGTCTCAGTAAATGACCACTATTTTACTGAGATTATATTTCATCATATATCATATCATCTGATTTCATTTCATGCCACGTATCATATTAATCAACTTCATTTTATTTCACTTCATTTTATCATTTTTCATATATATAAAAAATATATTAAAGATTAGGCTGTATGGTATGACACCGTTGCCTTCCCAGTTGAAAAAAAAACTACTACTACTTATACCGTTAGGTTACATGAAATATTCAGTACACTTAAAATGTGTCCCTTTTTAATTTTTTTATATAATTAATTTCAGTAATAAATATTTTATATTCCAAATTTAAATTGTTATCGTTTAAAACCAAAAAGTAAAGTGCGAATGCTAATTTTGTCTTATAGTCAGTTCTCTACAGAGATCTGATGGATTTGATGAAGGAATTTATTCTGATGGAGATGGACTTCTTTGATAGCGCTTTGTACAATTGCCTTGTTTCCTCTTTGGTATCGGAGACGAACGATTTTACGGCTGGGCTCATCTGATCTAAGCTTGTACTATATATCAATATTTCATGCTTTAATTGAGCAATATGTTATAGAGCCGCAGCAACAAAGAATAGGTCAACTCATTCGAAAGCTGAACGAACTAAGGAAATGAAGGTTTGGATTCACTTCACAGAAATAACGTTCTTATTGTTTATAAATAAGGTTCGTAATTTATTTACAGGATATTCACCGAAGAATATCTTTTTGTGCAGAATCTTTCCTACGAAATGTGCTCCGGACGGCCCACGCCTAACGGCCCACGCCTATTTGTTCGCATTTATGCTGGTCATGTTTCGTTCGTCTGAAATCTCAGACGCCTCAATCGAAGCCGTTTAAGAGTTAAATTTATCTTTAGTTAATTGGTATTTTCTTGTCTAGATTACACATTTGAATAGAACTTGATTATGATTTCAGTCTGTAAAAAAAATAAAAATCGTATGATCCTTTTTTATTTATTTATTAAAAATGATAGTTTGAAATTATCTATGAATAAACGCAGGGGCGCATGGTAAGATTATGTGAAGGTAACGAGGTCATTAACATGAAAATACGTAATGAAATAAAACTTCTCCATAGACGTAGAGGTTCTAAACTAGCCTTTCCCAAAGTGGGCGATAGCGCCCCCTTGTGGGCGCTGGAGGACCCAAGGAGGGCGTTAAGAGACTCAGAAAAAAAATGGGGGCGTTGTGTAGAGGCTTGGGAGGCGATTTGTAATTTCATCTAGGAGACTCTTAGACACCGACTGAGCTCTCGCTATTGTGGTTTTTAAGTAGGCGAAAAAATGGGGGCGCTAAAATAGAATTTATTCTCAAGGTGGACAGTAGACAAAATTTGTTTGGGAACCACTGTTCTAAACGATCCGTGTTCCGTGTGGCTGAACAAAAAAATATTTTAATTGCCAATGAAAGTCAAGGTAAATGAAGTAATATTCAGTTTCATGCAACAACGTTACCTACACTTCAGTGTGGAGTAACACAAAACTTTAAATCCAATGTTTATTTCACGTTCCATTACGAACGAGTTAAATCGTGCCTCGTATCGCGCTGTATTATTCGCGGTAGCAATTTCGTTTTTAAGCTCCGCGTTACAATTGTATCGATAATTGTATTTCGTTTGTTTACAGACTCGACAAATATCAAATTAATTAGTTTTCAAAATTAAATCTGTCGAATTTGCGCTTAGAATTGATTGACGTTGATAGCTCGTTAACGTTATTCATTTATGTAACGGTTAATTAATTTTGCTTTTGTTCTTTCCAAAAATACTTACCGTACTTATTTATTACCTTAACGTGATAACGGATTTATTCGAAAATCTCAATGATGTTTAACTTTAATAATATATATTTTTTTTTATTGCTTAGATGGATGGACGAGCTCACAGCCCATCTGGTGTTAAGTGGTTACTGGAGCCCATAGACATCTACAACGTAAATGCGCCACCCACCTCGAGATATAAGTTCGAAGATCTCAGTATAGTTACAACGGCTACCCCACCCTTCGAACCGAAACGCATTACTGCTTCACGGCGGAAATAGGCGGGGTGGTGGTACCTACCCGTGCGGACTCCCAAGAGGTCCTACCACCAGTGATTACGCAAATTATAATTTTGCGGGTTTGATTTTTATTACACGATGTTATTCCTTCACCGTGGAAGTCAATCGTGAACATTTATTGAGTACGTATTTCATTACAAAAATTGGTACCCGCCTGCGGGATTCGAACACCGGTGCATCGCTACATACGAATGCACCGGACGTCTTATCCTTTAGGCCACAACGACTTAAAATATGACAATTGCTATAGGTATTTATGTTTGATTTTCCCATTGCTTTTTTTGTAATTATTTTATATTAATACATACATTTGTGAAATAAAATAAGGTTTGCAAACTTATTTGACACCTTACTGTTATGATTTTTGTGGGCAAAAAAATAAGCTCAAATTTCGTTGAGTTCGAAATCTTTAGAAGTGAAGTGATAAGATATTTTGAGAGGTGTAATGTGTGATTGTGTAATTGTGTAATGCGTTAAAGATAGAAGTATAATATAAGCCATAGATGGATTTACAATTATAAATAAATAAAAATATTTTGCGGAACACCTTAAACTATGAAGAAATAACAGACGTCTATCCGGTGACTGACGATACATATAAAAAAGTCGATAGTAATACAAGCGCAAGTAGTTAAAGTATTGTCGTATTGTAATTAATGTATATGTATTAGTTCCAGTAATCAATATGTTTAAATACATTTTTGATGAAAAACTTTTCTCTCCACGAATACGTAGAATTCGAACCATTATATTTTTCAATACAGATCGACCAGAATACGGTGAGCTCTCATTTGTAATATCGATTAATAAAACTTCAGCTAACATCACGAAAGATAAAACTTATAATATATTATATTGATGAAATGATAATACGAACAAGGTGCCGTATCACGAATGAACACAAACTATAAAAGAAATGAACTATAATATTAATAAATCTTACAATATGAGAATTGTCGATAACAGTAGGAAGTTACGCTGCCCTAGACGATATAGGCTCGGCCAAAAGAAAGAAAGCCACGGCGAATGACCAATTCCCCGATCTAAGCCTACATTCATTTAATGCTAATAACAGCTGCCTCATTTATTATGCAGTAGAATTGCTTACCATAAAATTACGTACTGCTAGGTTCCTCGCATAAGCCAACGGAACCACAACATTATTTCCTGTAATAAAGTACATAGTATTTGTTTGTCCTATTTTAAAATAAGGTGTTTTTGAAATTAGCGTTATCATGCTGTCATGTGGGCACACCTTTGTCACGGGGAGCGGTCTTTTTGTTTTCGTGTCAATGGTGAATAGACTTTTCAATTAAAGGGATAGATACCACAAAGGGATACATACTGTAGATACCACGACGTAGATGCAACTGCGACTTACATTACCATAACTTCTATATATCTTAAAACCGGACCGCTTGACTTCGTTGAAAAGAAGACAGAAAGGAGGATTTACCTTTCTTTTTTTTATTGTCCATGTAGGCAAACGAACACACCGCCCACTAATGTTCGGTAGGTAAAACCAAGCGGTTGCTTTTCTTTTTATTGCCTTTGTAGGCAGACGGGCATACGGACCACCTGATGGTGAGTGGTTACCGTCGCCCATGGACTTCAGCAATGGCAGGGGCAGAGCCAAGCCGCTGCCTATCGCTTAGTACTCTCCACAAGCCTCGTTTAAAGAAGGACATGTCATAGCGCTCGGGAAACACCGTGGAGGGGAGCTCATTCCATAGCCGGATGGTACGTGGCAAAAAAGACCTCTGGAAACGCACTGTGGATGACCGCAGTGGCTCCAGATCGCCAGCTGAGCGACCGTGACGGAAACCATACTGTCGGTCACTGATCAGCTGGCGATCTTCATGATACTTCAGGAGTTGTGTATTTATTATTCGCAAGAATTGCTTACCGAATCTATTTATAAAATTTATTAATGATTGTAAATATAAATGATTATCTCGCTACAAATCAATGTGGACAAAAATGTGTTGAAAATGTGTGTAAATGCGTACGTTTCGACAATATTTATAACTGGTAAGTAATCAACTAAAAAATTCAAAATAAATAATATTTTAAAAAAACTAACAAAATATGCTTTTATAGAAAATCCAACTAAAAAATAGAAAATAAATTTTAATACATTTGAAATAAAAATAGTGTAGGAAAAAATGATTTGATTGTAAAAAAGCGTGGAGTGCATGGTATCAGTAGTTATAAATATTTTATGAACAGATATGAGTAAAAGGGTCATTTTGATAATATCCTGAAAAGCACCCCACGCTTTTTTATAATAAAATCATTTTTTCTTACACTATTTTTAATTCAAATTTATTAAAATTTATTCTCTATTTTTTAGTTGGATTTTCTATAAAAGCGTATTTTGTTAGTTTTTTTAAACTATTATTTATTTTTCATATTTTAGTAGAATTTCAATTTTTTCAATTTTTTTTTCAATTAATGTTTAATATTGAATTGTCATCGGTCCTTAATAAGTATACCAAATTTCGAGTTAATCCGACGTTTTTAAGGGGGTCAAAATCATGTTCAAAGATTCCGTTACATACATACGTCTGAAGCTAATAAAAGCGTATTAAAAATATAATGACTATCATTCAAAGCATTTTGTATGATTTCACTAAATTCTCGAGGCTAGCTATCTATATATCTCAAAGATAGCTATCAAGAAAGTATAAGGAAGTCTGCTGTATCAGTGTTCCCCACAATGGATGATGAGTGAGGGAAAGAGAAATACGGCAATTTATTTAATGGTGCCAAAGTACATTACCGCGTGGTTATGGAGGATTCAGCATATCTACGTATTTTTCTGTCAGCGGCAATATATTTGGTATAATGTACCAATTTGTTTAATAGTAAGAGTATTCGCATCGGATAAGTCAATATTTAGTATGAATATTAGGTATTTTTTAAATATCATTTCTTCTTATTCTAAATGAAACAATTAATGAGAAAATTTTGCGGCTACATTTTAAGCATCTGAATTTAGAGTTGTTGTACCATTTCTCAAACACGTTTCTCTTTCTTAATAGTCAATAATAACACATGATATATGAGTATGTTCAGAACGTTTAAGACATTTCCGTTGGCAGAAATATATCAAGTGTCATTTCAATCGACAGTGGTTTTTACGGATGTTCCGTTATAACTACTGAACCATGCATCCAATTGACTTGAAACTTGGCATCCATGTAGAAAATACGCGTACTTAATGGATAGGTTAATATATATATGAGTGTTGGACCTCCTACACAAGTTGCGGGGGCATTAATGATGAGAATTTTTATGGGGGTGAGAAATAATAATGTTAATTTTAAATGCCCAGAGAAGCGGACGGGTACAGCTATCGCTAAATAAAACAAATATAGATGACGTCAACGTTTCCAACGTTTACATTCAAATAAATACGTACAATTTTTATTCCTTAATTTAAAACATCAGCGTGGCTCCCGTCTGCGACCCTGCAGTGCGACTGTCTACTTGAAATTCCAGAATTGCGCTGCGTACAATAAATTTAACCCCGGAGAGTCCTTCGTAGTTAATTTTATGCTTATTTTCTACAAATTGTTTCAGTTTCACTACGTTTCTCTACAATGCGATAGTTGCTGAAATAAGTAGTTAGGAAAAATATCTTTTGTATTTAGGTTTAATGAGGGATAATTCAATTTTGTTTTTTAGCCATTATCGAAATAGGTAAAACCATAAACAATTTATATTATAGTGACGATTTTATAGTGATAAGATTTTAAAACGCCAAAAATCACAGTAACCGATGTTCAAACATAAACTTTGACTAAGCTTTTAAAAGTTCTCGTCGAAAGAATATCTTTCTTTTATCTCTTCCAATTTAAAAAATTAGGTTCGTACTTCAAAATGCTTTTGAAATAGCCATTGAAGTGCCTGGAAAAGATAGGCCAAGAGGCATCTCCAATATTATCGACTCAGTGGCATTTTATGTTGTCAGATACTTTAGCACGTACGTGTGGTTGCATTTCATAATTTACCATCATTAGTTATTTTACAATAATGAACTATTACTACTCTTTTCTGCGTTGAAATATTTAATATTCTGCTTTGAAAGGTACATACTTCATCAAATTGGAAAACAACATTCCTTTCGGGATATCTATACGTAATTCAAAAATTACTCTAAAGCTTTTTGTTTCTTAACAAAAATACTAAGTACTTCACTTTCATAGGTTCTCTTAAAAATATGATATTTCGATTGGAAAATCTGCCGACTGGTATGACAAAATTCGTCGTTATTCTCCTGCCCTTCTCCTAGTCACCTGAGGTCGGCACAACATGTTTTCTCCTTCCATACTCCTCTATAATATACCATTTCTTCTCTCACTATTACTAGTATGACAACATTATAGGTTTAATATATTAGGTCATATATGCACTTCGGTTAAATAAAGCCAAAGAAAGTCTTCCGAGGCTTAATACCAATAGTCCTTGGAGTAGTCGTATCTGGAAGCAATACCGATGCAATGATCAATCATTATGTATTAATACAATATTCTTTTTTGAAATGTGAAAATTAAATTTTAAAATTTAACTACGGAATAATTGGATTTACTTTAGTCATTACAACTGTTTGACTTTAAAATTTTTATATATTTGCACGAGTTGTCGACCCGATTAAAGAAATAAAAATCTAATTTACGATCAAATCTTGGGCTAATCTTATTTTATATAAATAATTTTAAATCATAGTTTAATTACATTTATGCTGTTACCTAAATTTAATGTAATCCATTTTCTTGTTAGGTATTATTTATTCCTCTATGGTGCCCGAACCAAAATTAATTGGTTTTATTTATTTACTGACTATTTTCATGATCATATTACATTACGCTGTAAATTCCGGTAGCCACTCAAGACCAGGTGGGCCGTCAGCTTGTTCCCTGATCGGCAAACTACGCTATTAATAATAATAAAACGTTTGGTTAGAAAGTCCAGATTAGGTTAGTGTTGTCACGCCATAGAGAATAAGTGATAAATATCAAAATATTGTATAATAATTGTATGTATTAAATAAAGAACAATTCGTCAGGTACTTCATATCACTCAAGCGCCCAAAACGAGGTAAAAAATAAGCAAAAATTTCAATCTCGCTACTGTAACGGACGTGACGTCAGCTGTCATGCCCTGCCGCCAGCCAAGCCGCCAAGCCATATTAACACGCCCCCTTCCGCCACAGCCAACGCCACCGCCGCCAGCCAAAGCCAACGAAGGGGGGATAGTGTTAATAAAACAAGCCGTGCCAGCCATTTCTAGCTACTTTTCTGCATTCTTGCACAAATAAAAGAACTTGTCGTTACGCTGCTGGTTTTTATTGTCACATCATTTGCAACAATCAGAAGTGGCATAAAGAAATGAAACAACGTCATATACACGCTCAGATCTCTCGGTCTTCTGACAAGTTTGAAGAAGATGAAGCTCCTATTCCACTGGCGAGGAAGGTGTTGAAAAATTGCTTCAGAAGGAGGTCCACAAGGCGATACTTGAGCTACAGGATGAAGAACCTGGAACAATCAAATCAAAGGGACTTCGACGTCGTCGGACCAAGAGCGCCTGCCGCCCTGTCCTTCCATAATTCTGGTTCACGTGGAGGGAAACTAAAAGAGCAGCAACGTGGTTACTCCACTGCGGCACTACGAGCTTCACGGCGCTTCACGAGATTCACGGCTACGAGCTTCCTTCTCCCTGCCTGCGACGCTGCTGCGCGGCGAAGACAGCTACGTCAAAGTCATCAACATGAGCTCGGAGACCATCATGTGGCCGCCGGGCGAGGTCCTGCCGAGGGCCAACAGCTGCGAGGAGCCACAGCCAAACAGCCAGGTGTGTTGCATTTCTACTTGCCCTAGCCATGCCATTACAAATATTTCGAGATTTGAGGGTAGAAATAAAAAAAAATTAAAAGGAGCCATTGAATAACAAGGGTCATTCAGATTTAAAAAATACAGTATAAGCATTGCTTTGCTACGAATACACATGATTTAGGTATTGCCAATTTAGTCCAAATGCAAATTAAGCTTACTAGTGATCAGCCCGTGTATCGCCACCTTTACTTTCTCATAATGAACAAACGATAGTTAAATCTAAAGCTAATTAACTTTTAGATGCCGGCATTATAAAATAATCTCAAGCTAGTCATGCTTCACCAGTGGTCTTATTAAGAAACAGAACGGCGACAGTAGGCTATGCGTTGATTATCGTGCGTTAAACGCTATGGTAAAATATAAAAGTATCCACCGAACAGTACTTCACGAGTTTAGATTTAGACCAGGGCTACCATAAATTAAGCATTGTGCCAGACACACAACTGCTTTCATTACGCCGCAAGGTCATTATTTCGAGTACAGTAGAACTCCTTTTGGTTTAGCATATGTGCCATCTGTATTCATGCGTTTCTTCTTTTTGTCCACATTATTCTTCAAGATGGGGTGGTTAAATGCGTTTAATTAATAAAATAATTGAGTCTGTGGGTAGAAAAGAAATGAGTAAAAATAAATGTAGGTCAAATCGAGATACTAGCAATTTTAAACGATTTACCTCTACCCTCGGTTGATATAAAATCAGGTTCAATAGTTATTGAGAAAGTACTTGGGAAATTTTATGGTGGAGACTTCAAATTAAATATGAGTAAATGCTCATTCTTGGAGAAACAAGTCACTTGTTTAGGTCATAAAATATCTTCAGACGGTATACAGCCGGGTGCAACAAAAATTGACGGCCGTTTCGCAGTTTCCTGTGCCAAATAATGCTCATAGTGTGCGACAGTTTATTGGTTATATGTTACTTGCGCGTCCATTAACTGAGTTAAGAAAAAAAAAAAAAAGATAAATCATGGGTGTGGGGCCGTGAACATAACGCGAATTTCGAACAACTGAAAAACAGTTTATGTTCCAAACCTATGCTAGCTCTGTATAATCCTATGCTTCTTACAGAAATACAAACCGATGCGTGTAACTTAGGAATTTCTTGTATACTATTACAAAAACAAACTGACAACTCACTGCGGCCTGTTATGTATTTTAGCCGGGTTACTAGGAAGGAAGAGTGTGTATCATAGTTAAGAGCTCAAAACCTGGCGGTCGTACAATCGCTACGTAGGTTCCGTGTTTATGAAGTAGGTAAGCATGATATAATAGAAACTGATTGTACTGTGGTTTGTGCTACGCTTACCAAACGCGGCATTATACCACGCATGGCGCGATGGTGAGTTTTGAAAGAAGATTATGACATTAGTGTTGAGTATAGACCTGGTGAACGTATGGAACATTTGTAGACGCGCTTAATAGGCATCCTGTTGACATGATGAACGTAAATTATCTTAAAGTTACTAATTGATTCTGTACTGTGCAATGTCAGGACGAAAAGCTTAGTTCGATTATAAAGCAATCTATACTAGCATTATAAAGCTGAAGAGTTTGTTTGAACGCGCTAATCTCAAGAACTGCTGGTCCGATTTGAAAAATTCTTTCAGTGTTAAATAACCCATTTATTGAAAGGTTATAGGCTATATAAAAGGTTATAGGCTATATAACGCTAAGACCGCTAAGACCATCATTGTGTCACGCTAAGGCCAATACAAGCGAAGTACCAGTAAATAATGTTTCAAAATCGGGTTATTTTCCCTTTTAAGAGCTTCCGGTGCCTGCGCTGCAGAAGCGGTTAAAGTTTCGCTAAAATAATGTGACAGAATTGTTCCCCTTTAAAAAAAAATGTCCGCGATAGCATATATCTATATGTTAAGGTTGGCTCACTATAACGTTTTTTTATGCTAACCAAATTTGTTCTAAAATAAAGCATTATTTGTGAACTATATTCCACGCGGACGAAGTCGCGCTGATGTTAAAGATAATTATGAACTAGTTCGAAATTTTTTTAAGGGAAATAGACTCGCAGTCCCTTCGGCTAAATGGAAAATTGTACAAATGCACTATGACGACATTTGTCACGTGGATCTAAATCATCGTTTAGCTTTGATTAAAAGCCAATATTGGTTTCTTAAAATGACACGCTTTATTAGGAAATACGTGGCAGCATGTCTTTATTGTACACATGAGAAGGATAACTATGTTAAAAAAAAGAAGACTGTCTATATCCGATCTCTAAACCATCTGATACTATGCGCATGGTACAAAAAGATAACATGATGCCCTTCTGTAGGACATCTAAAGGGCACCAACCAGTACATGATCGTAATGAAAGATGCGTTGTCTAAATTTGTGATAGCTGAACTAACGCGTACTGTAAATTCAATCGGGACCATTCGTGCATTGAAAAATATATTAATAGGGTTTGTCCAGATATCCGAATTACGTGGTGACAGACTACGGGAAAGCTTTTACGAGTAGGTACTTTAAAAAAATATATCAGAAGATAAACAGTTTAGGCATACGTTAAACGGTATTGCTTGTCCGCGCGCTAATTGGCCAGGTTGAACAAACTAAACATATAATTTTATGTGTTGCGGGCAACTGATCCTAGTGAAACTTCAAATAATTTAAACTCCGTCATTTGAGGCACAAATAACACAATTAAAAGTAACAGCGGCTACAAGCCTTGTGATTTAATCTTTACGCGCTCTGGTAGGTCAATATGTGATGTTTTCTTGGTCGCGAACCAGAAACTGTTGACGCACGGCGTAAGATAGCTGCAGCTAGGATAAAACAAGCGAGTACAATAATGACACACAACATTAATATAAAAAAAGCTCATGTTTATAAGAAAAGGCATATTTGTATCGTAGAGACAGGCGCCAACTGGTTAGTAGCGCCGCTAGGATTAATACCAAATTAGACGATTTGTACTCAGGTCCGTATGTAGTAACTAAAGTAGTAGGTAACAATTGGTATCGAATTAGAAGTATATCTAAAAGGTTTACGAAGTTATAAAAACTTCACTGGCCTGGTATCAACAGATTCATTAAGGCCCTATAAAAATATAACCCATGTGTCTGATAGCGCTAGTAGTTCCGATGAGCAGGTCGAAACTGAAGACCTTATTGATTTATTTGAGAACTAAATGTTTTTGTGTGTTCCCCATTGCGGGAGCAATTGTTGCAGGATGGCCGAATGTAACGGACGTGACGTCAGCTGTCATGCCCTGCCGCCAGCCAAGCCGCCAAGCCATATTAACACGCCCCCTTCCGCCACAGCCAACGCCACCGCCGCCAGCCAAAGCCAACGAAGGGGGGATAGTGTTAATAAAACAAGCCGTGCCAGCCATTTCTAGCTACTTTTCTGCATTCTTGCACAAATAAAAGAACTTGTCGTTACGCTGCTGGTTTTTATTGTCACATCATTTGCAACACTACATTTTAAATTAAATTCGAAACGCACGGCAGTAAATCCGTTTTTTTATCTACGCTTTGATAACAGGCAACTTACAATGTAACCTTTCCACGAATTTTATTTACCGGAAATTTTCAGCTTAAACAAAAGAAAAATAACATGACCCTGACGTTCCGGACACAGTAAGCATTGGTGGGAACGCTCGTTTTTCTAGCTATTAACAAAGCCACGAGGAAAGAATCGGCCATAGAAACAGCCATTACACCGTCTATTGCAGCGAAAGCGTTATTTTCCGTAATCCCTTGTAAGATTTCTGCTTGGTGTAGCTCCTAAATATTTATTACACGGTCCCTAACCTGGCGTTGAGGAGTTCAGCTCGATGGGTTTTATGTTACAGATCTGGAATAATGAAGCGACCCAAACTAAGCCCTAAATACATGAGTGAATTTGGCACTTTTAAATTTTATTCTCATTTCAATATTTTTCGAGGAATAGTTACGTAATCTTGCATATTAAATTTTTATGTCTTTAAAAAAATATATGTTACAGTTACTTTATTCTGCATCTATCTTCTTCTATCTTTCAGCCCACTGACGTCCACTGTTGGACATAAACCTTCCCTAAGCCTCAACGACCGGTCCTACACTGCCTGCATCCCGCGGATGCCCTATTTTTCCAATATTTTCCATCATATTATATTTTTTTATATTATATTTACTTTAGAACTAATAGACCATAGGAAAGGAAACACAAAATCTTTATACGAATGAAAAATCCAACATAACATTTTTCCTTCTTTTCGTTATAAATGCAACCGACCCAAATTAATTCCGTAAGCTGCACGGATCCAGAAATTTATTCCTCAATAAAAGAAAACCGTTGAGCTAGCGCATTTAATTCGATCTCGGCTAACAGAATATATACTGAAACTTATTAATTACGACCTAAGTTGAGTTAGCTTATCGATTTAATTAAAAAATATAGTATTGCCTCCATTAATTACGGACACAATCGGAATGAAATTAATTTCGATATGCAGTTTACGAACGTCGCGCTCACCGGAACTTTCTGTTTGATAGCATTCGCTAGTGGCCAGGAAACATACCCTGATGACAGTTTGTATACTATATTTATTTAATAATATTTGAGGTGCCACATCATGTTCAAATGGTTTTTTTGAAGTATGTACAAAATCCTGAGATAAAATAAAATTTAAGAATATAGCAGATTCTCTATAAATCTAGAAATGTTTACGAGCCAAAAACGATGACAAGAACTAAGTGTTATGAGTCCTCAGGAAAAAAAAGAGTGAATAATTTTAATACATTCTACGAATTTTATTGAGAACGGAATCTTTTGACAATTATATTTATTGAGTTTAATTTTCTATTTATATTATTCTGAAGCAATTTTAAATACTTTCCACGTACTGTAAAAATATTAGATGTGAGAGCCACAAGAAATCTCTTGGCCTGGTTTGAACAGACCCTGACCTATGGAATTAGATTGGTAATCTATGCCATACTTCAAGTTTCCTTATTGTTTATCGGCTCCAGGAAAATAGTCTCAGAATGTTTGTTTGTAAATTTGAGTTTATTACGTAGTGCTTAAAAACTTTCAATAACTTATTTCCATTCAAGGTACCACTGTGACCATATTTGAAGATGACACCAAGGAAATCAACGAAGAACAGTGGACAAAATCTATGACCCAACATTCTTTTGTTGCATTAATAGAGTACGAATTATCATTAACATAATCATTGTACATACATAAATCAATGTAGGGAATACTTTGGCTATAAGATTTCAATAATACGAGTCTACCTGGTTTATATGAAAAGCAACATTTAGCCGCGACGTGATTGTTGAGATTGGTATCCAAATTGGACAAGGGCGGAAAACTAGACCAGCATTAACTTTAATATTTGATGGCTTCAGAAGTAGAAAGAATATGTCTTGCTTCTGTACAATATAAAAAAATTATATTATATTTAAATGATATAGATGATTTATGTCAGAATAAAAAATGCTAAAACAAAAGAGAATCTCTGCCGATCCTAGACGAAGACAAAACCTCAGCCATAAAAATTAAAAAGGGAACCAGATCCTAAGACAGTGTTTGTTTAAAAATAGCTGCTTATTCTGAGATTGTTAGAAAGGAAAAGTATATTAACATTGTATCTCATCGAGTTTTCGATAATGTGTCTTATATAATAATGTGTGTGCCGCTTTAAAAATTTCTTCTTTGATATCTAGTTACAGTTTTTATACGTTTGCAGTGTATATCAAAATTTAATTGCTTCCAACGCAACTTTTTTTCAGCATTATCTTCACTGATGGATTAAAAAAATACTGCACTGGTACCATAATACATGAAAATGTGGTAATAACTGCAGCGCATTGTTTGTATGTATTTTATGGATATTAATTTATAATTCGTATTTTCATTTCTTCCCGTTCACGATCCATGTGTCCTGAGACCTAAAGACATCATACCGTCAACTTCGCCACACACCGTAAGACAGGTTTTTTTCTCGCAATTGTATTATAATTACGCAAATTTTAATTTTTGCGGGCTTTATTTTTTATAAATGTTGTTATTCCTTCATCGTGAATTGTCATTCAATCGGAAAATTTAATATCATATTTCGGCCGCGACGAGTTCAAGTTAAAATTGAATCTATTAAGTTTTCAAGTAGACAAGCAAGATGGTATCACAAACAAAAATGTTTTTAGTGTATCAAGCAATAAGAAAGTGCTTCCAGAACTCTCAATGTCATTCGTGGTGATCGGTACAAAGAAGATTTTCGATACGGGCTATGAACATTACCTTCCAATAGAAAGAATTTTGACCCATTCAAAATTCAACGGTCTGACCGCTGATCTATCTTTAGTGTTTACGTTCGTTTCCATGACGATGGATAAACCCGGCTCGGTTATAAAATTGTCAGGAGAAAGAACGACCACCCCTGTTGATTCAAACGTCACGGTTTTGAGTTGGGGAAACTTTGAAGAAGATGAGGTACTGTATTATCAGATATTAATAACATCTAAAACATTTATATTTATTTAATAGTTACATATATTAAATGCCGCCAAACTCTTTCCACCGTCTAAGTCTAAGTTTTATAATATAACGGCTGCCCCAACATTTTTGATTAAGACGAAGAGTTCGACGTGCGAACTAGCCCATAGACATAACCCACTCGCTGCATATTCAAAGTGGGTCGTGATTCTGTTCCGGTGGTATTTTCTGCGAAGCACTGTTCTTGCTAGGGCTAGTGTTAACAATCCACTCAGATTCAGAGGAAAAAAGCCTTCAAACCAAACGCTTTATCACTTCGCGACAGAAATAGGCAGGGTAGTGGTACCTACAGGATGAGTAGTGATTTTTTTTATTTACCAGTGATTTTATAACTTCGTGTAAATTATGACGTCACTTCTCAACCTGTTACCCATTAAACAAACCAAACATGAACAAACAGGACGAAGCAAAACGTTATCGTGTTAAACCTTTGTTTCCATCAGAATTATAATTTTTGGACTTTAAAATTCTTTTATTTTTATTTTTTTATTGCTTAGATGGATGGACGAGCTCACAGCCCACCTGGTGTTAAGTGGTTACTGGAGCCCATAGACATCTACAACGTAAATGCGCCACCCAACTCGGGATATAAGTTCTAAGGTCTCAGTATAGTTACAACGGCTACCCCACCCTTCGAACCGAAACGCATTACTGCTTCACGGCGGAAATAGGCGGGGTGGTGGTACCTACCCGTGCGGACTCCCAAGAGGTCCTACCATCAGTGAAAAAGGGGATACTAGCATTATTGACTTTGTACTACATATAAACAGAGTACTTCATTGTTAATACTTTTACATTCTTTGTTCTTTGCTAAAGACTGAAGATTGCGTGAAAGGAGTAACGGCGAACATACCGCTCAGATCTAGCATTGATAATAGTGTTAGCCGCTATAAACATAATCTTCGAAAACAAAATGAAAAGAAACAGTTCCGAAAACGTGATACAGATTCGAACAGAGAACTTCTCAGATCACGTACAGATACCGTGCCAAAACTGGCCAGTCGGTATTTAACATCGAAGGAAAATTTTGTAAGTGGAATTTATTATGCTCGCGTGAATGCAAGAATAGTAAATACTCATTTCCATACTTTGTAATTACGCGCTTTTCACAGTATGGATATTTTTGGTATCGTTGTTCGATGAACCTTCAGCTCTTCTTCTGATAAATAGGTACCGTCCCCCTTGGACACTGGAACTGCTGAGGGCATAGCCAAGCCGTTCTACTCAATATACTATCTTAAGGAGTTTTGGTGATTTCTAGAAGTATTTTTTATTGCTTAGATGGGTGGACGAGCTCACAGCCCACCTGGTGTTAAGTGGTTACTGGAGCCCATAGACATCTACAACGTAAATGCGCCACCCACCTTTAGATATAAGTTCTAAGTTCTCAGTATAGTTACAACAGCTGCCCCACCCTTCAAACCGAAACGCATTACAGCTTCACTGCAGAAATAGGCGGCGTGGTGGTACCTACCCGTACGGACTCACAAGAGGTCCTACCACCAGTAGAGTCCAGTCGTAGGACTTGAAAATCTCTTAGAGTAAAAATACAAGTCCTCTCCATAATAACACTTTCTTTGAGACAAAATAATTATATTTTCATTAAATTTTAAAGTAACTTAAACATCTCTTAGTCGTTTATTCAAACAGTTTCATCAGAAGTCACGTAAACGCCAAAAGTTGGATCGTAAAAAATGTTATAACCTAAGTTGGAACTAAGCACGTTTATAAATGTTGAATATCTAGTTAGACATCTTACTTTTAGTATGCAAATTTAGTCTTTCTTACACTTGCAGAGCGAAGAACATAGTGAATATGAACAAATAAATTTTAAACTAAATTTAGAGGGTGTTGACGTTGGTGTTACAAATGTTACGGTACGTGCCCTATTACATTTAAACGATGGAAAAGGAATTAAGGGTATAAAATCCGATTTACTGAACTTTTTTGTGGTTTTTTGTTCAACAGCTATCTAGGCGCATTTTAGTTTTTCAATTTAATTTTATTACTAGCGACCCCGGCTCCGGTCCGGTCTTAAAACAAAAATTTCAACGATATTTGACGTTATAACGCACACATCACACATCCCTATTTACTCTACTAGTCGATCTTGAAGGGGAATGCATGCGGGCGGAGCGGCAGAGACGTCGCCGGGCAACCACATAGTTTTTCAGAAAGCTGTCAGTCGATATAGCACCAATGAAATATATTTTTACATCGTTATACTTAATTATAAAATACACCTTAAACTGGTATTATTTTAATAATTCGTTATAAGTGGCGTCCCAACTAGTGGCCGCGAACCCAGCTTAAACTGGATTTCGTACCGTAGGTATTAAAATCATAGTTCATTGTGTGTGCTAGAAAGAATGTTCTAGAAGATGCCGCCACGCAAAGTACGTACAGGTGCAGTGAGTGATAATCAGTCCAGCTCGGAAGATGAAGCCACAAGACCTTCGTCAGTACTTATGTCTGGGGACAGTTGACCTCATTCCTTGCCGCCTTCGCGAAAACTCAGGCGGAAATGAATCGGCAACTCGTCGAATCCCTCATGACATCGTACGCGAGAGGTAGCTCAGGTGCACCCCCTGAAGTTTCCGACGCTGCGATAGCATCCTCACCGACACCCACGTCTTTAACCAATAAGTCCGGCAACATGGCTAAGTGTACGTCGCGCTTCGATGGTCAGAGCCGTGACCCTGAAGTTATAGAAGCATTCATCGACTCAGTGGAGATTTTTAAAGAGTGTGCGTCGATCAGCGATGATCTTGCATTGCGAGGACTGCCTATGCTGCTGCACGGTGAAGCTGCAGTATGGTGGCGAGGGGTCCGGACCGAAATGTCTTCATGGCCCGAAGCTGTCAAGAGACTACGATGTATGTATGGTATTCCACGTCCAGCCTACAAGATTTTCCGTAACATATTCGCTGTCGAGCAAAACGAAGAGCTCGCGGATTCGTTTATTATTAAAATAAGGGCTATGATGTCGACATTACCATACGTATTACCCGAACAAGTGAAGTTGGACATGATATACGGCTTATTGGATAGGCGTATTCGAAAACGTTTGTCACGAGATGCGGTGTCCAGTATTGAATCCCTGATAGATAAAGCGCGAGCTATTGAAGAATCGCTCATGGAAAATGCTACTATGAGCATAAAGTCAACGTCGTCGTCGCGTGTGCAATCGACATGCTATCCGACGGCCGGCTCGCGAAGTTCACGCGTCGTCACATCGGATGGTGCGACTTTAGCGGGAAGCATCGGGCCTGCGTCTCCGGCGCATCCTGGATTACTGCCACAGAGTACCGCGGTAGTTCAGCGGTCATGGGTGCAGTCTCCGCAGCGTTCATCGTCGTCTTCGACTCCAATCAGTGCCGATAAAAATAATTCCGCGGTTAAAGTGAAAAGTGAGATAAATGATAAAAAGTTATTTTGTGTTTATTGTAAGTGTCGTGGTCATACACGTGATACGTGTCCTAAGAACTCTAGAAAGTCAAATGATAGTAATAAGTCTAGCTTGTTTTGCTATGGTTGTGGTGAAAAGGGTTATATTCGAGCAAATTGTCCAAAATGTAAAGAAAGTGTTTCGACATGCGATGTTATTTATCAAAATACGTCACAATCACAACATAATGTATTCCATTCACTTGATACCATTTGTAATGTTCAATGTAATGATACTAATGTTATTGTTGCTCAGGGTAGACCTATTTTAAATATCGAGATTTGTGGGTATCCCGGTACAGCGCTTATTGATACTGCCGCTCGACGTAGTATCGCGGGTTCAACCTTGTACTCACTTTTGTTACGTTTAGGTATTAAATTTAATTCACAAGAAATGTCAGTGAAGCTTGCTGATGGTAGCATACGTACTGATATTGTTAAGTTAACGTGTGTAAATGTAAATTGTATGTCTAGGTGTATACCTGTAGAATTTGTTGTATTCCCTAACGCGTCAAATAACGAGACACTCTTAGGCATCGATTTTATTACAAACTTTGAGCTGGTCTTGAATTTTTCTACTATGACATGGTGGACAGCTGATCGACCTCGGGTCATTCACCCTCTGCTAACAGAAAGTACACGCGGGATGGTTCAGTGCGCCTCTGTCAACCTATTGAGGCAGGATGAGGGCACTTTGTTGACACAAGAGGAACGCTCCAGCTTAGAAAATCTTCTTGGTGAGTATTCTGATATTTTTGACAAAGTCGGAGAGCCAACGCCCTTTGCTGAACATCATATCGATAAGGGTGACCACGCCCCTATTGCTGTACCACCCTACCGAGTCACGCCCGCGAAGAAGGAGATTATTCGCGCGGAACTCGATCAGATGTTAAAAGACGGAATCATCGAAGAGTGCGAGTCTGCCTGGTCTGCACCAACCGTTCTGGTACCAAAGGCTAATGGTGGGTATAGGTTTTGTGTAGACTATCGTCGGCTTAATGCTGTCACAAAGGGTGATGCGTATCCTATGCCACGCATTGACGAGCTGCTGCAGTCAACTAAAAAAGGCTGCGTGATGAGTTCCTGTGACCTTCGAAGTGGTTACTGGCAGTGCAGTATCAAGGATCAGGATAAAACGGCCTTTGTCACACCGTTCGGTATGTATCGTTTCAAGCGTATGCCATTTGGACTAAAGAATGCGCCAGCTACGTTCCAGAGACTTATAGATAGATTTCGATCGGGATCCTCGCTTAAGGACGTTACCGTATTAGCCTATTTTGATGATATATTGGTAATCTCAGATTCATACCAACGCCACCTTTCAGATCTTCGTGCAGTATTCGACCGTCTCCGCTTGTTTAAGCTTCGAGCTAATCGAGACAAGTGCGTCTTTGCTAGAGAAAGGGTCAAGTATTTGGGTCACGTGATCTCTCAGGAGGGTATATCTCCGGATGAAGACAAGGTACGCGCGGTATTAGATATGAAGGAGCCTAAGTGTCTTCAGCACTTACGCACTTTTCTTCAAACGTGTTCCTGGTTTCGCAAATTTATACCGGACTTTGCAAAGGTAGCTGAACCACTCACACGCTTGACTAAGAAATCGTATGTTTGGGAATGGAGTTTGGAGCAAAGTAAGGCGTTTGAATCTCTTAAGAAGTTGTTGACCACGTCTCCTATTTTAGTACAAGCGGATTACACTAAGCCGTTTTTACTGAGGACAGACTCTAGTAACTATGCTTTGGGTGCTGCTCTACTGCAGGGGGAGTCGCCCCTGATGAACATCCAATAGAGTATGCTAGTCGTTTGCTTACCACAGCCGAACAGAATTATTCTACTACTGAGAGGGAGGCTCTCGCGGTAGTTTGGGCTGTCGAGCGATTCCGTGGTTACATTGATGGTCATCCAGTCCGTGTGATGACTGACCACCAACCTCTGAAGTGGCTGTTTTCCTTGAAGTCACCAAGCGGTAGGTTGTTTCGCTGGGCAATGAAGCTGCAGGCTTTTGATCTGCGTATCGAGTATACCCCAGGTAAGGCCAATGTATTAGCCGATACTCTTAGTCGACCCGCGACCAGTGAGGGGGGAACACCGGCATGCGACATTTGCCCGGTTGTCATAGACGTACCACACTGGGATGCGACTTCGACCCGGGAAGCTCAGTTGGCTGATGCAGGGGTTGCCAAGATTATCCAGGACCTCGAAGGTAAGGATGAACTTGCTGTTAATCGCTGGACTGAGAGAGGTTATCTTTTGAATCAAGCGGTTTTGTATAGGTATGTGCCTGATACTGATTCCGAAGAGCCTCAACTCGTCATACCAGAAAGTCTGCGGAGTAAAGTCATGTTCGAGTGCCATGACTCGCCTACTGCCGGTCATAGTGGTATCGATAGAACATTGCACCGTATCTCGCAAAGGTTCTATTTCCCTGGTATGAGACGGTTTGTAAGTCAATATCTTAAGACTTGTGTTGAATGTCCTGAGCCGGTCGTACCTAAACGTGGTAGAGGTCGCCCGCGTAAAGTTATTGCTTAGGTGTCAGTCCGCGTTATTTGTGTTGTTTGACCAGGTGATAGGTCCTCACCTGATCAAAAGGGGGAGTGTATAACGCACACATCACACATCCCTATTTACTCTACTAGTCGATCTTGAAGGGGAATGCATGCGGGCGGAGCGGCAGAGACGTCGCCGGGCAACCACATAGTTTTTCAGAAAGCTGTCAGTCGATATAGCACCAATGAAATATATTTTTACATCGTTATACTTAATTATAAAATACACCTTAAACTGGTATTATTTTAATAATTCGTTATAACGTTGTTTTATTTTTTTAAATAAAAGAATACTTATTGCTGCATAGCTACAATAGTTAGACAGATGCTGTACCGATACTTTTTGTAATTAATAATGTGTCTACAAAGTCGTAGTATATTATTTTATTCTATCATCAATAGTTTTCGCAGGGCTCGCGATGTAAAGAATATTTTAGGTATTTTTTTTACACTTTGGGTTACATTAAGTTTTAGTAAAGATCCCTAATTTTTTTCAAAAAAGATGCCTGTGTCACTCGGGAATAGTCTAGCTTCCAAACAGTGAAAGAATTTTTCAAATCGGTTCAGTAGTTTCAGAACCTATTCAATACAAACAAACAAATCTTTCCTCTTTATAATATTAGTATAGATAACTATCTTTACGGCTTAATTTCTCGCTTA
This sequence comes from Bombyx mandarina, assembly GCF_030267445.1. Lineage (NCBI taxonomy): Eukaryota > Metazoa > Arthropoda > Insecta > Lepidoptera > Bombycidae > Bombyx > Bombyx mandarina. The sequence continues at coordinate 4,662,971 of NC_143213.1, forward strand.
TTACTTTCTTTTAATTGATTTTTGAATTCTAATTGACATTTTGAACACTTTACAATTTTTATGATTTATAAACTGTAAAAGTAGTTTTAATTAATACTTCGAGCCTCAGCGAGTACATTTGAATTCGGACCATTGCTCGAACATTAATTTTATTTTAATAGTTAACTTCTATTGAATAGCACCAGAATAAAATGTTGATAAACTACACACATTAAAATACAAACGACATAATATACGTATGTGGATAATCATCAACACCATGAAATTCAAAATAAGAATATTTAATTGAAAAATATAGTCTGTCCGTTTGGCAGTAGGCAGTGGCTTGACTGTGCCCCTGGGATTGTTAATGACCATGGGCGACAGCGATTACATACAACCAGGTGAAACTTAAGCTTATGTGCCTGCAAAGGCAAAATACATCTAGAATAATTCTCTATCCCATTAAAATAAATTTTTGTTAACACAGTAATTAAATGAAATACGTGACCCAAGGATCCAAATTAATTATCAAACACGAAATTCGTATACATAAATTTGTAACTCCATTGTTCCCTCGCCATGCTATTTTCTAGAATGGTTCAGAGAAAGAAATAAAGTACAAAACGTCTCGTTTATCAGAGGAGAAAAATACAAAGAGCTTTAAGTTACTTTACAAGAATCGGCGCCGTCAAATGGGATCACAGGTAAATAAGTATTGCTTTGCTTTAACCAGACAACTGAAATACACCCCAACAAAACTAATACACTTTATTCCTTTTGAAGTTTATCTGGAAAAGATTTGTTAGTTTCATTGTTGACATGAAAAATACAACACAATAAATATTCAGGGGATTCTGTCATGATATATAATAATTACACATACGCTGTTTGATTTTATTGTCTCTAATACATATATGTACATATAATCCAAGATAATGAGCTAATTTTCTTTTCAAGTATTAATTGTAATTGTATAATGATTGTACACATCAAAGAAATTTATACATATAATAGCTACATTATAAAAAAATGCATTTGAATTGTAGTGCTCAATTTAAGTTAAATTCGCGTTACCGTTCCAGCAAAAAACACTATCTGTTGAAATATTTGGATTCGTAAACATGCAGACGTGTAAGAAATACGTTGAAAGAGCCGCACCACCTGAGCTTGAGACAAGTAAGTTGGGAAAAACGACCCAAGTAAAGGGTATTTGTTTACTATTTGGAATAGACTTTCTGACAGATCTCTAGAAGTATTAGAGGTTTGATTACTACACAATATATCTATATAATAATATAATACTAATATCCATGTATCTAGTTCAGATGTATCTTAATTGAATCTAACTTAATTAGAATTATTACTACTATAGAATTATTACTGAGACCAAGAGTTCATATCTTAAGGTAGGTGACGGCATTTACGTTGTAAATGTCTACCAGTATGTCTGTCTGGCTCCGGTAACCACTTAACACCTGGTGGTTCGTGAACTCGTCAACCCACCTAAGCAATAAACAATAAAAATAAAAGTTTTTATATTACGATGAAGTGATTCCATCGTAATTACCATGAATTTCACCGAAACGAAAATAAAGACAATTTTTTTTTTTATTGCATATATGTGTGGACGAGCTCACAGCCCACCTGGTGTTAAGTGGTTACTGGAGCCCATAGACATCTACAACGTAAATGCGCCACACACCTTGAGATATAAGTTCTAAGGTCTCAGTATAGTCACAACGGCTGCCCCACCCTCCAAACCGAAACGCATTACTGCTTCACGGCAGAAATAGGCGGGGCGGTGGTACCCACCCGTGCGGACTCACAAGAGGTCCTACCACCAGTAATTACGCAAATTATAATTTTGCGGGTTTGATTTTTATTACACGATGTTATTCCTTCACCGTGGAAGTCAATTGTGAACATTTGTTAAGTACCTATTTCAATAGAAAAATTGATACCCGCCTGCGGGATTAAAACACCGCTGCATCGCTACATACGAATGCACCGGACGTCTTATCTTTTAGGCCACGACGACTTCTAATCTAATAATAAATAAGTTTATAAATAAGTGGATGAATATAAACATTCCCAGATTTATTTGATTTCAACAGTCAAAAAATATTTAGCCTCGATTTTAACATGTCCTAACTGTAGTTAATAGTGATATTATTATCCAATAAATCTTCGTTGTTCGACTTGTGTTTCAGAAAACGATAGCAACGATTTCGTATGTTATATAAGTGATGAACGTCATATCACAATTGTGAGTAAAAAAATAAGTTCATACCAAATGTTTTTAGAAATGTTTAAGCTTAACTCTGAACTTTATATTATAACTAGCCGTACTCGCCCGCTTCGCTGGGCATTTAAAATGAACATTATTATTTATTGTCATTATTATTAGGGAGTCCAACACTCATATAAATATTAGCCTATCTATAAACTACATGTATTTTCTACATGGATACCAAGTTTCAAGTCGATCGGATGCATGGTGCAGTAGTTATAACGGAAAATCCGTAAAAACCACTGTAGATCTATATATTAGTATAGATTGAATAAAAAGGATCGTGTGAGTTGTTTAAAATCTGTGGATCTACAAAGTGACTTGAAGTCTTTATCTCTGTTTTGTGCCGTATTGGTCTCGCTCTGGTATGATTCTAAAGTTTAAATTTTACCATCGCACCAATGGAGCGAAGTCGATCCGTCTTATGTAAAACAATCCGGTCCTAACACTGTGTGGCTTCATAATGATAATTCCTGATCTCCACGAATATCAGCGATGCGTTTACATAATTTAGTTTAGCAGTTACTTGTAGAATTGGATATAAATCGTCAACTGAATTGGACATTATTACATATAAATTAACGATGCTTCTAAAAACGATCAAGGGCATCCGTTATGTTAATAGTAGATGAGGTAGTGTAATTGTTTAATGTTTCTTGACTGACTAATGTCACTATGTCAGTGAATGACTAATGTATGTGATTTTCTTTGTGATTGTGATTTATTGTTACTTCCTTACATTAAAAGTTAGATTGATTTCCGTTATCGCGCTGTCTTGCCCTATAGTTGTAATGAACATTGTGAACTGGTGGTAGGACCTCTTGTGAGTCCGCGCGGGTGGGTACCACCGCCCTGCCTAGTTCGGCCGTGAAGCAGTAATGTGTTTTGGTTTGAAGGGTGGGGCAGCCGTTGTAACTATACTGAGACCCTTAGAACTTATATCTCAAGATGGGTGGCGCATTTATGTTGTAGATGTCTATGGGCTCCAGTAACCACTTAACACCAAGTAGGCTGTGAGCTCGTCCACCCATCTAAGCAATAAAAAATAAAAAAAGTTTCTCCTGATTAATTGTTCGCGTATGGCTTATGTTACAAGCCAAATTATTTACTTGTTGTTTGTTTATATTTTCTTTTTTAGCTTGTAATGTGTATTATGTGCCTAATAAATGAATTAATTAATTAATTAAATTGCACTTTCATACTCCAAGAGAGATTCCGGAGCCCCGGTGATTTACAAAGGAAAATTGGTAGCTGTAACCATTGGGGGTGCAGAATGTGACAGTGATTATGTTGGCATTGGACTGAAAATGAGTTGTTATTGCTCATGGATTGCCAATAATTTGCCGTAAGTTAAACTTTTATTTAATACTAGCGACCCACCTTGCCTTCGCTTCGGAAACATTAAATTTTATTGTTGATAGCTGAGTCCCGTGATGTTACCCGCGGTGATTGTCGTACCGCGGGTGACGCCGCGGGGTGAAGGTAGTCTAAAAACTGACTAGGCTACTTAGCCTTAGTTACTCCTTATATCATCAGCTACCTATCAGTGACAGTCAAAATTGGTCCAGCCGTTCCAGAGATTAGCCAGAACAAACAGACAAAATTGAAAAAAATATTATTTTGGTGTATGTACCGTATATAATAATATATTAATATGCATGTAGTAAAAACCGGTTATTTCAATATTACAAACAGACACTCCAATTTTATTTATATATCCGATTAATTGTTTACATTGTTCCAAGAACAGCTAAAGGTGAAAGCCACATTGCTTGAAGGCGATATACATTTTTTTGGCTATTTTGTGTTGAGTTTTAGTTTTTTTTTATCTTTTTGCTCAGCACTAATCAACATTGTCAAGTAAAGTTTGGAATTGTTACAACAAATTAACCTGTTCGAAAATCTTAAGTTAATAAACTATGCATACTCTAGTGCAGATTTGTATTTGATAATGTAGGAGTATATTCACGTTGTCGTAAAAATGTTGTTGCAAAACATGTTATATTAAGCAAAGAATAACATATTTTGCAACAATTTTTTTAAGTAAAGTACCATAGTTCACTTTGACTTATAAGAGAGCTTAAACTCTTTGTATATCAGGGCGGTCACTGTTCGAAGAACTCTGCGGCGCAAATAAGTTGTGTCGTAATTGAAATATTAAAACACACTCGGGACTTAAACAGTATCAGGAGATTTTTTTTTATTTATTGCCCTTGTAGGCAGACGAGCATACGGCCCACCTGATGGTGAGTGGTTACCGTCGCCCATGGACTTCAGCAATGCCAGGAGCAGAGCCAAGCCGTGCCTACCGCTTGATACTCTCCACAAGCCTCTTTTAAAGAAGAACATGTCATAGCGCTCAGGAAACACCGTGGAGGGGAGCTCATTCCATAGTCGGATGGTACGTGGCAAAATGCTGATTTGCCTTAAAAATCGTAGGCTACAACAGCTTTCAAATGAAATCCATACCTAATTTTTTTAATTTTCTGATAACACGGCCGAAGAAAAAAATATTTTCTAAAAATTCACCTCTATCTACGGAGCAATTTTTCATGAAAAATGGCGGAAGGGTAACATCCGAAACGATAGTTACCGGCGCTGGCTGGATTTCACAGTGACATGAGGGGATGAATCGACCCGCTCGCCCTGACTTACGCCAATCGCTTCCGGATCCGTATTCTAGAAATTCCCAAATAAAGTTCCAGGTTAATTGGGTTTTCAGAGGAAATTTCACAAGGGTTCAACGTTTATTTTCACATTCCATTACCGAATTACTATTTAATACATGAATTATTGAATCATGTAATTATAAATATAAAGTTAGGTAATTTTTAAGTATTATTGCTAAATATCATTTTTTACTATCCTCGAGAAGCATATTTCTCATCACGATCTTCTCATAATCAAAAAAAATTAAAAATCTGTAATGAAAAATCATTATCATTCCAAAATATCCGAAATAAGATAAAAATACTTCTCAGATTCAATTTTTCTTAATAAATCGATGAAAGGACCTGAAAATAATAGTATACCTACGTAATAAGACCTCGGCTTATCACCGTGACGCTGTCAATTACAAGCTGTTTTGTTCACAGTACGCCGCACTTCTCTTTTCGTACATTTTTGAATTTTCCATTTTTAACTCAAATTCAAAGCAGATAAAGTTCATAATAATTCAGCTGGTAATAAATTAGTGATGCGAATTTACGAGTAAAATTATTTTGTACAAATAATCGTAATCGTTTATTCAAATATGGAAGTTAATTGACAATTAGTTTACTTCTCAGTTATAAATTTGAAATATTGTTCATTACATATTTTATCATTTTGATTGGGAAATTTATTGGTACTTATTGTATATATTATAACATTAGATTGAAACATTACATCTCGTGCCACAATGTGTTCATATGCATTTACATATTTATATACAGTTAATGAGGATCTCTAATCATGTGGTTAGGCTTTATTAGTTTTATTAATGAGTCAAGTATGAGCCAATATGACTTACGAATGATGGTTATAGTCCAAAAAAAAAGTTTTGTTTTAACTTCACCACTAAAAACTCTCGACGCCATCACCCAGTGGAATTCACATGATAATAATCTGCCTCTCAATTACTCAGAAGATAGTCTGTCTCCAAGTTTTACTACATCTGCATAATTTGCCCGTGGTAGTGCTCTGAGCGCCTTAATCTAAGCCCACTAAACCCTATGCTCACTTGGCAATCCACCGACCCAAAAGACTAGTCGTAAATGTGAAATCTAAATCAAGCTATCCCTGACCGTAGTTAGTGGTACAAGAGTAGGAAAAAAAACTTACATTATAATATCCAAATATTCTTAGTGAAACACAGCATTAATATATTTTCGGTAGAATTTTCTGGCAGCAAGAAGCTTTGGGGTAAAACTCTAAAAGCTACCACTAATAAGGCGATTGTAATCCATTCGCATTACTATTATAAGCAGTGAGGTTTTTTTTGAGTGGAAAATAGAAAACCATCTTTATTTTACATAAAAGATCCACAGAGATAAGGCCTACTCTTTTATGTGATTTCTACAAAAGTACAACGAGATTAATTTAAAAGTAATTTAAGATACAGCTATCAAAAACAAAATACATAAGTAAATTTAAATACGATAAACAAACCTGGTGGTAGGACCTCTTGTGAGTCCGCGCGGGTAGGTACCACCGCCCTGCCTATTTCTGCCGTGAAGCAGTAATGCGTTTCGGTCTGAAGGGTAGGGCAGCCGTTGTAACTATACTGAGACCTTAGAACTTATATCTCAAGGTGGGTGGCGCATTTACGTTGTAGATGTCTATGGGCTCCAGTAACCACTTAACACCAGGTGGGCTGTGAGCTTGTCCACCCATCTAAGCAATAAATAAAAAACCTAATTCAACTATGCATTTTGATAGCCACATTAGATAGATACTTCAAACCAATAATTGCGCAAATAGAGAAACATTACATGTATATAGGTTTGTTGACGATATATCAAATAATTACAATAAAAGTGCTGCTTTTTCACTCTTAAAACATTCATGAAAGAGCTAAAATCTATAGAATGTGGAAAATAGTTCTTTATATAGCACAGCATGAAAAATGAATGAGGCTATCATGCCGACTAGAAGTTTCCATTTCTAAGTGTCCTGAAAAAAATAATGGTAACACATAAAATTCAATAATACATAGATTGTATAATTTCAGAAACGGAAATACTAATCTGAAGTGCTGCAGAAACTGTTGCGACATCAAACACGAAAAAGATTCGATCGATTTGAGGAACCATAAAAATATCTTTTTACGAAAATAAAAGTATCACGATAACGTATCACGACCTTAGAACTATATCTCAAGGTGTGTGGCGCATTTACGTTGTAGATGTCTATGGGCTCCAGTAACCACTTAACATCAGGTGGGCTGTGAGCTCGTCCACACAGCTAAGCAATAAAAAATAAAAAATAAAACATGTGGTAGCATTTGGACTTGATATTTTTTTTCGTATGCAATTAAAAACATCACGGCATATCCCTTAAGATCGTCTTGTCTATCTAAAAGTTCAACCATGCAAATAAGCTGCGCGTCCCTAATAAGATTTATGGCGACAAGTTAATCCGTACTGAAGCCGATTTGTCTGTTTAACAGCGAATAAAAAGCGTTAGCTTATAAGAAACAAGGCTAAGAAGATTTAAAAGGTCTTCTCCCTAATATAGATTGGTATGCGGTTAATGATTAGAAAAAAGCGGCTTCACAATAGATTTATCGACACTGATAATGACCTTAACTTTCATTTGCACGTTCAAATATTTTAACTGTCATATAGCTATAGCGAAAATACTTTAAAACTACAGAACCAAGAATGTTTTATTAAACAAAGCTCATTATTTTATCACAAAAATACAAATCTTTCTTCTTTTGAATTTGAGTTTTTTAATTGTATACAGAGATTTTTTTTATCGTCAAAGTATTCGAATATCGTAAATGGACTTTGATTATTAATTTATTTTCCTTTCAAAATTACTTTAATTTCGGTACGAGAAATAAAGCAGCAATTATACGTATATACATATCTTTATTCTACAAAATAACAAATTGCAATTAGCATTTTGATGAAAAGTATCATATTTCAGGGTATCAAAAAGTTTTAGTTTGCTATTGAGGATTAGGACTCTTCAGTTTTTTTTTTTACTAGAAACCCTTTTAAGATTTTTTTTTAGATTTGTCAGCAGACGGCAGATGCTCGGGTTCATCTTGTATCAAATTATTTGCATAGCCTATTAACGTCAAAACATCGATACTACGAATTTGTACCATAAGAATGAATTCTCAATTATATTGAACACCAATATCCTATCTATAACTGTGTTTAGTGACATTTTCATAAATTGTAGGTGAATAAAAAATTAACTGACATCAAAACCCGCTGCAGCTAGCTATTCATTCAAAAGCTGGTTACTGTCTACTCGTACAACCATATATGATCCTGCTTATTTTTATCACAACCACTTTACTATATGACTAGCGACGAAGCTTCGCTTCGGAAACATTAAAACACACATGAAACCAAAAAAATAAATAAAAAATAAAATAAAAAAAGTAGCCTATGTTCATCAGGGACAATGTCGGCTTCTAATGGAAAAAGAATTTTTCAAATCGGTCCAGTAGTTTCGGAGCCTATTCGAAACAAACAAACAAACAAATCTATCCTCTTTATAATATTAGTATAGATTAAAATTGCGAACTTATATCATCTTAAAGGGAATAGCGGCATTCACGTTTTGATCATTACGAAATTCGGTAAAAATGAACAATAGAAAATCCGTGGGATCCTCATTCATCTATGCAATATAAAACATAATTAACAAAAATAGGATAAATTAATATTGTATTTAATTACGTCATCCTAAATATTTTCTAATTTACATGATATTTATTATTTATTATTATATTATTTATTTTTTATATTTTTTATTTTTTATATTATTTATTATTATATCAATGTTTTTATTATTTTTAACATTATTGAACCCGTGGACCTTTCTTTGCATCAGATTGTATTTGAGTTTGACCTTTGATTACGTTCTCGTCTAGACTAATTTATTTTATACGTCTAAGATTGGGAACTTCTGAAAATCAACGCAATTAAAAAAAAAGTTCGTATTTAATGATAAGTAATGCGCATCGTAATAAGGTGAATTTAGATAAATTTATTTTTGACGCCTAGATTTTCCTTTTATTCGAGTACGTTTACAGAATTATAAATTATATTAATTAAAAATAATAAGTTACTGATTTGCATTTGTTTAATGGACAATCTCATTGCATTTGTTAATCGATTAAATTATGTGCCATTGCCACAACAAATGTCTGTTGTACGTAGCAATGAGTGTCTACCAAAGTAAGTGCATTCGATTATCGTCTTGTCTAAATATATCGACGCTTAAATGGCAAACGTGACTAAGCGACAATAACTGTTTTGTACATAAATGATAGGCAATAACCATATTCGATGCGCAAAAAAATATATATATTTCCTAGGTCTATTAAAATAATTTCAATCCTACAGCTAGATTCGTTAAAATAGTTTTTTTTTCAGGTATTTCAATCTTAAATTAGTCTACTGTAAAGTCGCACGCATTGTCGCTTATTCACGTTTGACTTTCAAGCGTCGATATATATTATTTCTAGTTCTTGCGGGTAGGTATGTATATAGGTAGAATTGAAATTGCCGGCAATTGTTTTAGGCGTTAATGCCGTAAGATTACAAAGTTACGCTACTGAGATATTTATTTTTATCAAAACGAATTTCATTGTTTTAATTTTTAGGTAAACTCGAATATAATTAATAACTCGTAAATATTTAAAAAAACTTAAGTCACATTTTTCGGACACAAAATTTAATTTTAGTTTCAAACATAATCTAAAGTTTTTACGGACTGGATCAAAAGTCGTTAGTAAAACCGCTCACTTGTCTCGATTGAAGCAATTACCGTTTTCCAGATTTCGATTAGCTCAAAACTCAAACTATATTCCTTATCTCATCATGAGTTTTCCTTTGAATTAGCATTCAAGTTCAAAGAAACTATTAAATGAGTACACGTTAAAATAAATTTAACATCTAAATTAATTAAACATAATTGAAGTTACTTAAATTTATGTTTGAAATTCCAAGTCTAATGATTTTGACATTAAAGTGATAATAATATGTTAGCGATATTTTTCGGGAAGCTAACCTCATCCATCCCTTTCCTCATTAAACAGTAAATACCCACATTATCTGAATCCCGGACTGCCGATCACAGCTTAACGGATTAACAACCCTGATCAATACGTTGAAGTTAAAATTTACTGTTAGACATTTCAATGAAAGTCTCAGTTGAATAATAATTTCATTATTTAATTACTTTTTTGTTTACAGCTCACTTAGTCTTAGGCAATTGCCGCAGTTCATGGACCCACAGACACAGCCCACTGAATTTCTCGCCGGATCTTCTCAGTGGGTCGCGTTTCCGATCCGCTGGTAGATTCTGCGAAGCACTGCTATTGCTAGGGCTAGTGTTAGCCTCTGGTTTGAGCCCCGAGAGCTCACCTACCACCTATATAATACCAGCTCCAGTGATTACACTTGAGCTGAAGTTCAGATGAATTAATCCTTCGACTGCAATAATACAAGAGAGAATTACACTAGGAATCGGTAGGCCGTGACTTGGCTGTGCTCTTCGCATTGCTCACGCTATGACCGACGCTGACCAGTCACCATCAGGTTCGCCATATGTCTACAAAGCCAATAAACTAAAATAGGTCATCCTTGCAACGGTTGCTAAAGCTCGACAGGCCAACGGTCCAATTATTACTGTTGGGAACTTGTGTTTTTAATAAATTCAAAATTCTTGAAATTCAGGTTTGTCCGATGTATTCTATTTGGTGATCGATACCCTAAGCTCTATTAGATCACACATTCAGTGTGAAGCCGGAAAGATCTCTGGACCAAAGCTAATCGTTCCGCCCATAAATTTATATCAAAACTGATGCTTTTTGATATATTATGGTACCTCGGTATGATTTGGTATACAGACTTTGATGTAGTTTTTGTTATACTATGGTGTTATGAGTCAAGTTTTATGGCAGCAATGAAAAATTTAATGTTAATTGTACATTGTTTCAAAATAAAATCGTTTTTCCATCATATTTTTAAAACTGTATGTTACAAATCGTAAATTCATAAATGGATAACATTGGATAAAAATAGTGTAGCCTAAATTGAGAAGATTGTGTGTTATGTGTAAACCTGACATTATGTTTTCTGTCTAATCTCTAAAATTCCCTGTGACAAACACATATTGTAGGAGCAAGGGAAGCGTGCTAGCCCGATCCGCTGGGTGTAACCGTCTCTGTTGAAATTGCTCTGGTAATCCGAGATCATGGCTCGGCCTGACACAAGCACAACAATTATTATCCGGCAGTATTACATGGAATATACACGGAGCTTAATATGGCTGGATAAGGATTGCTGACAAAGAGTGATATTACAAATGAAAAATCGAATTGCAAAATTATGTTTATTGATTTCAGACATAATATGGTTCAGCTCACTGCCACTGTATCACTGATACATAACATAAAATGCTTTGTTTGAAAATATAGAGTAACCACTTGGTGTTACAAGAACACTAACAATACAAAAAACTAACATTAATACAAAAACGTTATGATTAAAACAGCGTAGTTCGTAACGACATGGGAAAAGTCTAAGAGAGTGTTAAAGTTAAAAAAAGAATTATGAGGCTAATGGGAGATTGAATAGGTTACATAACAAAAAAACTATTGTTAAAAATTTAGATTTCAGCTTCGATAGTAATTCGATTCAGAAAGCAATATTATTTGCAACTGCAAGCAGGAAATAATTTAACAAAGGCCATTTCTAATGGTAGGTATAGATTTGTATTCTCTCTAATAATTTTCGCAAAATCTTTTGGACACCAATGTTTCGAACGATTTGACTTGTTTTCATTCTGCTCTGGAAAGGATTTTACGATTACAACACGATACGAGATTACAAAGCTGTGTATGGATGTGCTGTGTATATGTCGCAATATATACAAAGAACTATTTTGGAAACCAAAGCAACCTAAGAACCATTTAGAAGCAAATACCATCAATAATGATAGATCAGTATTCTGTAAAACAAAATCTAAATTATTTAAACAATAAACACAAAAAGATGGTGTTGAATTAAAATCAACTGCAGACTCTGCTCCTTCAAACTAGAATTTATGTTTAAATCTCACAAGAACCAACCAAAGCCATTATCTAAATCACATTACTAACTTCAAAGCCAGTACGAGCCATGCGAATAAACATTAAAATCTGGCTGCAAGCGAACTACAACATGTTATGTTCTCTGCAACAGCACGAAACATTCTCTAGCTAGAGAGAGATAAGCTGAAGACAAGTTGTATTAACGCAATAGAATTTCTTGAATAAACTAATTTAGTTAGATATGGAAGCATTGTGAATACTTACGTAAGAATCTTTGTCCGTCTGATCAGACATACAATAATACAATTAGAGAATTAGAAGCAGGTTTCATAAAATAATATTTTATTTATTTCTTTCATAGACCAATGATTAAGATCACGATCCTGATGATGACTGATGTTGAGTAACTACTGGAGGCCTTAGTCACCGTATCTTGAGCGTGGCCATCATCTTGAGAGATGAGGTATAAGTCTCTTATAACATAACGGCTGGCATTACTAGTTGCATTACTGATTCGCAGCATAAATAAGCAACATGTTTCCAAAGACATCCTACCGCCAGTAATTATACAAATAGCATTTTTTGCCAATTTGATTTTTATCACACGCTGCCTTCATTTGGTAATACATTCGTAAACATGTGTTAACTAGAAATAAAATAGCACCTACCTGTAGAATTTTAATAGTGCCACAATCGAATCGCCCGATACGGGTACACCGGGCGTTTCATCCCTTACAGATCCCTACTCAACCCTCGATACTATCGCGAAATTAATTTCAGTAGTGCTCAAAGATGACGAGTGAAGGTTAAGTGACAAAAACTATCGTTAAGTGTCGAAGGATCCGATAATGACCTACGTAAACCTAAACTTACGTAAAATGGTTACAATAAGACAGGTAAGGCAGATAGTTAATGGTTAAAACATAGTAATAATAGATTATTGAAGATCTCTAGTAGAAAGTTAGGAACACGAATAACACATAATTGTTTTTGTTTTGTTGATCAGTTAGATATTTTACTTTGGAAGGTCATCCGAGATTTGTCGACTATTGCATTACAATGTTTTTTTTCGGGATCAACGGTATACTATATACTACTATACTATATAGTATGTGTTCTGTTACTTGACTTTAAATTATACTGTTTGAGAAACAAAACATAAAAAGTGATGAAAATATTAAAATTTGAATGCTATTGGTTGAATTTAATTTTTTTAATTTCCCTTAGTTAAACTTAGAACCACCACTTCCTAGCAAACCGTATCTAAGTAATTGATTAAGTAAACATACTCGGTAAACTTGCCAACGGTGTAATGTCAACATAGTTTGACGCGACTCAGTCCGAAATGCTCTTTATATAATATAATCGACTGTGCAAACTTTAGAGCATAGAATATAAACCCTCGAAAAGTAAACGTCAAGGGGCAAGTTTACTCATGGTCAGACCATTAGTTCGCTAGGATGTTTGCACTCCTCCCCCTAATGGCCTCGCTGTACTTGCAATATATCGCTCGACCAGCTTTTATTGCGCGCCGAGATTATTTAAACGGCCTGAGGGAGCCAAGAGAGTCATAATTTGCTAGGAGAATACTCTAGCTCCTTCGTATACATTTAGTCTCCACTAACGAGATGTACCAATTTAATTTTTATTCTCAACTTTATAATGTATTTATTTCTTTAGCCACCATTTTGAAACTTTTCGTATTAAATGCGATTGAAAAGGGAAACTTGAGCTTTTTATCGCCAACGTTCAGACATGAAAACGACAGCCAGTAGTATAAAAATACCTCATATTAATACAAACTTTCCCTATTTAATACAGCCTCCGGGCAAGTTGTGAACTCTCCCCATTTACTCCCTCTTGAATTACCATTTACGAGACTGTACTTGAAAATATTGTGGAACTTTTATTCGAACGTCAAAACCGTTCCCCACGGAGCGATGACCTTTGTGAAGACGCCTCCAGCCTCGTGCCGCAATCCTTATAAATCACATGAGATCTTTTCAAATACATTCTAAGCAATTCAGATGCAATTTAAATAGTCGAACGACTTAGACGCAGGCACTTAGAAATTTATCTTTATTTATGTAAATCTCATGAATTCCGACAAGTTATTCTCGGCTTCTGTGAAAACGTTTCGTTACAAAGTAGTTTCCGATGGATCGAAAACAAACTTAAGCGTTGTTTGTTTCTTGAGATATCCTCTTAAAGAATACACGAAAAGTCAATTATGGCGAGTCGAAGTTTAGTACTTCTACAGCATCCACAAACAAGCAACTTGAAAGTTACGAGCCCCGATTAAAATCATAGCCTCGATACTTGAGCAGCGGGGAATTGTTACCGTAAAATGTTCTGAAACTTACACAATCTGGAGTCTTAAATTTAATAGCTAATATTTAAAGCTAACAAATCTACGTAAAATTAAATTGGGTCCATCGCAATTATTACGGTCGAAAGACCTGCTGAAATGAAATTGAAAATGCTTTAATAATATAAAAATTAAAAAGACGGAAAAATTTCAGTATTGTCAAAACCTATTTAACGATTTTATTTTTCTTCATTGTTTGCAAAAGATGCGATTAATATTTTAAGAGCTTCTTCAGTTTCTATTATCAAACGCAGTTACTTCTGAGTAATCCATTGGATCTCTAATAACTCTCTTTTCAATTAAGACAATCCCATATCATCTCGGTCATCACAACTAATCTCTCATACAGTTATGATAGATAAATCGAACGCCAGCGGAAAAGGCACGATCGTTTCAATAAAAATTTCAACAATTTCACCGTCAACTTTTGTTTATTGCTTAGATGGGTCAGCCCACCTAGTGTTAAGTGGTTACTGGAGCCCATAGACATCTACAACGTAAATGGGCCACCCAACTTGAGATATAAAATGAGATAAAAAAAAAATATATAATTTCTAAGGTCTCAAGTATAGTTACAACGGCTGCCCCACCTTTGCTTTACGGCAGAAATAGGCAGGGTGGTGGTATATACCCGCGCGGACTCACAAGCACAAGAGGTCCTACCACCACTAAAACATTTATTTATAGATTATTATTTACATTTATTTATTCTTAAATAATCTAAAAAAAAGACCGAAAAGACGATGGGCTGACGACATAACCGAAATAATAGGAAAGGACTGGCAAACGATCGGCAAGGACAGAGATCAGTGGAAAGGACTGGAGGAGGCCTTCACCCGAGATGAGGGGTCCATATCCAATAACAAAAATTAATTCGTACTAACATTTAGACAATAAGCATTAATAACTAACTAAACACTAACAAATAAATACCACATTTCAAATGAAATAAGTGCAGGATAAGGAAATACAGGCTTTTTTATTTTATTTTATTTATTCTTAAATAATGGTCTTATGATTAATTAACTTCGTTGTAGTAAACAAACAAGCAGCGGAATTTATTCTCCTACTTAACTATGTATTATTCTAAGTGCTTTAAAAACATGACTACTGTAACGTGATTCTTGTTAGATAAATTATTGGCTTCAGGGAGTAATTTTCTTAGATATTCACTATTCTTTTCGAAATAAATATATATATATAAAAATGAATTGCCGTTCGTTAGTCTCGCTAAAACTCGAGAACGGCTGGACCGATTTAGCTAATTTTGGTCTCGAATTATTTGTGAAAGTCCAGAGAAGGTTTGAAAGGTAGATAAACAGAAAAGTGCTCGGAATTCAATAAAAATAACAATTATGTTTTCCCTTTGATGTGTCCCCCGTCGGACCTTCCTTTTGTTTGTTTTAAGTTTAATTTATACAAAAGCTTAGGTCTTTTATTTATCGATTGAGGCACTAAGAAGTCTGCCGGGTCAGCTAGTCACGTATAAAGTACAATGTATGCATTAAACATGAAATGTATGAAATATATGTTAACTATCTCAATATATTCCGTTAAGTTCCACGTTTAAGCGCTAATTTATAAATAGATCCGTTCGATCCGTGCACTGGTCGTAATTTTACTGGCGGCTTCGTTTCTCAAATTTGCATTTTTATTATGCAGCGTCTGGCTGTTGGTATGGTTTAGACATTTTGCAGCGATTCATCGAGCCTAACTTCTAGGTAAGGATTTTGTTAACAATATAAGTAGGTGTATAGCCAATAACCGAGGCTTTAAAGACCGCCGAGGGCAGGAAGACGTGAAGAAGCTTTTTTTTTCTCTACCTATGCTGATAGCATTGAGAGGCTATTTCAGCTTCACTCTAACGTTTGTAGGTGAGCTCACGGGGCTCAAACCGGAGATTTACTAACACTGACCCTAGCAACAGCAGTTCTTCGCAGAATCCACCACCGGATCGGAAACGCGACCCACTGAGAAGGTCCGGCGAGAAACTCAGTGGGCTGTGTCTATGGGTTAATTCGCTCGTCGAGCCCTTCGTCGCAAGCGAGGGGCTCGACGAGGACGGTGACCGTACATGAAGCATAGTGCATCGAGTCATCAACACTTCAAGCTTGAAGCGACCTTCAGTAATGAAGAGACCGACTGAGAAGAGAAGAAGATTTTGAGGTTAAAGAATAAAAATGAATATGAATTTGAGAAGTGTACGTTTGTTTTAAATTTTTTTTTCACGACTTTATTTAGTGATTTCCGGAACCGAAATGCTTCACCAAGTGAATGCGTTAATGCATGAGGTCTAATTCCCAATTGTATAATACATCTGTTATCCCACATTTAGAACTCGTGAATTATTCGTGATACAATTAGGTAGGAATAATACCAAGCTATGCGAGCTCACAATATGGCTTATCACCAGTAATTATGTAAACATATTTTTTGCAGGTTTCAATATTTATTATATGATATTATTAGTTCATCGTAAAAGTCATTCGTAAGCACGTGAAAGTACGAATTTAGTTGGAATTATTGGCACCTGTTTTTTTTTTTCAATCTGAGGATCGAACCCCCTACGAGATGCATGCGTCACGAGGGCGCACATATGCGTGACTGCAAAGTTATCGGATACAACCTACTAAACAACTCCCCTGCATTCTCGCCCAAACGTCTAATCTTCGCTCGAGCCAGAAAAGGTAGGGGACTACGTCAGTAAACTAAGCTCGCAGCTCACCCCAAGGACTCAAAGAAAGCGGATTTTGAAACTGGCTTTGGCACAACGCTTCATAGAGTACACTGGGCGTCTCATTCTTTAGCCTAGATTGAACTCAAATATATTAAAAAAATGGACTATTAGCGTTAACATATATTTTTCATTTTCAATTCATTTAAAATCCCATTGAAGTATTTCTCTGATAGTTTTGATAGTTTGACATGAGTAATGAGCCACGGAGCTATTATTGAATTCATATTCTACGAATAAATAATAAGTCATTTATTCGTAGTTCATATTACATATCGCATACCCACTTACTAAAGTGTCATAACTATATCTCACTTTAATTAAATTATCTCAGCAAACTACACCAAATTTAGTTTTCAATTTTATTCCAGCCACTTCATTCCTGATAGTACGAAAATATAAGCACTTATATTCTCAATATTTTTAAACTTTCTAGCAAACGTTTATTTCGGTGTGTAAATTTAGTGGCTACTTTACCTGTTTATAAAGTCAAGCTATTGCCCTTTGTGTGTAATATTTACGAGATTTTTAACCGCGATGCTGCTAATAAAAGTTCGGAGGTGAAACTTTACCTCTATAACTTTTCGGAACGAGTCTCTCAATTATTTTAAACAGTTTTTATGTGCTAATTTTCTGTTTAGAGCAAACATTATGCAAGCTCGACTAATTGGTGTTTTATTAAATGCTGTTTGTGTGTGTGTTTGTGTTTGTGGTGGATAAAACATCATTCATAGCCAACTTACCAAAGCCATACCTATCCAACACTTGACAACAACTCTGTTCACCTACAACTGCTTTACAGTTTTCTTTTATACTAATTTGCTTCCTTTCTTGTACAATATGCTTCCAATTAAATAATCTAATGTGATACAAGCCATTTTAATAGGTTATGGAAATCGTTGATATCTCCAATAAATAATCAAATCTATGACGTCAGCGCTCTTCACACGTCAGCGGCACTTTTCTCAAAACATCGGCACCAGCCTACTTTAGAAATTTTGTGATTCGATGAGTTATAACAAGCACAACATGTTACAACGCTTTTTGGTATCCATTTCCCGGGATACTGTTCAAGTATATTTTGGTGTGGTGTATCGCCGATGATTTAAAATAGTTTGACGTCATCAATTCTGTTGTCGTCGTTGACTAATATAAGCGCTGCCGTTTTCCAATTACAATCGCTGTAGATATATATAAATCTACGTATGGAGAGTGGTATCTAATGCCATTGGTATGCACGAAATATTTTCAACTGAAGAAAAAAATTAATTAAAATATGTAGTACGTGTATTCCGAGAGCAACAAGTTGGTATTTTTTCTTATGGAACACAACATAAGCTTGTTATTTTTATATTTAATGCTTACTTTAAGTAAGTACTTACGCTGATAAATTAATACAGTTTTGGAGCCATTAAATTATTTCCTACCAACATTTGATCGAGAAGCATTATACATTATCACATAATAATGGATTTTTGGATAATATTTGGATAATGGACATAATGTCTTGTAATTATTGATAATCGTTTATTGTGTTATGGACCGTTGAAAACCCCCAAAAAAGAAGATATCTCCTGCACAAAAATGGATTTTTACTAAAAAAGTTGTTGTAAGACAATTGTAAAACCAAGGCCCTGAAAAGCCATCGCTAAATAGATACGAGATTTCGGCCTTTTTGAAGTATTATATTATGGTATTTGTGGACTGTGAAAACCGTTTGCTATCAGGTCGAATATGGAACCTTTTTGGCCATTCTAAGTTTAAATTACCACGACCCCTGTCCCATCTTTTTTTATGTACTGGTCGCTCACTTATATTTACATATGTATTAATATTTATCGTACTAACTGAGACGATATCATAGTTCAACCGGTGCTGAGAGTATACGGAACCTCAAAAATCATTAAGAATTTTAATACCGCTACCTACCCGTTTCAAGACATGAAATCTAACTGTTAAAATAAATATTTTGCTTTGCACCAAAATTATACAGGTGATTATAATTATACAGGGTGACACACGTGCAGCCTTATCTCTTACCATTAAGTCTCTAGCTGCGTTTGAAATTTTCATGTAAATCACTTCCCTAAATAATAAATTATCAACACACAAATTTGTTCATTAAAACTCAACACCTGGATACTGATGGTTGGAGTTATGCATTTAGGTGTTCGTATATCTCGTTAATCATTTGTCTTTCTATATAATTATAACCAAAGACAAACTATTTCTACACGAATGCCATCTTATTTCATGGGCTTATTTTATGCCTGCCTAAGTTGCCGAAAATACCAATATAAAGAGCAGCACGACTTTAATATTTGAAAATAAAAACTCAGCTCGTACCAAGTTGCAGTGTAGGGGAGTTAAAATTGCATCCACATTTAAAACTTGACCTCATTCTGTTAGGCGGTTTCTGCTTTTCATATGGCGTGCAACCAGAAAATACTTTTATGAAAAAGGTTATATCTCTTACAAACTGTTTGGTTTCAGTTTCATTTTTCACTATTTTAATTTGCATCGAGTTAGTTGTGAGTTAATTTTTAATTGAAATTGGAAATAAAAAGAGCTAAATGTAACATCCATATGGAACATTTATTTAGGATTTATTTTAGAATTATTTAGGATGGGAGTATACATACACTATACTAAATACTATACTATAAATACATATATTATACATATACTCTACTATAAATATACTATACGTCTAAATAAGTATATACTTCCATTCCCAATAGCCCTTAAAGCATCTGTAGACATTGAAATAAAACTCATTATAGAATTACAATCACATAAATTTAAAGGACAGACTGAAAGCTATTAAAAAGAGTCCCCAACCAGTAAAACACTCAAATTAACATCGACAAAAAGCGTTAAAAATTCTGAATCTCCGCTAATCAATGTCATATTAAACAATAACTCGAAAAATCATTAGGGATCCTTTTGTTCTGTAGGCGTCCCAAAATGCTCGTTACATACAACCTAATTGGTTTTAAATAACTTTTGTTTCGGTACTTTGTTTTTAAGTTAAAGGGCACATCACACTTATAGATTGCTTTTTTATTAGCTAAGATGTGTTCACGCAAGCAGATAGATAGTGAAGCTGCTACTCATTTGCAACACAATATTTTAAGTTTAATGGTTTTTTTTTCTATTGCCCTTGTAGGCAGACAAGCATACTGCCCACCTGATGATGAGTGGTCATCATCGCTTATGGAGATCAGTAATACCAGCGGCACAGCCAAGCTGCTGCCGCGGCCGTATGAGGTCAATGGAAGTGGAAAACTCTCTGGGGCGAGTCTTCGAGTGGAGTGAATTGAACTTTGTTCTATTGGCTCGATTTAATTATAAATTGTGTGCGTGACATAATATTTTTATTTCTCAGTTTTTAGTTATCATGGCCATGTGTCTGAAATGAAGCCAAATTCTGAATCGGCGTGAAGTTATAACGATTTAAAAGCGTCTAGGGAGGTCTACTTGAATAAAACTGGTCTACTTGAAAAAACTTTTACTGGCGGTAGGACCTCTTGTGAGTCCGCGCGGATGGGTACCACCACCCTGCCTATTTCTACCGTAAAGCAGTAATGCGTTTCGGTTTGAAGGGTGGGGCAGCCGTTGTAACTATACTGAAATCTTAGAACTTACATCTCAAGGTGGGTGGCGCATTTACGTTGTAGATGTCTATAGGCTCCAGTAACCACTTAACACCAGATCGGCTGTGAGCTCGTCCAACCATCTAAGTAATAAAAAAAAAAAAAAAAAACTATTTTGTTTAAGCTATGTGGTAAGCAATACATTTTAAAGGACACTCGATTTTTAGGATACGGCCGTTTTTGTACAAGACGGTTTCTGGGCCAGATTGAGGGTGACATTTCATATTGACGAAGGCACGATCCATCACGATCAGAGTGTCTTACTTTTCTCACTATTCTTAGATCAATTTAGTGTTGTGTCCTTTTTGCATCCGAATAGATCGGGTAAAAGGTTTTTTTCGTATTTTACATACGAATTCGAGGTATTGTTTGCTATAATTTATTTACATTTGATTATAATATAATATAATATAAATAACGGTGCATTACACTTTTAAATAATGAAAACCATTTATAATCATTTTGAGTTTTATAGTTTATTCTGTTATTTTTATAATCGTTGGTATTTTTTTGTTTGTTATTTTTATAATTATTAATTGTGTGTATTCGGCTAAATGGTAGTTTCAGTTATGAGCGGGTAACACCAAATAGCGTTACGTTTGTCAAATCCATAGACGATACACTTGGTGCGAAGTCATTCATTCTCTTGTTCAATTAAGTGTATAATCTATGCCCTTGTTGACAGCGGTAGCACATGGTGGCAATTCGCAAATCCATTGGTTCTAAATCACTAATTATTCTTTTAATCTCTGATTGTTTTAATAATCTATCACGTCGGTAAAGCTAAAATAGTTAAGAGTCAACACTACAGTTAACTTATTTCAACGTTTCCTAAAGTTCAACGCCCACCATGAATTCCTGTATATTTGTTCTTCATCATTGTAACTATACTGAGACCTTAGAACTTAAATCTCAAGGTGTGTGGCGCATTTAAGTTTGTAGATGACTATGGGCTCCAGTAACCACTTAACACCAAGTGGGCTGTGAGCTCGTCCACACATCTAAACAATAAAAAAAAAGTTCAACCATATTCAATAGTTCGATAACCCTAAAATTTCACCATACATATATCATTTACTTATTGCATGCTAGTCTGCGTTTCTTTAAATGTAGTTAAATGATCGAAGATATCAAGCTCTAAGAACTCGAAGATCACGATCAAAGGACCGTGACCTATTTCACACGTCCTTTTCATCACTGCTGTTCAATCGTTTTCAAAACTTTTTTTCAATAATAAGGCAAATGTTTATTTGAAATTTAAATAAAAAATGCTTGGATAGTACAGTAAAAGATATATATGAACCAGTAACGCCATCTGTTATTATTACGAATATTACCAACATAATATGATGATGTTACTTGTTGTAGTAGTAAAACAGACAGTGTCCATATTACAACGTATTGTTTAAATGAACGATGATACAAAGTTTGAAATAGTAGTTAAATAAAAAATTGAATCAGAATTATTCTGGGTCGTTAATTAATACCCACGCACATGATGAATAAAACAACCAATGCCATCTACTTTTTTTTTAACTTGAATTCAAGTACAGCGGAAACTCGATTAACCGGACTAACTGTTGTGGTTAGGCATTCGGATAATAGAAAATCCGGATAATAGAATGTATGAAAAATAGCAGGTTTTATGCATATGTAGTACATCATGTTATGTGTTAATTAAAAATAACGAATACATACATATTAACGAAAATCAATATTTATTAAGAGATACATCCTACATAGATTGTACATGTACTGAAATACTTTTACCTTAATCGTGAAATTAAATATTTAGGTACATATATATGTACGTATGTATCTTAAAATATCCATACAAAAGAGCTGTTGATGTCTGATTTTATATTCATTTGAAATCAATAAAAATATGAACGGTATCTAACGAACAACTTAAGCTCTATAATAAACATAATCTCATGCAATTTAAAGTAATTTCGACTAAATTACAGTTCTGAAAGTATTTCCGTACCCCGATAAAAAAAATTCAACTCCGTTCGGAATTTTCTATTGAAACAAAAGAATGTTTTGACAGAAAGCCCGTTTCAGCAGGTGAGTTCTTTGTTAGAAAAAAAAAAAAAACTTTAACCAATTTATATTCAAGGAAATAAAATATGACGTCATAATTTGTTTTAGTCTGATAGAACAAAAACTTTTATGTTCTACCTTTGCGTACTGGTACTCCAAAGTAATTAACGAGGGTATTTGAACATCCAATAAAAACAAAATTGAAAAATAACATTCAGTGTTCGATAGAGTTATAGGTTATCCGAAATTAATTTTACTGCTTGTTTATCAGTTTCATGATATAATTATTTAAAATAGCTTTCTAAATAGATATACAGAATTAAATATCTTTGCATTTAGCCGTTCACGTTTCAAACAATTGGTAATTTACTGTTTGTAGATCGCATTGTACTTACATATACATACAGTGCGGATAAGTACTACTATCGTATTTATTTAGTAGGGCCCCAGTCAAGCTATCCTGACTCCTGGCTGAGCTTTTGCTCGCCTACCTGCCCTGGTGAAACTGGAAAGGTCTCCGGGCCACCAGTAATCCTTCAATCATAAAAAAAAGCTATCCTGATTTGAAGCGTAAGGAAGTTTTTTTTTTAATACAATTGAGGTTTTGGTCCCATAGCTTAGCTAAAAACAAGGTAGAACGAAACCTTTATTTATTTTAAAAATCTGTTATGGACATTATTATTGACCAATACTTCCGCTTTCACTCTTTGTTTTGTAGCATTTATTGCGCCTTTCATTAGTGTAATTTTTCTGAATAAACAAACCACAAATTAGCCTGTGGCTTTCATAATTTCATCAAATAGTCTCACACTGAAAATATTCAAAACACGCCACCAACTACACCGTCTTGTATTTAGAGTACACGAATTAATTAAAATTTTAATATTTACAACGACAAAATCCTGTTAATTAAGTATTAAGTTGTCACTTCTCGAGCGTGACTGCTAGTTCATTATCAAATAAACATATTGTGTGCAATTCAAACATTGTAGAAGTGAAAACCTTTAAAATTTTTGGCTTCAAAATAATGAGACGAATACAAAATTTCGGGAAGAGGATAACTTATGGTTTTAGTAATGATCATAGTGATACAAAATTTGGTAATTATTTTACATTTTATACAAGTATATTACATAGATTTATTCAGAATATATTAAATACGAATATTACATATGAAGTAGAGCACAAAGAGAACTACAAATATAAGAAACACTTGGCTTCCTATCTCATTTTCTCCCACGTTAAATCTTATGAATTTATGTATCTGTCTCTTTTTACTATCGCGTTTTCGTTTCGTCAACTTTCGAATCACAACGATGCTAAAGAAGTTTTCACTTCAAAGACAAAACAACTAGCTACCGAAACATGTGGTCTAATAAATTTATTGTGTGTAGCACGCTGTATATGATAGCAATCTTCAAAAGCCGAAAAATATGTCAGCGACAACATTAAACATTTTTATTCTTGATAGATCCAAAGCCCTTAAATTAAGAGCTAAAATAGTTTATACACTTAATGCTATTAAAAATGTACGTATACGTTTTAACAGCGTAGAAGTAAACATAGAACTAATTCGAAGCCCTTGAGAAACACAACTCGAGATTGGTCCGCAAATTAAATCTCATCTCTCGGAACCAAACGTAATTTTTTATGTATAGAGGTTTTGATTAAAGCGCATGAAGCGGAAAATTCAAACTCGGACCAGCAGTTTCTCTGTGGCACGTTGATGCGCCAGTAAACATAGGTAATATAAATGTAAATCGAGTAAATAAGATGATAGCTTATGATGTTTCGATTTGTTGATCCTTTGTTTCAGATAAATGCAAAAGAGTTCACAGGTATTAATGTCAAACCCGACTTCAGAAATGGACTATTGATTATTTGGCAGTAGAAAAATAGGCGGACCGACAATTGTGAGGCAGTGCAGGCGTACAATATAGCTGTCACTACGCAATTTGCGAATTTCATTTTTAAAACACAGCGTTATTCTTCCCCCAAGAACGTTATTCATATTCATAATCTATCTATATAAATAAAAATTAATTGCTGTTCGTTAGTCTCGCTAAAACTCGAGAACGGCTGGACCGATTTGGCTAATTTAGGTCTTGAATTATTTGTGGAAGTCCAGAGAAGGCTTAAAAGGTAGATAAGTATGAAAATGCTCGGAATTAAATAAAAATAACAATTTTGCTTTTCCTTTGATGTGTCCTCCGTCGGAAGGATTCCTTTTGTTTGTTTTAAGTTTATTTTATACAAAAGCTTAAGTATTTTATTTATCGATTGAGGCACTACGAAGTCTGCCGGGTCAGCTAGTAGAAAATAAATACAAATGTTTTTTTCGATGTTCACTAAAGTTTATTGCTTATTGATTTTACAAATTTTACAAATTTCTAATGAAGAAACAGATCGATCGAGAAGATCACATGTATATTTTCGCAGACATTTACATTTAAAATTTTCCAAGTGAGTTCAATTTCAATCAAAAATGAAATCGTCGAATCGAATTTCGACAGCGTTTTCTGTCGAAGTTTTCTTAAATTCTCTACTTATTTTGTTTCAATTCGTAAAATAAACTAGAAACTTGGATATGTGAAGAAAACGTCTGAAGGTGAAATTATAAACAAAGAAACTTAATCAAAGTATCGAAATTCAATCACCATAAAACCTATATATACAAAAATGAATTGCTGTTCGTTAGTCTCGCTAAAACTCGAGAACGGCTGGACCGATTTGGCTAATTTTGGTCTTGAATTATTTGTAATAAATATGAAAATGCTCGGAATTAAATAAAAATAACAATTTTGTTTTTCCTTTGATGTGTCCCCCGTCGGACGGATTCCTTTTGTTTGTTTTAAGTTTATTTTATACAAAAGCTTAGGTCTTTTATTTATCGATTGAGGCACTACGACGTCAGCCGGGTCAGCTAGTCATTTATAAAATGGTTAAATAACTGAAAAGTATTGTGCTACATAGTCGTGTAGTAATTTGACTCATATTAAATAGCACTTTAGATGTGCATTTGCATTTGTGTGGAACAAGCTATTTTTATTATTGTCCTAGGGGCAACTAACCCGAACGGAGTTATCAATATCCTGTTTATTTTTGCCGTGAAGCAGTGTTCTAATTTGAAATGTAGGACATACTCTCGTCTGCGAAATGAGCAATAAAATGCAATAAAATCCTGAAATCACACGATTATATCAATAGTATGAGAGTTTCTGAAAGTTTTATACCGAAATATACAATAAGTAGTAACGAGCTAGTATAGCACCTATGAGGACTATTTACAACCCCAAAAATTACCTTTGACTTCTTTATTAAACAATCATAGAACCCTAAAGTCTGCAGTCTAATAA
Source organism: Bombyx mandarina (assembly GCF_030267445.1). NCBI lineage: Eukaryota > Metazoa > Arthropoda > Insecta > Lepidoptera > Bombycidae > Bombyx > Bombyx mandarina. The sequence goes on from NC_143213.1 coordinate 4,689,163, forward strand.
TATTTTTTTTATTTTTATAGACATTTACATAAACTGGTTGCATAAAGAGCATTAATAAATAAACTGCTTCCATCCATTTACAAATTAACGTCCTATTCTGAAAATATATTTGAAACGCTACATTATGACTTTATAGCAAATTGTGTTTTATAACAAACGTGGGAAACGTTAAAATCCTTTGTACGAAATATTTTTCATAACATAAACGACGTATTGAAGAGATATTTCAAAAACGAAAAACTACAAGGACTTGGAACAGCGGTGAAAATTGTAGTTTAACACGTGCTTACGTCGAATGAGACTGTCTTTAGAGAAAACGTGACCAAGAGCGGGAGGATCGACATATTACCGTACCTCTTTTATACTTTTCCATACAATAAAAGTTTAATTTTTCGCTTGTACTGTTTGCTTTTAGAAATGTCTTTCATTCTGTGATCTTGAGTGTTTTTGAAAATTTCGAACGTAAGAAGTAACTCGAAGTCAACGCGTCTTAACACCGATATCCGATCGTCGTGTTACACTATATTGCGCTCCAGCGAATCTTCTTTATTAATGAAACATATTCCCAATCTAACTTTATTATAAAATCTTACATAAAATTAAATAAAGTTTGACAATTACGGTACAATAATAATACTTATGGCGATCGAAAAGAGCTGTCTCGTCTTTCTTCACCGATTCTTCTAATTTGTAAAACTGCAATGCGCATCGGTGGAATTTTAGTTATTTGCTCATTGACTGGCTGTTTATTATCTATATAATAATATGTATATATTTAAATGGAAATAAGTCTGTATATCGGTCTCTAATTCCCATAGCACAGGGAATCCTTTTTTTTCTACCTAGACTGATAGCCTTGAGTGGCTATTTCGGCATAACCTTAGCTAGTAGGTGAGCTCACGGGGCTCAAACTGGGAGAGTTGCTAACACTGACCCTAACAAAAGCAGTGCTTCGCAGAATCTACCACCGGATCGGAAACACGACCCACTCAGAAGATCCGGCGAGAAACTTAGTGGGCAGTGACAAATACATGGTAGTATGTGTAATGGTTTCTATCCATTAACGGTGCTTTTAGGTACCACAAGCACCGGTCACCGTCCTCGTCGAACCCGTCGCTTGCGACGAAGGGCTCGACGAGCGAATTAGCCCATAGGCATAGGGTAGTTTTATTTAGTACTTTTATTTAAGTGCGCGCGTAACCTAGCCATATCAAGTATGCTTCTCATGCGAAGCAACACGATAATTTGAATTCAGTTCGAGTGCTCATGCTTGGTAGCCTTATATGAATATACTAAAGACAATTGCGTTCAAAGATCATACTTGGCTGCCTATATAAGATACAAAACAAAAGGCAAGAAAGAAAAAGTTAAATACCTCAAAATCTTCAAACAACGAAATTGTTGAAAACATTTAAATTCCGCATATGACACTTCGCAAGAGTTTCTCACGATTAATAGCAGTCATATCTCGTTTAATTATTTTAGCGAATTCCCCCTTAAGCTTTAAGGAATGCCTGCGTTATTTTCCTCGCTCATGTGTGAAGAATTTTAATAGCAACATGTGAGCCTGGCGAAATTAATATACGTCTCTCTAATTTGTCGAGTTTCGGAGATGGCTTTTTTTCATGACCGCTATCTCGTAGCTTTTATTGCGGACTCTTTTAGTGTCTTCAAATTCGTGCTTAAATTTGTTAGATCTAAAAGGAGCAGTTTGTATTAAATAACGAAAGTACAGGGACAAGCCGTCCGGTTTCTTCGTTGAGAGTAATAAAACTAAAGTCCCGTGATACGTATCTTATTTCAAAGCAAATGCGTACATATATCTTACATATTATGTTTGTAAGGACCTATGTAAATAAAAAAAAAGTTTAATTTTTTATACTCTGTTTTTCTATTCGTTTCTTCGTGACTTAAGATGAAAGACATTAATAAATGTTTTGTGACAGATTACTTTTGCTACTTTATAAAGAAATAGCGTTGTGGAGTAAATTTGTCTCACAAAATCAAGATATTCGCGTATTTATTGTTAATACGACGTAATGTAAACCACTATACTAATACCTTTATTAGACAGCTATAGCAAAACGCAACTGAGATTCCGACAATATGTTTCAAAATAAATTTAATAAGTTGATGGAACAGATAATGAGCTCATCGTCCACCTGATGTTAAGTGGGTAATAATGTAATGTTTCAGAAACGATAATGTCTCGTAAAATAGGTGATAATTTCAATTGTGTTGTTTATTGTTTGCGACAGAAATAGGATGGAGGTACCTACTCATGTCGGCTTATAATTCGCCATACCACCAGGACATACGTTTAACCTTTGCATTAGATACCTTTAGCTCTAACACTAGGAGTAGGGACTCCAGTAACTGTACTTGTCGAACTCGGCAAAGGTTCGATATTTATTTATTTAGTCTACTTACAAATTAACAGTACAAACCAAAACATTTATAAGGTAATAATAATTAGCTTAAGTAATTCCTAACAACAACAATAAATCGCTGCAAACCGTCATGGAATATATCCATTTCCGGAGCATAGGCTAGCAAGCCATTGAGTAGCGAGACAGCACGATGCGTCGGAGAGTTAGCGGTGTGCTGCGTACGCGCGTGCCTAGTACTTAGTCTACGGGCACGAAATTTGCGATGGCTGAGCGATGGCGGCAGCGGGGCGACGCGACACGGAGCGGGTAGGCAGCGATATCTTGCGCGGGCGCGAAACATGCTGGCGAGCAGCAGCGCTCATACAGTGTTGTGCGAATCATGAGTTTACGTCGAAAAGAACTATTGGAGCCTAGTCCCCTGATGAGGGAATTATTATTATTACTTAGAGATGGTGTTCATCCAATAAATCAACGAAGACGCAATTGGGGAGAATTTTCTACGCTTTATTACACGCTAAGGTGTCATTCAATGAAATTTTAAATTCTTTGTTAAATTATAAATTCCTCATTATCAATTTCCATTACTAAAATAATAATTGAACACAACACTGTACCCGCGCAAGCGATGAAACCAAACTAGTTTGTTCTCGTCGCTTTCGCGTCGCCGTCGCCCCATCATCGCCCGTACATCGCTCGATCGCCCCGCTCCGCCATCGCTCGATCGCCCCGCTCCGCCATCGCCCGTTTCGTGCCCGTCACCATACTGTGCAATGCTTTTGTATACATCGCCGTCGCGCCGCTGCCGCCATCGCTTGACCATCGCAAGTTTCGTGCCCGTAGACTAAGAAGCTGCCGCTGGCGACGCACCCCTCCACACATAGGCACTTATAACGTCACTGATTCCAGTGCAGTGGAGTTATCAATTTTGTTATGCAATAGCTGATAATAATGCACCATAAGAGTCATCTTCCGTCTGAGCTCAAGAGTATCTAATCCGACCATACCAGTCACATAAAGTGATGGATACAAGAACGGATAGTATCCATACATTTTCTTGAATAGGAACCTGCAAAATTTTTTGTGTAGTTTTTCCAGCATTAGCTTTTGAACTGCTTCGCGAGGATCCCACACGAGTGCGTTATATTCAAGACTACTTCGCAAATAGGCATCGTACAGCATAACAATCACACGATGACCTACAAAGTCGTGCGTCTGACGAACGACATGCAACCTAAGCTAAGCATCAGCCCGCTGAGTTTCTTGCCAGATCTTCTCAGCGGGTCGCGATTCCGATCCGGCAGTATATTCATTCGCGAAGCAGTTACTCTTGAGTGGTTAGGTCTCCTTTGGAGGCGCTCGGGTAGCTGTTTGCAAATTCCACCTCCCCTGGCTGAGCCCTTGCTCGCCCACATACCCTGGTAAAACTAGAAAGGCCTCTGGGCCACCAGTAATCTCTCAAACATAAAAAAACATACGTTTACCGTAACTTTGCGGGAACAAGTACAATATCAAACTACTGATAGGAACACTAATGTAGAAACGGCACGCAGCTTTTAATGATTCAATAAATTCGCTTGTCAAATATTTGAGCTTCCGTATAACATATTTTACTGGTGGTAGGACCTCTTGTGAATCCGCGTGGGTGGGTACCACCGCCCTGCCTATTTCTGCCGTGAAGCAGTAATGCGTTTCAGTTTGAAGGGTGGGGTAGCCGTTGTAACTAAAACATGAGACCTTAGAACTATTATCTCAAGGTGGGTGGCGCATTTACGTTGTAGATGTCTATGGGCTCCAGTAACCACTTAACACCAGGTGGGTTGTGAGCTCGTCCACTCATCTAAGCAATAAAAAAAAAAAAAAAACATTGATAAAGATGAAGCAGAAATGGAATTAAGATCATGCAATCGACTGGGCATATTTCATAAGACTGTTATAAGCACTAATCTTTATTATGTGTGAATAACCGCGTTATGAAACGATAATATGAAATACGAATCGAAAAACTTACGGATATAGAAATTATCTTTTTGAATGTCAATAAGTTGTGATTACTGTGTTAAGCATAGCGATTCTGAATTATTGTAAGTAATGATAGATTACATTAAATCACATACATTGCTAGCGATGATGATCCATTGACTATTAAAGCAAAAGATATAAAAAGCAAAATGATTTTAGGGTTAGTCCTGAATTTGAGTTGTGTACAATCAAAGGATCTGTCGAAATAGATTTTGTCGGATCTACTAAATATATTAGTATTTTCAGTTTGCCTAACTTATTAATAAAAAACATGTGCAGTTCACGCGCTGTAGAAGCGTGTCTTTCACGTCCTTTCGGATCCATCAGATCCAATAACCTTTGCATTAGACGCCTTCAGCTCTAACACTAGGAGCAGGCTTAGGGACCCCAGTAACCGTACTCGTCGAACTCGACAAAGAGTTCGCCATGCAACCTAACCCATGAATCAGCTCGCTGAGTTTCTCGCCGGATCTTCTCAGCGGGTTGCGATTCCGATCCGGTAGTAGATTCATTCGCGAAGCAGCTGCTGTTGAGCTGTTAGGTCTCCTTCGGAGGCGCTCGAGTAGCTGTTAGCAAATCCCACCCCTCCTGGCTGAGCCTTTGCTCGCCCACCTGTCCTGGTGAAACTGGAAAGGCCTCCGGGCCACCAGTAATCCTTCAATCATAAAAAAAAGCGTGACTTTCAGTGGTATTCTATCTCACTCTAAATTTTATATATCGTTATATGTTTATCTCTTTTTTTTATTGTCGCTGTTTGTTTCATAGAGTTTCAAATGCTAAGTGCAAAAAGTGCAAAGAAGTTTTGCCCTCAAAAAAAATTACGACATCCAAACAATCAAGGACAATTCATACCTAAGGAAAGGTAACGTCGGATAAATGGTAAGATTGTAAGCCGGGATCAAAACATATTATGTTAATACAGATACCGGTGTAATTGCTAACTGTACCGATTCATTTAGTGGGCCAAGCAGACAGAAGTCGTTTTTGCTGTCCACTCTTTTATTGACTTCGTTAGCCCCTGTGGTCTGTAGAAAGCACGGTTATAGACATTCATCTACCGCAGTAATATTCAAGACCTTGCAAGTCAACATACGCTAATTAGATTTCTACTTTTGTTATACACATAATGAATCATAAGTGGAAGTCAATCTTTTATAAAATAATTAATTAGATACAGTCGTTGTGGAAATCACACATATATGTTTGTATTATTAATATTTTCTGAAGCAAAATGTTATGATACTAAACCGAAAATATATTTGTACTAGCTGACCCGGTAGACTTTGTAATGCCTCAATCGATAAATAAAAGAACTGAGCTTTTGTATAAAATAAAATAAACTTAGAACAAACAAAAGGAATCCGCCCGACGGGGGACACATCAAAGGATAAACAAAATTGTTAATTTTATTTTATTCCGAGTATTTTCATATTTATCTACCTTTTAAACTATCTGTACTTCCTGGCTGAGCCTTTGCTCGCCCACCTGTCCTGGTGAAACTGGAAAGGCCTCCGGGCCACCAGTAATCCTTCAATCACAAAAAAAAAAAAAAACTGTACTTCCACAAATAATTGAAGACCAAAATTAGTCCAATCGGTCCAGCCGTTCTCGAGTTTTAGCGAGACTAACGAACAGCAATTCATTTTTATATAGATAATATATGTTTTACATAAGATATTATTTTGAATGACAATATATTATTTTTATCACGTGGCGCTCGGCACGGTGACCACTCCCAAAATATTCGTATTAGGGCTATGTTATATTGCCCCAAAGACGAACGTTGGATTTGCCTATCGCAGGCAATCGCGGACTCTGAGCCACTTTAAGTATTTCTCTAAATCCCGCCCCCGGATCTTACAAAATCTTTGTCCGGATCTTTTCAATGAAATTCAATTTCCTCGGATGCGCACATTTGTTTGTTTTTTTTTTCTTCTTACACGATAACTCGGTTATTTGTTTCGGATTTCTGCTTTGATTTTATCTTCGGAACGTGAGACCTTATTGTAAATTTGAAGTATTCGTGACATGATAGATAAACTCTTAATATAATACAATACGTTAAATTAACGATTTGGTCAAACAAAGAAATTTCTAAAACGTCTTCTTTAATATAAATATGTATAAATAAAAATATAGTGCAAAACCGACTCCAAAATTGAAACGTAACAATAAAACTTAATAATCGGTTAATAAAATACTAATTGTGATTTAGAAATAGCTAAAATAGCATTTAACATAATTTTATTGTAATTATTTTGCTGGGTTCACATTGGCATATTAATTACATCCAAATTAGTGGACAGCGATACTGGGAACCCATTTACGCTACAACGTGTAGGTACACCAGTTTATCTTGATACAATGTCTTTACCATGCTTCAACAAGATCGAGTAACCTCAAATGAAAATGAGCGTATTCTTTTGTGATAAATGTATCAAAGCAGAGAAGTAGAAATTTTCATTTTTATTCCATTGTAGATAGACGTGGATACGGCCCAACTGATACTGAGTGCATCAGCATCAGTCATGGCAGTCAGCAATACCAGGGGCACAGTTAAACTACTGTCTATACCTAGTCCAGCCATTGCAAATGAAAATACATTTTTTTAAACGAAGTAATGTAATACTATTAAAAGTTGAAAAAAAGGAAAGTTTTGGAACGAAGTTCCTTATGGGACGATGCGGAGGGGTACCCTAACTGGGAAAAAACGTCCGCAACGTAAGATTTTTATTGGTACTGCACACAGTGTACGACTTAACTTTGTATTAACGTACAAATTAGTAATGCATACACTGTACGATTTAACTTTGTAATAACGTACAAAAAATAACATATTTTTCTATAATTCATTGACCACGATCTCAGAGCGTTCGTTTGCACAATACACTAACTCTTATGCAAACAACCGTGAATGAAGTGTACCACAATAAGTTCGCACGTTACCGAATGACCGTGGGTTGTTGCGAAACCTCCAGTTTTATTTTATTTATACCTCGAATAGAACTTAAAATTAATATTTTTATAATAAGGAACTTCGTTCCTATCCGGTGTCCGACGTCACCACACATCTTTTTTTATGTAACAGTCTTTAGTTAGTAGACTAGTTAGTTAATTCATAAATACGTGTATCTCTTCATAAATAAAAGTAGGTCTATTTATCCTTATAGCATGCCCTGGATACAGGCTCAATACATATGTGAGGCTCCTCATTACGTTACAAAGGCTTGTAAAGCTGCGAAGCAAATGGCGTAAACCTAAAGTTTTATGTGCGGCCGGTTTATTGTGGTCATAAACACTGTAGTATAAGAGGCGGCGACGCCCAGTGCAACAAATTAATTGCCCGCATCTGGAAATTCAGGTCAATAAACATACCATATGATTTATTGACTTTGCTAATTGCGATTTTATGTATTATTTTTCATTAGATAAACCTTTTTTTATCTTTTTTTTTAATTTGGAAATGCTATTATATTAATTTTAAGACATGGTTTCCGAGTGTCGCTTATCTTATGCAGCTTACATATCAGCTATGGACACATACTATATACGTATCTACGCATCTCGAAATTATAGGCACAGCTATAGGATGATTTAGGAATATATGCAAGATATTCCAGGATTAACATTTAATATGAAAAATCAGATATGACCTTATTTCTCAGTTCTAAATTTATTTATTTATTATCTACTCTTCCACTTCATTCAAATCGTAGATTCTTTGAAGTTTCTGTCGCTCGAGCAGAAGTACGATTATCTATACATCTATACATATAAATAAAATTAGAGTGTTTGTTTGTAATATTGAAATAACCGCTTTTTACTACATGCATATGAATAAATATACGGTACATACACCAAAATATTTTTTATTTTTTATTTTTGTCTGTCTGTCTGTCTGTTTGTTCCGGCTAATCTCTGGAACGGCCTGACCGATTTTGACGAAACTTTCACTGATAGGTAGCTGATGATGTAAGGAGTTACTTAGGCTACTTTTTTTAGACTAGCTTCGCCCCGCAGTGTCACCCGCGGTACGACAATAACCGCGGGTAACATCGCGGGACTCTGCCATCAATAATAAAATTTAATGTTTCCGAATGTTTTAGTCGTCCTGGCCTAAAGGATAAGACGTCCGGTGCATTCGTATGTAGCGATGACCGGTGTTCGAATCCCGCAGGCGGGTACCAATTTTTCTAATGAAATACGTACTCAACAAATATTCACGATTGACTTCCACGGTGAAGGAATAGCATCGTGTAATAAAAATCAAACCCGCAAAAATTATAATTTGCGTAATCACTGGTGGTAGGACCTCTTGAGAATCCGCACGGGTAGGTACCACCACCCCGCCTATTTCCGCCGTGAAGCAGTAATACGTTTCGGTTCGAAGGGTGGGGGTAGCCGTTGTAACTATACTGAGACCTTAGAATTTATATGTCGAGATGGGTGGCGCATTTACGTTGTAGATGACTATGGGCTCCAGTAACCACTCAACACCAGGTGGGCTGTGAGCTCGCCCATCAATCAAAGCAATAAAAAATAATAAAAAAATAAAAAAGCGAAGCGAGGGCGGATCGCTGGTTAATAATATAATTATATCTTTGTTTAACTTCCTAACCGATTGATGTGTAGTTTAAAACTACTTTAAAGGTTTAAATTACGTTTCTGTTAACATAATATTATTCTTACTTTATTATTACCAAACCAATTATTGAATAATTTATTCGTAAAACTTTTGTAAATTTTAATTGTTTATACGACTCGGGGAAACCGCACAAAATACGGCAAATTATAAACGACATTTTTCTAACTTTACAGCAGAGCCATTTAAAGCTTAAAATTCTGAAAAAAGATCATAACAAAAAAGCTTCTTTAACTATTTGAATGTAGTAAACTTCATTAAAGTACAATTAAAAACACTGAACTGTTAATGCTAATACAAAGTTAAACGTCGCGTATTAAGCGAAATGCCGCGTATTAAGCGAAATGCCGCGTATTAAGCGAAACGCTTTAACCAAACAACCTTTTACCTCTTGATATAGTTTTAAATGTACCACTGCGATATGTAGTATATACCACTATAACATTTTGTGTAGTACCATAATATGTACTAAATTTTAAAGCAATACTTCTACAATAAATCAACCCCAAATACTTCAACTATTGTAAAACAAATGAACGTACAAGACTATTTCTCAATAACAAACAAACAAGGGAAATTAGTTTTCACTCGAGTGCGGCCTTGCTTCAACTTCGGAACTATGTCCACGCTATTGTTTCACGATATTCATTCTGTTTCGACCTCCTGAACTATGAGGGTCCTCGTGGAGCTTTACAAATAAACGCGAGACAAGCCCACCACTGCTTATTATGGACGATATATAAGAAAGGAACCAAACGAAATGTTGAATATTTTTTAATCCAGCCACTTAAGTATTCAAAGTAAGACTTGTAAAACAACGCCCAACAGAAAATCATATTTACAGCTACAATTATATACCTAATATCTAAAAATTAACATTGAATAAAAATTGTAATTTATTTAATGTACCAAGTAAACATATTAAATACATATTATCAGTACAACTAAACAATATTCATTAAATAATAGTTTAAAAAAACTAAAAAAGCACGCTTTATATAAAATTCAACTAAAAAATAGAAAATAAATTTTAATAAATTTAAATTGAAAATAGTGTAAAATTTATTTTATTGTAAAAAAAGCGTGGTGTGCATGGTGTTATTAGTTATAAATATTTTTCTGAAAGATATGAGTAGAAGAATGATTATTTCAATAATAGGTATCTTAAAAAGCACACCACGCTTTTTTTTAAATAATGTTTCTATAAAAGCGTATTTTTAAAATTATTAAGTACTTATTATTTATTATATATATTATTTATTATTTATTATATATTATTATTTAGTACAATTCCTGCCTTATCGACTATAGATAAAAATTATATAAATTGGCAAAAATCTTATTTTGCAAATTAGTAATGGAATAATCTTATCAAATTAGTGTATTGTCATCGGTCCTCGATTCTACAAGGTTTGAATGAAATCTGTCCGTTCAAAGTGGGTCAAATCGCGTCTAAAGGAGTCAGTTACAAACATACAAACATACGTACAAGTGAAGCTAATATAAAGCGTGTAAAAATAGTAAGCATTACAAGTGAATTGTTTAACGAATTATTTAAGAATTCTAACGGAACACGTCTTTTTTTATTGCTTAGATGGGTGGACAAGCTCACGGCCCACCTGGTTTTAAGTGGTTACCAGAGCCCATAGACATCTACAACGTAAATGCCGCCATCCACCTTGAGATAAGAGTTCTAAGGTCTCAGTATAGTTACAACAGCTGCCCCACCCTTCAAACCAAAACACATTACTGCTTCACAGCAGAAATAAGCAGGGTGGTGGTACCTACCCGTGCGGACTCACAAGAGGTACTACTACCACCAGTAAAAAGTCTGCTATCCAATCTGCCCCTTTTTTGGCACAGCCAAGTCGTATATGATTCTGGGTAATATTTATTTTCATGTACGTCTAGCCCGCATGTTAGGTCTATCATAAAAGTAATCACATTCAGTGAACACGTTACATGTGTACACTATATTGCACAAGCCAAAACCACGAATCACACTGGGAGAAAGCATCACGCCATAGGCTGGATATTTTCTACCCCGTGCTACAATATGTCGGAGACGGTCATTAGCTAAACGAAACGCAGCACGATTCCCGAGAGATAACAGTATGATTGCGGTATCGTCGGAACTCGGCTAACTTCATGCTACGACAGAACCTAGACGATGGAGGCGCGTAGATGCCATCACACTTAGGGGAAAGTGTGGGAATTGAGAACACTTAACTTCAAATGTTCAAAACTAATAGAAAAAAGTCATAAACATAATCAACTTTCATTGAAAGTAAGCTTTGCTTATATATCTACTTATTGATTAAAAAAAAACTCCACAATCAATGTTTTATTAAAAATATTAATAAACTAAAAAAACAATAGCGTTCCTTTTTACCCGATACCATATGGGGTAATTGGGATCGTCCACCACCAACCAGCCTTCTTGAAGAGCGGTGCCTCCGTCCTAAGAACTGTTATTCGTTTTCGTTTGCTAACGCCAAGAGAAAATTTCTAGATTATTCTAAGATAACAAACGTGATTGGTGTACTCAATATTTCTCTTAACTCGATCACCCTATTTGCCCCTACGATGTCTGACGATGGTGTTAATAATTGTGGCTTCTCCGACATATACTTAGTCTGGCCATAAATACTGTTACAATTAAAAATAAACAAAATATTACATTTGAATTTGGAATCTGTCATTTTTATATGATTGCTCATTGAGTTTTCTCATTTTGGCGCCAATACATTGTACAATATTTTGCGATATCAAAATGGAGTGGGGTGATAAAGAGAACCGAATCGCTGTGATTGCATTATACAAAGTAGGTATGGAGCCAAATGCAATTTTTAAAACACTCCATACGCTTGGTATTAGTAAAATGTTTGTGTACCGGGCTATAAATAGGTGCAATGAGACCTCCTCTGTTTGTGACCGAAAAAGATCTGGCCGTCCACGTAGTGTTCGTACGAAAAAGGTGGTCAAAGCAGTAAGGGAAAGAATTCGAAGAAATCCTGTCTGAAAGCAAAAGATTTTATCTCGGAAGATGAAGATAGCACCTAGAACCATGTCGCGTATTTTAAAAGACGACTTAGGACTTGCAGCCTATAATAGACGTACTGGTCATTTCTTAACTGATAATTTAAAAGAGAATAGGGTGGTAAAATCGAAACAACTACTGAAGCGGTACGCAAAGGGAGGTCATAGAAAAATTTTGTTTACGGATGAGAAATGTTTTACAATTGAGCGACATTTTAACAAACAAAATTACCGTATTTGTGCTCAAAGCTCTAAGGAAGCTTCCCAATTAGTCGACAGACATGGAAAGAGTGCGTGCATCTATGTATAACTAGCCTCAACGTTTAAAGGACTGTATTGCAGCTAATGGAGACCACTTCGAATAAGCTTTTTATACTTCGAATTGTTTTATATTTATGTATTAAACTAACACACGGTAAAAGTAATAAATGTTATTTGCAATAGATTTATTTTTTATTTTTAATTGTAACAGTATTTATGGCAAGACTAGGTAGAAGCTGTCGAAATTTATTAGCATATAGGGCTTATTAAATGCTTTATAGCAAATTTAATTTAACGCGAACACATACAAAAAGATGAAATAAAAGAATGTGTGCCCTTATGAAAAACAAAAGAGTATTATAATATAATATTATTATGGAACACGGTCGATTACACAAAGTGAAGGGTTTAGTAGACGTGTTCGTCCGTTCGGATACATGGAGCGACATCCGGCGCCTGAGAGGACACCGCCAACCGGATCCGTCATACTCAGCTTACATTAAGTCACACAACGAAAGTAATACCTTGTAGAAATTTTAATAAACAATTAATTCTAAAATACAAAATGTTATTAGCTTATTATTAAATATGCAGGATTCTAGATCCACCTAATGCTCATGCCCTGGGAGACATGAGTGCCAAATTCTCAGCGTTTATTATGACTTATCATTCATTCTTCTTTTTCTCCGCCTTATCCCACTAGGTGGGGTCGGCACAGCTAATTTTTCTCTTCCATTCTCTTCTATCAGCCGTCATCTCAACACTCACTCCTCTGTCTCTCATATTGTCATTCACACACTCCATCCACGTCTTCTTCGGTCTACCTCTTCCTCCTCTACCTTGCACTACCATTTCCATACATCTCCTAGTCACATGCATCTTCTCTTTGCGCATCACATGTCCGCTCTTTAATTTGTTGCTTACCGGGGCTACTTTCACACTTCCTCGGATATACTCATTCTTTATTTTGTCCATTCTTGTTACTCCACACATCCATCTTAAGATTCGCATCTCTGCCACATACACTTATGACTTAAAATTACATAATGTAAATTGAAATACTCTGATTGCGATAAAGACACTGAGAAAAAAATGTGAGCCGTCACGGGACGCCTGGCAGATGTGAAACATCGACATTATTTTGTAAAAGTAATATGCAGAAAAGAACAGATTGTGATAGGAACTAAATATGTCATAATGATAAAATAAAATATTACAAAAAAATAATTTGTGTTAAAACAGGTTATGTGTACTGTAGTAAAAAACACTGTATACACTACGGAGTATACACTATAGGTATCCGAGCTTAGTGTAGCGAGAGAGATGGCTTAACGCCGGATCGAGTGGGAGAGAATCGCACAGTCGATTGCGCATGGCGACGCGTCGCCACACCGTACACACTACTGCATATAGACTGCATATATATACCATCATATAGCGTGGCGACGCGCCGCCACGGAATGCGTCTCCACGCCAGAAATCGGTTTTACGTGTGGCTATAGATGTTTCACATCAAAATGACTTAAGATTTGTTTTGATTTTAAACAAAATTTACGTTGAATTCGGTTATTAGTAGAAAGCAACATGTACTTTAATCGATTCAATAAACCTACTTATTAAAGTTCTGGCAGTATCACATAGCGTAATTGAAGTATATCAACATTTCAACGACCCACAAAAGGCGATTCGTCTCGACTACAAAATAGCCTGTCGATGACCGGACCCTCGTCAGCCACACGAACAAAATACCAGAATACACGCGATCCTAAAAAAGATTAAAATGTGCCTCCATCTAATGTCACAGCCACGGAGTTAGTCTAATGTCATACATAGCAACTAATATTCAATAAACAGTTTAGTACAAAAAGAACCACATCTGTTATTGGAAGAAATAATAAGTAATAAGTATATTTTTAAATACATAAAGTTTCCAAAGGAATATTTGAAATTGCCTTTGCACAATAATATGAAATTTCCTTGGCAATTTAGAAACAATTTCTCAAAGGAAGTGCGCGTTTATTGCAAAAAAATGCAGCATTTATTAATTTTGCAAACATTTATTTATAAAAGACTATCAAATTATGTGTTTACAGTGAGCAAAATAACCTTAAGATATGCTGATTCTCTTTATGTACTTTAATGATAAAATATTTGTGTAATTATAACATGGCTTTATGTAGTTTGTCTTGAAAGACTTAGCCAGTTTTGTTTTCTTTTCATTTTTAATACTTAATGTGTTTATTTTTCACCGCTAAGTTTCTCGAAAGATAATCGCTACAGCGTTAATAAGGCTTTCTGCCTCTTAAATTCCGAGACATCTATTTTTGTACAAAGTCGTGGGGTTGTTACAACAATATATAGGCGACCATTATTACTTGCTAACATAATTTTATATGACAATCGAAAAGCAGAAATGTTTGATAAAAATATCAATTTTTTTTTATTTGTACATTTAATGCTTAATTTGAATTTTTAATCGACTTCAAAGAAGAAGGAATTTTCAGTTCGACTTTTTTTAAGTTTATAAGTTTACAAGTTTTTTTTAAGGTAAAACAATTTTGATGACTTTTCCATATGGATTCATGTTTTAAATGTTACTAAGATCTGACAAGCAGTTTTTGCGTTATCCTTAATAACGCATATTTAATTAACACCCACATTAATGATATTCTCGACTTTTTTTTTTTAGTTATTTTTTTTGTATTATTATAGATTTTTTGTATTATTATTATTATAGTGTATCTCAAACTAATAAACGAAATATTTATTTATATTAAAACCAAAAATACCTAAAACAAACTTCAAAAGAAATCACAGAAATTTTAATTTAAAATAAATTAATCGATTCGTAACCAAATCAGAAATATTCAATGATATCCTGAAGATAAGTTGTTTTAAAGTTCAAATAAAAATGTTCAAAATTTAATAAATGATTTTATCTCACGAAAAGTAACTGCGATCATATTAACGTTTTATCGTTCATAAAGTTCAATGCTAGAGCATTTCTTTCGTGTATTTTTTTAATTCTGGCTTTACAAAGGACTTCACCTGCTCGAATCTAGACCAGTATATAAAATAAATAGTATTATAGCTTTATGTGATTTTCAGTACCACTGACCACACTGAACACAATTATATGCAAAATTTCTTAACGAATGGTCAAGACGGGACGGGCGTAAATCTATAATCTTACTTTCACATTTGTGAAATCACAAAAATCGTCTCATGTGTGGTGTCAACAACAACTTTACAAGGACTCATCACAATCAGATGAGTAGTGTGAAAATGCATAGAGGACAAATAAACCTACAAAAGCTAATTTTTATTCATATCGACATTTCATTCAGTAGCACAGTTTAGGTTTGATCTCTTACGTATCAGTAAGTAGTCGTATATTAATTATCTAACGACTTTGAACTTTTTCTTCATTCATTCTGCAAGACAATGTACGTATGTTGTATTGGTTTTTTGTAAAACCTTCTCCATCATGAGATGATGTATAGTATGAACTATTAACAATTTTTATTGAATTACTTCTCCACCTCTATCTCCATCACTAAGCAGACAACAATAGAGAAGGAGATCCTTACGCGGAAGTGGCATTGGATTGGTAACATTTTGAGAAAGCCCGATTCCCACCTACCAAAAAAAGCACTGACCTGGAAAGTGTCTGGCAAAAGGAAAAGAGGCCGCCCCAGAACAACTTCTGGGGCGGCATCTCTTCCTTTGGCATCGCTCGCTGGAGCAGGAGCTAGGGGTCTTGGGCATGACGTGGGAGGAGCTAGAACAGCCTGCCCAAGACCGATGTAAATGGAAAAATTTGATTCGAGCCCTACACCCCAGCAGAGGGGAGAGCAAGAATGATGATGACTTCTCCACCTAGTGGTCAGCGTCACTCATTGACAGCTGAGTACAGCTGAGCCGCTACCTAAACGTGGCTTAAGATTTCTAAAAACCAACAATTTATTATGTACAATTTAAAACACAACGCCTTCTGAGCTTCGTTTTTGCGTAATCTTCGCTTTCTTCCAATAAAAAATATTTTAAAAATCCACCTTTTGAGAATATTTATCTTTAACATATTCCATCTAACATGATTCCCATATCATAGCCAAGTTCAAGTCTAGTCATACCCATGTTAATGTCAAAATTCATAAACCATTCATTTTATTTAAATTTAACTCTAAACCCTTGTTAACTTTATGAAGAATATTTAAAGAAGATTGAATATTCTCACCAAGTAAACAATATGTAAATGACCCTTAGTGAAGCAATGATGGCAGGATTCCGATAGAGGCACCCGTCACGTGCGGACGTGCTCATCGTCCACTCGATCGCCCGGTCTTTGTTCGCCCGGCTTTTGTTAGCCCGGCCATTGTTCGCGCGGCCTGTGTTCGTGATACATCTGCCGACCAAGTGTGTTTCCTGGAAGCTTTTATTTGTTTTGTTTTAGTTATTTTTGTGTTCGTGGAACATTTGCCGACAAAGTGTTTTCCTGCAAGTATTTATTTGTTTTGCTTCTTTTTGTAATTTCTGTTTTGTTGTGCTTTTTCTTTGTCCTGTAGTAATCGCGCCGCATTGCCACCTGTGTTCAATAGAACCGCTCAGGTCCGAGAAGTTGGGGCCTCGCCGCAAGGCGAGTGTTTTCAAGACCCGGGGCCGCCCCACCTGGGTACTCAGCGATCATGGACGCTGTATTCGTGGAATTCCTCCGACTTCGTCACCCACAGCTCGCCTCAGAGTTTCTGGCTTTCAAGGCCAATCACACTGCGAGCTCTCTCGAAGACTCCGCCGTGCTCGCTGCTCCTGCGTCGCCTATACCTGCGTGCAAAGCGTCTACATCGAGCACCGCAGCCTCCGTCGTGCCTGCCGTTCCCGCGTCGCCTATACTGGCGAGTAAAACTACTGCGTCGTCCGCCGTGGCCACCGTTCCAGCAGCGCGATCATCCGCGGCCTCCGTCGCGCCCTCCAAAACTCCTGCTTGTAGGTCACCTGCGCCCGCCTCCTCGTCCTCCGACTCTGACTCGGAGATGGAGGTCGACCTCGCCCCCGCCTCATCGACGGATGGATTCACCCTGGTACAAAAGGGTAAGAAGCGTGCCGCGGAGTCTCGAGCTCTCGCGGCCGCTAAAATTAGCAAAGCCGCGAACGCGTCGCGCCCCCGCCCTCAGACTCCCGTTGCGCCTCCAGCCCGTGCCACTCCGTCGCCGCGACCGGTGGCGCAATCTAAAACTCAGACCCCTCCCCCGGTTATCCTTCAAGAGAAGGCAGCTTGGGACCGAGTTTCCCTGGCCCTTAAGGCCAAAAATATTAATTTTGCCAGCGCCCGTAATCTCGCCAACGGGATTCAAATAAAAGTAACGACACCCGACGACCATAGGGCCCTCTCAAGTTACCTCCGAAAGGAGCGTATAAGTTTCCACACTTATACGCTCCAGGAGGAGCGCGAACTCCGCGTTGTCATACGTGGAATCCCGAAGGAGCTAGATGCCGATCTCGTCAAGGCAGATCTGATAGAACAAGGCCTACCAGTAAATTCCGTGCACCGCATGCACACCGGCCGCGGTAGGGAGCCATACAATATGGTTTTAGTCGCCCTCCAGCCTACCCCCGAGGGTAAGCAAATTTTTAACATTCGGACCGTCTGTAGGCTCTCCGGTATTGCCGTCGAAGTCCCCCATAAAAAAGGCACTCCTAGTCAGTGCCATAACTGCCAACTGTACGGGCACTCTTCCCGTAACTGTCACGCGCGCCCCCGATGTGTTAAGTGTTTGGGCGATCACGCCACGGCCCTCTGCGCTCGCGACCAAAAAACCGCGACGGAACCGCCTAGCTGTGTCCTGTGCCGAACACAAGGTCACCCCGCGAACTACCGTGGATGCCCCCGAGCTCCAAAAATAAATCGCCGCGTCGCCCGTCAAAACCGCCTCCGAGCTTCCGGCCCAGACATCAAAGCCACGGTACCCTCTGTGCCGAAGGCTAAGCCTGCTTTCGTGCCGGCGTCGGTGCCCAGCGTCTCGGCTTGGGCTAAACCGTTGCCGTACACGAACACGGCTACAACTCTCTCCCCCGCGACTCGTCCCACCCCCGCGATACGTCCCTCCCCCGCGACCTGCCCTCCGACCGCGTCCGAAAATCTCGCTCTAGCGATTGACTTTTTTCAGTCGATCAACTTTGAGCGTGTTAACGCTTTGGGTGACGCCATTCGCGCCGCCTCCACTGCACAACATTTCATCGCCGTTGTGCAAGAATACGCTGACGTATACGCGTCGTTAAATACGTACGTCCTCCCCTCACTCCGCCGGTAATCAATGGCGTACATTAGTAGAATAAAACCCTTATCCGTAACAATAGGATTTTTTAACGCTTACGGTCTCGCAAATCAACGTGATCAGGTTTGTGATTTTTTGCGTGACCATCAAATTGACATTTTCTTAGTGCAGGAGACCCTACTTAAGCCCGCGCGCCGTGACCCTAAAATCGCGAACTATAACATGGTCAGGAACGACAGGCTCTCTGCCCGTGGTGGTGGTACCGTTATTTACTATAGAAGAGCCCTGCATTGCGTCCCGCTCGATCCTCCCGCGCTCGCTAATATCGAAGCATCAGTGTGCCGAATCTCACTGACGGGACACGCGCCGATCGTTATCGCGTCCGTTTATCTTCCACCGGATAAGATCGTTCTAAGCAGTGATATTGAGGCGCTGCTCGGTATGGGGAGCTCTGTCATTCTGGCGGGCGACCTAAATTGTAAACACATCAGGTGGAACTCACACACCACAACCCCGAATGGCAGGCGGCTTGACGCGTTAGTCGATGATCTCGCCTTCGATATCGTCGCTCCGCTAACCCCGACTCACTACCCGCTAAATATCGCGCATCGCCCGGATATACTCGACATAGCGTTATTAAAAAACGTAACTCTGCGCTTACACTCGATCGAAGTAGTTTCAGAGTTAGATTCAGACCACCGTCCCGTCGTCATGAAGCTCGGTCGCGCTCCCGATTCCGTTCCCGTCACGAGGACTGTGGTGGATTGGCACACGCTGGGCATCAGCCTGGCTGAATCTGATCCACCATCGCTCCCGTTTAACCCGGACTCTACCCCGTCTCCTCAGGATACCGCTGAAGCCATAGACATCTTAACATCACACATCACCTCGACATTAGATAGGTCATCGAAACAAGTTGTAGCGGAGGACTTCCTTCACCGCTTCAAATTGTCCGACGATATTAGGGAACTCCTTAGAGCTAAGAACGCCTCGATACGCGCCTACGACAGGTATCCTACCGCGGAAAATCGTATTCGAATGCGTGCCCTACAACGCGACGTAAAGTCTCGCATCGCCGAAGTCCGAGATGCCAGATGGTCTGATTTCTTAGAAGGACTCGCGCCCTCCCAAAGGTCTTACTACCGCTTAGCTCGTTCTCTCAAATCGGATACGGTAGTAACTATGCCCCCCCTCGTAGGCCCCTCAGGCCGACTCGCGGCCTTTGATGATGACGAAAAAGCAGAGCTGCTGGCCGATACATTGCAAACCCAGTGCACGCCCAGCACTCAATCCGTGGACCCTGTTCATGTAGAATTAGTAGACAGTGAGGTAGAATGCAGAGCCTCCTTGCCACCCTCGGATGCGTTACCACCCGTCACCCCGATGGAAGTTAAAGACTTGATCAAAGACCTACGTCCTCGCAAGGCTCCCGGTTCCGACGGTATATCTAACCGCGTTATTAAACTTCTACCCGTCCAACTCATCGTGATGTTGGCATCTATTTTCAATGCCGCTATGGCGAACTGTATCTTTCCCGCGGTGTGGAAAGAAGCGGACGTTATCGGCATACATAAACCCGGTAAACCAAAAAATCATCCGACGAGCTACCGCCCGATTAGCCTCCTCATGTCTCTAGGCAAACTGTATGAGCGTCTGCTCTACAAGCGCCTCAGAGATTTCGTCTCATCCAAGGGCATTCTCATCGATGAACAATTCGGATTCCGTACAAATCATTCATGCGTTCAACAGGTGCACCGCCTCACGGAGCACATTCTTGTGGGGCTTAATCGACCAAAACCGTTATACACGGGAGCTCTCTTCTTCGACGTCGCAAAAGCGTTCGACAAAGTCTGGCACAATGGTTTGATTTTCAAACTATTCAACATGGGCGTGCCGGATAGTCTCGTGCTCATCATACGGGACTTCTTGTCGAACCGCTCTTTTCGATATCGAGTCGAGGGAACCCGCTCCTCCCCACGACCTCTCACAGCTGGAGTCCCGCAAGGCTCTGTCCTCTCACCCCTCCTATTTAGCTTATTCGTCAACGATATTCCCCGGTCGCCGCCGACCCATTTAGCTTTATTCGCCGACGACACGACTGTTTACTATTCTAGTAGAAATAAATCCCTAATCGCGAAGAAGCTTCAGAGCGCAGCCCTAGCCCTAGGACAGTGGTTCCGAAAATGGCGCATAGACATCAACCCAGCGAAAAGTACTGCGGTGCTATTTCAGAGGGGAAGCTCCACACGGATTTCCTCCCGGATTAGGAGGAGGAATCTCACACCCCCGATTACTCTCTTTAGACAACCCATACCCTGGGCCAGGAAGGTCAAGTACCTGGGCGTTACCCTGGATGCATCGATGACATTCCGCCCGCATATAAAATCAGTCCGTGACCGTGCCGCGTTTATTCTCGGTAGACTCTACCCCATGATCTGTAAGCGGAGTAAAATGTCCCTTCGGAACAAGGTGACACTTTACAAAACTTGCATAAGGCCCGTCATGACTTACGCGAGTGTGGTGTTCGCTCACGCAGCCCGCACACACATAGACACCCTCCAATCCCTACAATCCCGCTTTTGCAGGTTAGCTGTCGGCGCTCCGTGGTTCGTGAGGAACGTTGACCTACACGACGACCTGGGCCTCGAATCAATTCGGAAATACATGAAGTCAGCGTCGGAACGATACTTCGATAAGGCTATGCGTCATGATAATCGCCTTATCGTTGCCGCCGCTGACTACTCTCCGAATCCTGATCATGCAGGAGCCAGTCACCGTCGACGCCCTAGACACGTCCTTACGGATCCATCAGATCCAATAACCTTTGCATTAGATGCCTTCAGCTCTAATACTAGGGGCAGGCTTAGGGACCCCGGTAACCGTACTCGTCGAACTCGACAAAGAGGTCGACGTGCAACCTAACCCATGCATCAGCCCGCTGAGTTTCTCGCCGGATCTTCTCAGCGGGTCGCGATTCCGATCCGGTAGTAGATTCATTCGCGAAACAATTGCTCTTGAGTTGTTAGGTCTCCTTCGGAGGCGCTCGGGCAGTTGTTAGCAAATCCCACCCCTCTTGGCTGAGCCTTTGCTCGCCCACCTGTCCTGGTGAAACTGGAAAGGCCTTCGGGCCACCAGTAAACTTTCAATCATAAAAAAAAAAAAAAAAAAAAAAAAAAAAAAAAAAAAAAAAAAAAAAAAAAAAAAAAAAATGATGGCAGAAAAGCGTCTTTTGAAGTCAAACAGCAAATTAACAAAGCAAGCTCTTTCACTACGGACAAAAGACGACCAAAACCAATTTTAAACATATTGCAAAAGGGCTCAAAATTATAGTACAAAGGATATTAAAACTTTAATTAGATTCGTGTGATAATGACTTGTTCAAAGAGCGTGATATATGTGGGTGTTCTTTGCAAGTCATTTTATGACAAAACATTCTTGTCTCAAAGGCACTGACTGAACACTGAACAGAATTCCTTTCAGAGTTGAAATTCGATGTTTCTAAGATAAAAACAAACAAATGAGTTATTTTTGGGACGAAGTTCCTTATGGGACGATGCGGAGGGGTACCCTAACAGGGAAAAAACGTCCGTAACGTAAGATTTTTATTATTTATGAATAGTTTTAGTATGATGGCTATACAGTGTCCAATATATAGTCTACGTGATGACGGTTATTATTATTCATATATTATTAATATTCATAGCTGTTTCTTTGTATATTATTATTATTATTATATTATATATTTTTTATAAATCATTGTGAATAAAATAAAGTTAATAGCTTTGTAAAGTAGTTTTTTTTTATCAATAAAAAAATCATAATAAAAAATGTATTCCCGAATAATTATTTTCTTTATACCTCGAATAGAACTTAAAATTAATATTTTTATAATAAGGAACTTCGTTCCTATCCGGTGTCCCACGACTCCACACATTTTTTAGAAAATTAAATGTGCCCTGCCTTCACCAACTTTCAATATTTTTTTTACGAATTCAAGTTTCACTTAAACTAGTCTGCAGTCTATAAAATTCCAATTAGTATATAAAATTAGTAACTAGCGAACACACTTTATGTATTTATTACAGCATAAATACTCAGCGCTACCCGGGTCGTTTATCATGATAAAAGTATCTCACGTGTTAATCCAGGCTATAAACTATCTTTGTGCCAAAATTTATACAAATCAGCAGAGGCATTTTGGCGTGATTTATTAACAAGCATCCAAAAACCTTTATTATAATAACATTAAAAGTACATTAATATTACTGTGGATTATAAATTATTAATCCCTAGTTTACCTTTTTTGAAGATGTTGCTAATTGGGTGTAATTTAAGCTGATGATTTGAGTAAAGAAATAACGAACATTTTTTTTCCTTAATGAAGGCAAGATTTTCAATAAATAGCGGCATTATGTTACAAGCTATTATTGGCAAAACCAAAGATAATTTTAAGGATGAAAGTCAATATTTTATTTCGTTAATAACATTACTGATTTCATGAATGTATATACACAGATTTAGCCGTAACCTAATGAAAGGACAGATCACTAATTTGATTTATATCTATCCTTTTTTGTTAATTATCAACTTATAAATAAATCTAAGAACATTTCTAGATAAATCCAGCTTTTGTGCAAATGCAAAACCGTAAATAAAATTAGGAGGAAATTGAGTGTAGATGAACTGAAGATAAAATACAGACCAAATAAATATATTTATACGTTAGGAGATTCATGTCTGTTCGTTTTCTTTGATCTTGTACATTGTAGGCATAACAGTGATCCAAACTTTTAGGTAATCTCAAATGCAAAAATCCTAAAAAATAAACATAACCTTGTAAAATTAACTTACAAGAAACAAACAGTTTACGAGTACTTAAGACACAAATGTGTAGAGAGCTCCGGTGCAACTAATGAAGACGCTTTAATGACTAAGACAAGTGTAGGTACTAAAGAGATAGCGGCTTCTTACAATGAAAAGGAAGCATAAAGTTTATAATTCATTGCTAGGAAAATTACAATTAACGTAAACGGCCTTTGAGTGTGTGCCGATTTAATTACGTTACACGTTTAGAGGTGTACCGAAACTTATCATAATAGTTACTAATACCATGCTGATTTTGGTTCAGCCGTTGTAGAGATCAGCATCGACAAGGTCAGTTAAGCAAAACATTAAGGAAATATAGTATTTTTTTCGGTTTTCGAATAATTAAAACTGAGTTTATGATTAAAGTTCAATTTTTTTGGTCTAAGTTGTACATTATTATAATGGCTATCCTATACACGTTTCTGACATACAGACCAGACTTACGGTTCTGAAACGTGGTGCTTCACAAGGGATATTTTTAGGAAGCTTAGCGCAGCGAGCTATGGAGAGAGTTATGCTTGGTATTTCTTTATGGGACCGAATCAGAAATGAAGAGATCCGTAAACGAACCAAAGCTGTTGACATAGCTCGTAGGATCAACAAGCTGAAATGGCAGTGGGCAGGCCACATAGCGTGAAGATTGAACGGCCGATGGGGCAGAAAGATCCTCGAGTGGAGACTACGTAATGGCAAACGCTGTGTAGGACGGCTATCTACCAGATGGACCGACGACCCAGTGAGAATCACTGGGACACGTCGGAAGCAGGTGGCAACGGACTAGCCGCATTGGACAGTTAGAGAGGCTGAGATGAAGATGACGTTGTTGGTCTAGTCAGAAAAAAACTAACCTTGGTTGTAGATCTTCACTTCAATGTTTCTTGTACTTTGTTTTTAAGAACAATTCCTACGCTTCCTAAATATCCTTACATTTATTGTGCCTAATTTACAAATCTACAAACCATAAATTCATAGTCTCAAATCCAATTGAATCGTGGCCGTAACGCGTATTCGTTATATTTTAATAAAGACAAAAGAGTCTAATTTAAATACCTAAAACAAAAAGTTTACGAATATTGTTGAGGTCTCAGACAAATTTTCATAGAGATAAAACGTTACACGGCACTCTATATTCCTAAACGTAATTTGAGATGTTTGTTGTTATAGCACTCGAGACGGAGCTTATGAATTTATTTATTTGTTAACTTCAATGATTTTGAATAGTCCTCATTGATCTATCGAAGAGTTGAATAAGAAATGAATGCCGAGTATTAAGCTCTATGATAGTGATAAGTGTTATGATCTGAATTATCTTGCAAATATTTCCTGGCGCTACAGTTACATAATAGCTAGAAACATATCTATCACCGAAATCTCAACTTTGCACCGCATGAATTCTAATACATTTTAAATCCTCTTCATTTATTTTACTACTTGCACCTTGTAAAAGATAATTGACATGATAATTAACATAACTATGTACAACTACCCAACTAAGGATTAAAAAAACTTATTTATTAAACAAGCAATAAATTAGAGATAAGAACACCTTAAGCTGCTATAGTGCCATATAGTATAGCAGCCTATACTTAGCCAATAAGATATAGTACAGTACAGTGTGAACGTCTCCATAGCAATGTATGGTGTGCGAGATTTTTGTGCTATGATCTATATACTATATGCTATTATATTATAGTGTAGTCTGAAAGCGGCTTAACGTTTACAGCGACTATCAAAAACGACTAACAAATTGACTCCTACACTGCTCCACGTTTCGTCCAGCATGTTGGACGATTAGGGCGTCGAGCATGACAGCGTGGGGGCGTGTGACGTAGACAGCGTGGGGGCGCAAAAGTCTGACACAAACTAGAAGGCAAGCGGAAGTTGCAGACGTCTGCCGTTGCCGCACTGCAACCGCGAGATAATGGAGTAAAACTACTTCCACGCTTGCCCTGTTTCGAATTTCCTGCCTCATTCGCGTTTTATGTGGCGTTAATAGCTTGAAAGAAAACGTGCCAGGCTTGTACTTAAATATACAGGGCGGAAACACGACCGGTTACAAAATGATACTATAGAATACTACCCGAAGTAAAAGAATATACAGCATTTATTAATTGAATATGCAATTTCGAAAAGGGCACATGTCGCATATTTTGTCAAATACATTTTTTCATATAAATGTAGTTTTGAGGCTTACCTACACCCATTTTATAATAATTCCATTAATTTTCAATTGCTAATTAACACTAAAATATATCTCAAAAGTTTAAATATATCTCAAAATTTTAAATTTTACACTGCTTTACAAAGTAATCAGTTTTTTTCATTTCCTGAATTTTCCATTTCATTTTGAGAGATGTGCCCTTTTCGAAATTGCATATTCAATTATTTTTGATAGAGCTACCGGGCGATCAAACCCAGCGTGAACAAACTACAGAACTAGAAATCATGTGCGAAAGTCGAACGTTTACACTAATCGTTATAGTTGAAATATTAATTTCCACTAAACAAATTCATATCTAATCGAAGTCAATCAAATATCTGTTTAAAGTAAGAGAAATAGAGTGCTAAATCTGAGTCAAAAAATTATGGCCATGAAAAGAAAATATTCTCAAACAAGACGAATAATGAGGTCGGAAGAGCATAGTGTAATGATCAACAACCTTCTAGAATTTACGTTCAACAGTTGCCATGTAAAAAGATTATTAAAAAACAAAAGTTCTTAATTTAAAATTTGATTTGACGTTATTCTTTTATTTGGAAATCATATCAAATCATAAATTTGGTGGTTACATTAAAAATCTCATGGAAATGAAAGAGGTGGAATAAAAATAAAACGAAAGCATCCAATTTCTATGTCCGAATTTCAAAACTAGTCCCACGATACTACTCAAGCTCATCAATAGACCAAAGGTGTATTCCCCGAAACGTGGCTCCATTACAAGAGCGAGTGAAATTGCAGCTTTCCTCCGCAGACATTCAATTTAACGACACAATCTTTATAAATGTGCCAGCCGACATAATTTTAAGTCGCCGGATCTTAGCCGTAGCAGAATTTGCGTAATCAAATCCATAATGACGTGACATCAAACAAATCGCGGTCTTACCTAATCTCATGAACATTTTAAAACGTCTGAAGCTCTCATTGTTGTAGCATAGATAACCTATTTATATTCAGTGAGCGTAAAACGACCTTGTTTTTTTTCACTTCAAAAGATAAAATATACATTGAATAAAGCCGAGCTAAGCAATTCACAATACGTAATAAAAAGAGACATTGTCTGATAATGTTGTACTGAAATAATTATGTTTTGAAGATTTGACTCGTTTTAAGCTGACGACATCTTGAAGACAATCGATTGCTAAAATCTTTTCTTTTTTCAAAACAAATTCAAAAAATCTTTGAAATATGGTTTCTCGGTAACGCTTTGTTTGTCGAAGTCATACTACACCGACCTTAACTAAATATTCTATTAAATAAATAATAAACTATTCAAAATTTAGCTTAAGTCGAAATACTCAAATATAAATCACTGAATAAAACAACGGACGTTTCCTAATGCCAGGGATTCACGAAATGGGAATCATAAAGTTACAGTTTCCACAAGTGTCACGAACAAAAACCGTTTTCACTTGCGAAAGTAGGAATTAACTGAGCGATCGTCCGTGACGGCCGTTTCAGAGCGACTTAACTTGCTAGTTTTAAGTGTTTCACCAAAAAAACAGATATAGATAGAAGATATAGAAATAAATAAAGATATAGGAGATAGATAGAAAAAAACAGACAGATATAGGGTACTTTATTACTCTAGAAACGGAAAAAGCATTTCGTTCTAATATGTACCACGGATTCTTAATTTCATATCGCTGTTTTTGGAGCTTCAACGAAATCGAACGTCTTATTACTTTCCTAAAAAAAGTAATACAAACAATGACATTTTAAATAATTTGGCTAGTGGATATTGTTCGTGAATCTTTTTTGTATTAGAGTTATTTAATCAGAAATATTGGTACCAAGTGTTGAAGCCTAGTATATCCATCCACGATGACCTGGAGCTCGACTCCGTTATTAAGTATCTACAGTCGGCATCGCTGCGCCACTTTGAGAAGGCGGCACGACATGAGAACACTCTTGTCGTGGCCGCCGGAAACTACATACTCAACTCTGTAGACCGAATGCTAAACCGTCGACGTTGCCAAAGCACGTCATTACGGATCCTCCTGATCCAATAACGGTGCTTTGAACCCGACGCTTGCAACGAAGGGCTCGCAAGCGAATTAACCCATAGACACAGCCCACTGAGTTTCTCGCCGGATCTTCTCACTGGGTCGCGTTTCCGATCCGGTGGTAGATTCTGCGAGGCACTACTCTTGCTAGGGTCAGTGTTAGCAACTCTCCAGTTTGAGCCCCGTGAGCTCACTTACAAACATTAGGGTGAAGCTGAAATAGCCTCTCAAGACTATCAGCATAGGTAGGAAAAAAAAAGTATATCCACTTTATTCAATATAACCAGAGTTGACATTTTACTCGAAATCAATAATCATCGAAGACTTGATAGACTTAAGACTATAAACGACAAGGATAATTCACAACAAACCTAAAGTAGCTAACGTAGCTAGTTACGGTAGGCAGCTGCTTGGCTCTGCCCCTGGCATTGCTGAAGTCCATGGGCGACAGTAACCACTCACCATCAGGTGGACCGTATGCTCGTCTGCCTAAAAGGGCAATAAAAAAAAAGCTAAATCAATTCCAACTTTAGAAATAGAATTTAATTGTTAACACTGCCTTATGTATTTTAATAAAAATGAGGTATCATAAACTCATTCTCCTAAATTATAATGGGCCCATTCAAAAATCATTTTCACGAGAGAAAATAGAAATTTAGCGGCCGTCCACAAAATCGAGCACGTATTCCAGAATCAATATCTAACTGAGGGTTCGTTGTGTTTTCTAATAATAGACTTCAAGACGTTATTTGCTACACTAAAGTGCAAAATCATTGCATTCTTTCTATATTTTTATTAACCGGCGAACTATTTTTTTTGTACGCTCTTGTAAATATTTACCTTAGTGATATTTTCTAATTTTAAAACTACTGAGCTATAAAGGTTTTTTGAGATTATTTTTAACAAGTTATTTGGTGGTCGTTGATGGTGCTTGCAGGGTCACCAGTGCCGGGCGGCACAATAACGAGTCCGTAATAGGATGGACAGTTTATTTTCTGATTCACGAACAGTACAATAATATTTAATAGAAGGAGAAAGTACGCAGAATAAAAGCACAGATAAAGCGGTAGGAAGAAGCTAGAAAGGTAAACACCTACAAGTTAATACTATACTATACGATTATTTTAGAACTATGATGAGTGACGAGCACTGAATAGTTTATCACCGTAGCCAACCACGAACATAGTTATAGGTCTCAATTGAATCGATCCAACGGATATCCTACAAACAAGAGGCCATAATTGCTTCACTTTATCTACTACTAGTGACCCGCCCTCGCTTCGCTTCGGAAACATTAAAACACACATGAAACCAAAAAATAAAAAATAAAAAAAAGTAGCCTATGTTCATCAGGGACAATGTCGGCTTCTAATGGAGAAAGAATTTTTCAAATCGGTCCAGTAGTTTCGGAGCCTATTCGAAACAAACAAACAAACAAATCTTTCCTATTTATAATATTATTATAGATGACCAGTTTCTGTGTCAATAAAATATCGGAAACAATAGTTAAATTCGTTAAAATAATGGAAACCCAATTTTTATAATCTATACAACAACTAACTCCAATTAAATAAAAGCGTTTTTACGACTGCTGTTTTATTGGCTTTCTACTCCTAACTAAAACAAATGTTTGAATCTATATATAATGTGTATATTCTTATTTACAATACAATCTAATTTACAGTGAATTTTTATTTTTTTCTAATTTTAATCGACTCTAATAACATACGCGGTAGATAAACATTTTAAATTTAAACAAATCTAATTGTTAGCTTCAACCGCAAATATGGACAATGTTTTCATATACTAGAAATTCACTTGACCATGATTCTATAAAAAAGTTTGGACAAATACTTTTGTATCAGATAATCTGCATCATAATTACATTTAAAATAATTAATACATCTGTAAAGAATTAGAGACGTATTTTATTCTCACAAGTAATTCCTTAAGTTCTTGACGTTTTCCAAACAGCTTGCAAAAGAAAAGTAAAAAAAAATCGTATACAGTAGTTTTGATATTATGCGAAATTTTATCGTTTGAGATTTTTGTTTTTTGTTTGATTTGTTTTTATTGTTTAATTTAAATAATACATCACTTTCTATTATTGAATTCTGTAACTCCGAGAAAATGTGCAAAAATTAACAAAATATATGAACATATTTATAATACGGTTGAAATACTCGAATCGACTTTTTACTGGTGGTAGGACCTTTTGTGAGTCCGCACTGGTATGTACCACCACCCTGCCTATTTCTGCTGAAGCAGCAATGCGTATTGGTTTGAAGGGTGGGGCAGCCGTTGTAACTATACTGAGACTTTAGAACTTATATCTCAAAGGTGGGTGGCGGCATTTACGTCGCCGATGTCTATGGGCTCCGGTAACCACTTAACACCAAGTGCGCCGTGGGCTCGTCTGCTCATTTAAGCAATAAAAAAATAAAAAAACGACGCGATACTCCTCAAACAAAGGCACGGTAGACATGCTCAGTAGACACATTCAACTCGTTACCATGGTTACTTTTGAGTAGTTCAATAATAGAATCAAATTTCTATCTTTCAAACACATAGTTTGGTGAGTACATGGAGTAAGTTCATTTCCATTTGGAACGCATCGTGCTCTCATACCACCTGGGAACTCTGCCACACGGATAGTTTTGCTTTGATTCCGCATACTTGCTGTTTAACGAACGTTCGCATTTCTTGCTGCTTCGGAGTGTACGTTTAGAATCGTGAAACTGCAGTTTGGACGTGTTTAGCTTTTAGAATACGTCGGCTTAGATTACTCTGAAACATACTGAATGTTTACCTAATGGATGTTTTATGGTAAAAGTGTTTCCCATGGGAAACAAATACGCTGTTAAGATTGTTCGCGATCACTGTAGATAAAATTGTTTGGTACATTTCTGGTGTATTGTGATATATTTTATTGGTTAATATTTTCTATTACAAGCCGGCTGACGCAGAAAAGATTTATTTTGTATAGATTGTTTGATTGTTTACTCGGTATTAATTATCTAAATTTTAAAGAGTTCTGACATGTTTTCATGGACCATACGAATGACTCTCTCAAATAGAGCAAAACTTATATATACTAAACAAAATTTAATGAGAAGTAAAAACACTTAATAAAAATAAAGTATAGTAATATCACGTACTAAAAGTCGGTAGTTTATCACATTTTCAACTGCATTCTTATCTATGACAAGCGAATTGGATTACAAAGTACCGAAACAATAGCTTCGATGCCGATACAAAGCTAACCGCGTCGGACATAAAGCGGTCGCGAAATATCGTGTTGTTAAATCGATATTTCGTAATAAGTGTTTTTTTTTTAAATATTTATTCTATTCGAATGCTTCCTCTACATCACGCTATCTGTATCTAAATACGGAAGCGAAGCTTTGATTTTAGAATAGACACAATAAATTTGGTGACGTGGCATTAAATATTTAAAACTTTTGCTATTAAAAAGATTTCCCATGAATAATATCTTAGCAATACGTTAATTAGGGCACGGCATCTTGAAAATGAATACAATCTATTTGGATATTATCACAGATGAAGATAAGCAACCAGACAACCATTAGCTACCACTACTTCCGTAGTAGTACCATACCAACCTACTACTACTTCCGTACTTCCGTAGTAGTAGGTTTTTTATTTTTTTTATTTTTTTATTGCATAGATGGGTGGACGAGCTCACAGCCCACCTGGTGTTAAGTAATTACCGGAGCCCATAGATATCCACAACGTAAATGCCGCCACCCATCTTGAGATATGAGTTCTAAGGTCTCAGTATAGTTACACTGATCAACACTCACTGATCAACAGTCGAAAAAGTATATTATTTAGAAACTATACTATACTATAGTATTATTTATAGCTTATTTAGAAACTAAGCTCTTGCACTTCATACTAAGTAGGCCATGAGTGTATTTGCTTACGTTCCAACGAACAAAGAAAAATCTCGGAAAACCCTCCAGGGAAGCGCTCCAGAGATAATAATGAAAAACTTCAACTAAAAGATATCAGTGACGTATTTATAGACTGCTTTATTAACTAAACCTATAAAATATAGTTTTCATTGAAGATTTATAATCCTTCTTTTAATAAAGTAATCTTAAGAAAATTAATAGCTCCACGTTTACCTTTAAGACTATGTATTCAATAATACACTACGCGTTTTACAGAATCGATTTTAAGCAAGATTTTCTGTAAAACGACCTGTAACACAAAAGATTTTTTTACAAAAGCGAAAACCCAGTTAATTATTACAAACATCAGTTTCGCGGTTAACGTAAAATTTAATAATAGTTACCAGTCACGCCGACACGTATGCAGGAAGTCGGTTGGTAATTAATCTTTATTTAAAGAGACCGGTACAATAGCTGCAGGTTAAAATTTGAACGACGCGCGTTTTATCCGTCACGAAGATTAATTAGAAGGTCTTTCACAGAACACTTTTATTGAAATTGATGAACGAAAATACATACGGTTTAGCCGATGTTGAAACTAAAAATTACAAGCGCGACGTGAATTCTGCCCTCTTTGAGTCATGAGGTCGTTGTCTCAATCACAATGGAATAACGTCTCACAAAATTAAAACGCTTAATTGATTGCAGACGGAAACGGAGAGAATAATTGTAACGAACCATGCGGTTCACGACACGGCTCACAACAAAAATCACGCAAATAAATATTAATTGTGGGTGTTACATTTCATTCCTCTAAGTTCTTCTTAAGCATTTTGTTAACGGATTACAAAAAAAGAACTCACTGGTGGTAGGACCTCTCGTGAATCGGCACCGGTAGGTACCACCACCCCGCCTATTTCTGCCGTGAAGCAGTAATGCGTTTCGGTTTGAAGGGTGGGACAGCCGTTGTAACTATACCTACTGAGACCTTAGAACTTATATCTCAAGGTGGGTGGCGCATTTACATTGTAGATGTCTATCGGCTCCAGTAACCACTTAACACCAGGTGGGCTGTGAGGCTATCCACCCGTCTAAGCAACAAAAATAAGATAAAATAATAAAGAGTTTTTCAATTCGACTCTTTTAGGTATTTTTATCATTTTTCTAGATGATCCGATATCGATGATTTTTTTTATTTGAACGCGGCCACTTCTCATTTTATTAAATTTGAGTTTTAGCAGTTTTACTGTTATATCTAACTGTGTAAATTTAATTAATTGACTTCGACTAAATTAAAGATATACTCATTTTATGACGATGAAGACGATTATCTTCTTTGTTAAAATTTTGTATTACATTACATACTTAATTAAAGATAGCAACATTAAACAAAAGTTTAAATGAGCATCATATATCGCTTGCCGTTCCTGAAAAACAAATCAACATCCCACAACATAGACCGAAGATCAAGTAACCAAAACAAATTACGAACACGCGTAATAACGGAATACCAGAGGAAATTCGATTAACCCTGCTTTGGGGCCGCCAGATTCCCATATTCTCAGTTTCGTGGCTTCGCGTATATCATGATTGCCTATAAGTGTGTAAAGTCTGAAGAGCTCGGTCCAAAGGGCACAGACCTATTCAAATCCGGGGTTCGACATATGCTTCCGTAGATATTGCCGCGACGGCATCTGCGACCCCAAACCCAATTTAATGCCACGCAAACTCCGAACAAAATAAACATGAAAAAACTGTTTAGGTTTTTAGGCTTAAAAAAAAATTATACATTATGGCCGAATAATACAAACTTGCGATGCCGTTTTAATCTATTTAATATGCTTGATGGGATCCGTATAGGTGGTTTATTTATTTCTTACTGTCGTGGCGTGCAACATCTTAAACAGGACATAATACGACCTACGATGAGTAAAAGACTTAGACTAGGACGGAGACTTCACATTAAGACTTTTTGAGACTTAACAAGAAACAGGAAAAAGGGAATAACAAGTATTACAAACTTTAATACTCTAATCGACGACCAACGAATGAATCGACCGTTCACTTAGATAATTCGCCCCATGATGTTAAATTGCATGACATTTCATCATATTAATTAAAGAATCGAACACTTAAAAGACAGAAAACAAAGTAGCTCCTCTCTTAATCTTATGTTTTTTTCTTCTTTCAATAATTTTGCGGATTTCACATGAGAATGATTTGTTTTCAAGGCTAGTGTTTGAAAGAGAATCGCGAAAGAAAATTGTTTTCACTAAATTCAATATGAATAATCGTTAATGAAATTGGAGGGAGTCTGTGTTTCCAAAATATAAAATTTAAGTACCATTTAATAAGATAAAATATACAATTTTTCTTGTACTATAATTTCTTGAATGTTCCATAAAGCATTGCGCATGTACGTGGTTATGTG
Organism: Bombyx mandarina; assembly: GCF_030267445.1. NCBI lineage: Eukaryota > Metazoa > Arthropoda > Insecta > Lepidoptera > Bombycidae > Bombyx > Bombyx mandarina. Next base: position 4,723,224 of record NC_143213.1, read on the forward strand.
GCTGCAGCCTGAATATTCCATTACGGTAAATTTATATTAATGAGATACGTGACGCATCATATTTCGAAGGAGCATGTGTTGCCTAAACGTAAGATAGAAAAATATATCACGGGCAGAATTTCTTGGTTCGAATACATATTTACCTCGAACTGAAAAAATGCTGTTTCAGCCAAAATATACATAAATGTATGTCTGATCAATATTTTTGTGTACATATAACAAGAAAAACACACACAAACAAAATTTCATATTTATGGTAATCTCGGTTCTCACGAAGCGTGTATGAAAAAAAAAATCGGTTGTCTGTAAAGTCGGTTTACGATAGTTGAACGTGACAACGTCATAAGAAAATACTGATGGAATGGTTTCATTTTTCAAAAGAAAATTTTAATTTTATTTGTTTGATAGATATTTTGTATGGATATAGAGAAGGAGGTAAATTCACTTTTCACTGAACTTCATACTTGACGAAAGCATGTAAATGTATTATTGTATAGTAGCTGTCCACGCGGATGCATCCCTCACTCAAGTAGGAGAGAGACAGATGTCGAACGCTGCCGAACGCGGGGGCCGATTGTGCCTCTTTGTCGCTCGTTGCGCGATCTCGCTTGCACTTCAAGCCTTAAATGGAAAGACTCAGAGCGAGGTAACGCCGCATGAATCATGTTTTTTCGTGCGTGCAGCCGGCTCCATCGAGTTATAAGACGTTGTCACGTCAAAAACGTTTTTTGTAAAATTGTGAAAACTAAATTATGTTATTATTATCTACAGTACGTCTTCTATGAATTTTGGATTCTAAAGATTATTTAGCTATTACAATATTCTTAAAATCGATATTGGATATAAAAAGTCACACACGGAACGATCGCACTAAAGCTTGTCCGGAATAAGGTCTATAAAGGAACTTCGAAACAGGGCCCTGAAAATGCCATACTTTAAGACGAATATTTTTTTGTATGGAAACTAGCGACATCCTGTAGCGGATGCCTCTAAACTTATATGTTGTTAAAGTTAAGGTATTTAATTATGGTATAACTAAACACAGAAAATAAAAAAAAATCATACAAGTCTTTATTTGTTATAGATAAATTGATTAAATTTTATCAATTTGTAGTTTCTGAAAATTTACAAAATCCTTCATTAAAAATAAAATATAGGATAGGTAATATTTTACTGCCATCTACAGGAGCAATGAGAAACTAATCGAAGTGAAGCCATCTAGTGGCCGACGCCCATAAATATTTTTGTTGAGGCTTGAGTTTCTTATCTGTAACTAATGTATGTGTATTATCTATGCTTCGAAACAAAGAACTAACTTCAGTGGTACGTAAATAAATTCTCACGAGACAAACAACAACGAAAAGTAGGTATTAAAATGATCACAGATATTTCTACGGAGCAAGAGCGTGAAGTCAAGCGTGAATGATATAACGCTTTCAGTGGACCCGCGAATCTGCTGACGTCACTAGGGACAATCGACATAGCACATTATTTACTCGAGACTCAATCAATCTAGTTGATAACGGATTACGATCAATGTAGCACACTATTAGAAGTCTCTTTGGAAACAATTCCTAAAAAGCTAACTAAAGTGGTCTTCTTTTAACTATCAACAGCAAATTAGATTGTTGAAAATTTGTTAATGCATTTTGTAGTTATGTTCGAATTGGTTTCCATTATATAATTTAGAAACAGCTCAAATACTTACAAGGAATAACTGTGGTACTAGACTGAGCGTATACATCTATGTTTTTGGTTTCACTTCCAGAAGTCCAATGTAAGTTACATTGGATTGAACATACTTTGTGCTCATATAACATGATGTTGACCATTTATGATTAGTTTTTTATATAAAAAATGTTTAATTTGTGGAAATAAGACTTTTTAATGTTACATTTTTTTAATGTTCCATTTTTTAATGTTACATGAAAAAAAAAACAATATGATAAGAATCACGAAAGTAACGAAAACATTCTAGAGCTATTTGCTCTCCGTGTTTATCAAACCGTTTATTACATCTTTAACGATTTTAAAATACATAATATAGATAGACATAGATACCAAAAAACACTTTACTAAAATGTCCGTAAACTCATAAAATGCTATTTTCTCACTGAAACACAATTTAGAGCAGAAATTTCATTTTAACAATGCATTCTTCAACTAAATTGTATGCAATAAACTCTGTAATTACAAGCTCGAACATCGTATTATCTGGAATTTACATAAACTATTCGAGTTGATAGTGTCTACGCTTTATAGCACTGTCTTACCTGAATTGAAACACTCTGTAGATTGTAGCTCTCTCCCAGAACTCCGAATTGAATACAATTCAGATTATATCAATTATAAATTTGGTATTCAACATAGTACAATTTCTACATATCTACACATTTAGCAAATTTCAAGGATTAAATTTAAAAAAGTAATATAAATTATTATATTTTTAATGGCCGAAATGATAAGTTAGAATATGAAAAGAAATTCATTTTAATTAAATTAAATTTAATTTAAAAAAAAAAAAAATAATAATAATAATATTAAAAATAAATAAATAATAATTTTATATGTAAAAAAAAAAAGACATGCCCGCTGAGTTTCTTGCCAATTCTTCTCAGGACGGAGGCTAGTTCTTGTGAATTGGCGGTAGTTCTTTTGACGTTCAACAAGTATGTACTTTCATTTATGTTGAATAAAATTTTTTTGATTTGATTTGATTTGATTTGAATTCTAATAGGAAATTCTCCTATTTGGTAATCTTCATTTGTTAAAATACCATGAGTAGATGGTTCGCGCATTTGTACTATTTTTTGTTTAACCCGCTGGGACTTGTAGTACTAGCAGCTAAATTACATTTTAACTACTTCACTAACAAAGGTTGTTCGTAAAGCTCTACTTTACGATCCCACTATCCAAAATACATCAACAGTCCAATAGCATAAATAAAACAGAGTAATTACTGTAAGAATATTTTGATGGAATTATTAAATTGATGGGTATTTTTAAATAAAAAAATAATCAAATTCTGTTGTCGTATTATAGATAAGACGTCCGGTGCATTTGTATTTAGCGATGCAACGATGTTCGAATTCCGCAGGCAAGTACCAATTTTTGTGATGAAATACGTACTCAACAATTAATTGTTCACAATTGACTTCCATGGTAAAATAATAGCATCGCGAAATAAAAATCAAACCTGCAAAATTAAAATTTGCGTAATTACTGGTGGTAGGACCTCTTGTGAGTCCGCACGGGTAGGTACCATCACCCCGCCTATTTCTGCCATGAAGCAGTATTGCGTTTCAGTTTGAAAGGCGGCTCAGCCGTTGTATTGTAAAAACAGAGACCTTAGAAGTCATATCTCAAGGTGAGTGGCGGCATTCGCAAATAACAGAAAAAGATGCACACAAAGGTTGATGACGCCATTGCTATTAAGATACGATCGTGCGAAAGAGATAGTGAGAGCTATAGTTACGTGCATATGTACATACTATTTATTCAATTACATATTTATAACAATGCTTAAATTGTTTATTATTATATACATTTTAACTTTTCACGATGCTGCTTTCACCAAAATAACAAGAACTTTGTGTTTCGCATACCTAACCTTTTTTTTTTTTTTTTTTTTTTTTTTTCGGTTAGAGGGCCGAACCTCCTACGAGGTCCCCGCGCAAAAGGGGCGCGCGGGGTATGTGAGACTCAACGATCTGCATGGTGTTGTGAGCAGACCGCGGGCCCAAGGATTTTAGGACCCACCCACTAAACGACTCCCCTGCACTCTTACACCCGACGTCCGATCCCCTCCGAGGTCAGAACCCGGATGAGGTAGGGGGGCTACCGCGGTCAACACTACAACCAGACGGCGCGGCTCACCCCAAGGACGCCCAGCCGACGGAGCCTTCGAGGCGAATCGAAGGCTCTGAAACGTCGGCCGTCTCGGTACGGCAGCCCGTCGGGCCGCCCAGACGGTGCCGCTGGTGTCCCGGAATACCCCGCTGGACCAGAACCAGCCTGCCGGGTCGGGACGCGATACACCGTCGACCGGTCGCTCTATTCACTCCACGGCAGCGCGCTAGAGTGCTGGTAGCGCGCCGCGCGGCCTCACCCCCTCAGGTCGCCCCTTGACCTTCACCGGGGGGAGGCCGCCACCTACAGGGGCCGGGACGTACGGGCGTATTCCCGCCTCCGGCCCCCGGCTCGACGGCGACGGATCGGTGCGGAAAGGGAAGAGCTCTCCCTCTCTCGCTCCGCCGCCTCCTTCTGCGAGATGGTGGACTCGCAGAAGCCGAGCATCGCCTTCCAGGACGCGTCGCTGCCGAGCATCGTAGCCACGACGCGCGGCAGCGAGAGGTCCTCTCCAATGACCGCGACGAGGGCGGCGCGTTGCTCGTCGAATCCAGAGCAACGCGCCAGCGTGTGTTCCGCTGTATCTTCCTCGTCGCGGTCCGCGCAGTGGTGGCACTGCGCCGTCGGTTCCCTTCCGGCTATCTTGTGCAAGTACCGGCCGAAACAACCATGGCCGGTAAGCATCTGCGTTAGCCGGAAGGTGAGGCATCCGCGGTCGCGGCCCACCCAGTCCGCGAGAACCGGGCGGACCGCCTCGACGGTTCGGAGGCCGGCCGACGGGTCCGCCAAGCGGCGAGACCACGCCTCCAGCACGGACCGCCGAGATTGGAGCCTCCGCGCTCGAACTACTCCTTCGCCGGGGCGCCCTTCCCCCCTAGAGCGAAGGTCGCTACGCCACCGGTAATCGGCAGCGAGCGCCTCCGCCTCCAGCTCCCAGGGTGGGGTCCCGGCGAGCAAGCACGCCGCCTCGAATGAGACGGTGCGGTATCCACCTAACCAACAATTTTTTTTTTTTTTTGGAGTTTATGTCCTGGTGTCTATACCTTTAGGCCACCAACAAATTAATCGTTAAAGGAATATATAGATTCATCAACAAACTTAAAACATTTCAATAAAACAATAACGAATAATATTTCATCGAAACCATAAATAAAGGAAATTGGAAAACAAAATGCAGGTACGTTTCCGATAATAATAAAAAACACGAATATAATAATTGAAAACATTATTTTCGTCTGAAAAAGCACTCAAATGTCACATACCATTCGTTCCGGAAATGTACGAGTTAACGAAACCCATACATCATGTTCGAGCTCGACATGTGTATTCATCATAAACAAGAAATTTCATTGGTTTTAATGTTTTCGTTATAATGAGTGAACACGAAATTCAATGATGTCGAACAACTAATGAATATTGATAGGGCGGATGTTTTTGTAACATGCACAAATACGTAAAATAACATTGAAAACTTGTTTTCAGAAATGCCTACTTCATAGAATTCAAGGAAGATCTTCTAGAGAGGCCTATTTTTGTTCAGAAGACTAACTGAATTTAGAAGTTTGTCGAATTTATTTATACCATAGATTCCGATATACTATTGTGGCAATTGGATCATCATTGTTTTTTTATACATATTTTTAATGAGGCAACGTTACAAAAAAATGTTTAAGGACACACTGAAATCTAAGCTTTGTTCCGAGACACATGGAGTCATTTGCTAGCATTAGTGTAGTTAAAGCCTTTATGACAGGAACCATTTGGAATATAACCCAGTTAATATTTAGGCACCACACTCAGTCAATAACAGTATAACAGAGCGTGTACAAAACCAGCTTACGAAACACCTTTGAATTCTGTAACCCTCCTCTTGTAGTATGCGGTAGACAAAATCACCCAGGGTCTTGACTGCTTTTTCTGTACCAGATCATTACGTAGCGCCGACGCTCATGACTGTTAGTTGTTACTTTGATCAAGACTGACTTGCTGCTAAAAATATCACTGTCCAAACAAGCAATTTTATGTTCCAGTCTAAACAATTCACACTTACTCGATATAACACAAGGCGAGTAGCTGCGTTCACTTTGTTTTGTCAATGGGATTCGGTAATCGGGCGAAGCGCGACCTCAACCTCAGTGAGATCAACCTCATACATACGTATGTGTTAGCGATTGAACACAAACAAAGTAATATTAATTCAAATTATTATGATTTACTGGTGGTAGGACCTCTTGTGACTCCGCGCGGGTGGGTACCACCATCCTGCCTATTTCTGCCGTGAAGCAGTAATGCGTTTCGGTTTGAAGGGTGGGGCAGCCGTTGTAACTGTACTTGAGACCTTAGAACTTTTATCTCAAGGTGGGTGGCGCATTTACGTCGTAGATGTCTATGGGCTCCAGTAACCACTTAACATTAGGTGGGCTGTGAGCTCGTCCACCCATCTAAGCAATAAAAAAAGAAAAAGAAGACCGACCTGCTAGGTACTAAAAACATCACTGTCCAAACAAGCAATCATATGTTCCAGTCTACGCAATTCACACTTAGTCGATATAACACAAGGCGGGTAGCTGCATTCGCTTTGTTTTGTCAATGGGATTCGGTATTCAGGCGAAGCGAAACCTCAACCTCAGTGAGAATCCGTAAAATTGTACACACATATGTCTTACCAATTGAGCGTAAACAAATTGATATTAATTCAAACGTATACGTGACATAGACAAATGACGTGAATAGTAAAATTTGATCTAAAATTAATTAACATTACTGCGGTTACCCGACTAATGAAACTGGAAACAAATTTGTGATAGTAATTTATTAATTTTGATCAAATCGGAAAAACATTGCATGAAAAAACTACTGTAATCACATGTAGGATTCGTTAAATTAGGTTACAAAGTGTATGTTTTTTGTTTTTCCTATGCAACTTACTAGATAGTTAAACATAGACAGATTTAGATTCACAAGATCGTACTTAACCCGCATAAGCTTTTGAATTCAATGAAACTATTTTCTTTTAATTTCCTTTTTTTTTCAGAATGAATATCGATCGACTCTCTCTCCCACTCTGAATAAGGTTCGCGAGATACATTATAGTGACCTACAATAACTAAATCCTCCCGTTATATTCCGACACAGTCGGAACAGGCGGGCCAGGCGGAGTGTTTATATCTGTGCGTGTGTCTTTCAATCAGTTGACATCACGGGCCCCTTCGAACTCGATTAAGCCGGTTACACTATAACATTTACTGCGTTTTCGTGTTAGTTCTGACTTCCGAAAGTTACCCGAAGTCGTTAGGAATTTACAATTATTTAACATTGAATAAAATTTTCTAATAATTTTTACACTTTCGTGGGTCAAACTTGGCTTACGGACATACATTTTTGTGGGAGAAAAGTGATTCAAGCTGGTAGGCACCATCACTTCTTTTGTTTTCGGACAGGGCGCCGAACCTCATGTGAGGCTTCTGCGCCTAGGGGGCGCGTGACGTATGTGGGACTTAACGGTCTGCAGATGTTGAGAAAAAAAAAAAAAAAAAAAAAAAAAAAAAAAAAAAAAAAAAGGTGTTGAGAGCAGACCGCGGGTCCAAGGATGCTTAAGGGCCCTATCCACCAAACGACTCCCCTTGCACTCTCTCACCTGAAGTCCGATCTTCATCTGGGGTCAGAACCCAGTCAGAGTAGGGGAGTTCCGCGGTCAACACTACAACTAGACTCGCGGTGCCACCCCTAGGACGCCCGACCGACGGGTCGTCGAAGTGATAGTCGACGACTCTACGTCGGCAGTCTCGGTACGGCAGCCCGACGGGCCGGCCCACACGGTGCCGCTGGTGTTCCGCGCCACCACGTGCTCTCTCCCCCTCAGGTCGCCCCGTAACCTTCACCGGGGGCATGGTACCATCATCCTGCCTATTTCTGCTGCGAAGCAATATAATGCTTTACGGTTTGAGGGGTGAGGCAACCGTTGTAACTATACTGAGATCTTAGAGCTCATATCTCAAGGTGGGTGGCGGCATTTGCGTTGTTGATGTCTATGGTCTCCGGTAACCACTTAACACTAAAAAGCAAATTCGCATCTTTTGATATGTGACCAGCCTTATTTTTTACTACGAATCATATAACGGTATCTTGCGTAAAACGTAATTCAAGGGTTGGCAGAAGAATAGTTTTTTCGTTATGTTCAAGCACTCTTTTTTCTAGAAACTTAAACTATTTACTTGGGAACTCTTTATTTTTATTGAATCGATAATTTTCCTAAACTAACACTATCTACAGTTTTCATCCTAATAAATGTACCATTTGCGGGACACCCGAAGCTTAGAATTTAATATAGACAGTCAAAGGCGAAATGTGAGTATATTAAAAATTTCGCAGAGAAGAGATACGGGTACCACGATTCAAACCATAGTATCGCCACCCGTTTTATATCAAAATTCCAGATGAAAAACAGCGGGACTCGCCGTAAATGAGATCGGTCAGTTACCCAGTAATATTGCAGAAATATGAGCTGGGTTGCGCTATCACAGTCGCTCTAAATTTCCCTAGGGATCACAAATGCACTCTAAAATTGTTTGCCAACGTATTTTTGCCGAACTGTTTTCATACAGATCTGTCTCGTTTTTAAGCAGCGGCTTGGCATTGCTGAAGTCCATGGGCGACGGTAACCACTCACCATCAGGTGGGGCCATATGCTCGTCTGTCTACAAGGGCAATAAAAAAAAAGATCATCGATTACACCTATTTAATGCGAAAAATACTTTCCACGGTTTTTTTTAATAATCCGCTTTCAAATTTATTAAAAGCGCTTTTCTATTTATCTAATCGTTTTTCTATGAACTAATTTAATTAGCTATTAAAGAGATTTCTTGTAACTAGTCCAGATTCCATATAATTATGTTAATTTTGAAAAAAACTAGTTAGCTCTTTTGCATTTCGAAACTAAAACGCCAAACGGGCTTAACCAAAAACCGCGTTTAATTATTTCAACAAAATGGCAGCCGTCGGTTACGGCTCATTAAAATAGGAAAGTTAATTTCACTTCAGTTCGAGAGCAGTCTGCTCTTTGTGCCGCAATTATTTTCAGTTGGTCACAAAAAAAAAAACCTAGGTATCCCCAAAACAAAAGGTTAGACAATTATAATTTAAGAAAATCAATTGTATGGACTTGAATGCAAACAAAGCCCCGGTGTGGTACCTACATACTCTAGGGACTGACTTTCTACATAAATCAAACTTAGAACATTTGGTAACATGACCTTTTTTTTCCAACGCTGGGTAACCCGTTTACTGATACCCGGTCGAGAAGGGTAGCAGACCGGGTTATGTTGGACTCCAGCGCCTCCAGAGTAGAAGAGGGAGAAGAGGAAGACCAAAGTCGTCTTCTTCTTCCAATTCCTATCAGGAGACTAATATAAAATTATTGGTAACATGACCTAATAATATAAAATGTAACTTATATTTGTTTTGAAACTCACATGGCCTTAAATTTTCATCCATCTAAACTCCGAAGCTGGGAGAAATGTGCTATGTTTGCTTCCATTTAAAGAAAAACATTTTTCTCGTGCACTTAGTTTCGATGTTGTCCATTCAAAATCATTCTTAATCTATGAATACCATGTTACACTAATACTGTAAAAATATAGTAATTTACTGTAATTTGTTTCATGGAATATGTTCCATGGAACATATGGTACGGTATCCACATACTACCTAGAAACACAATCCTCATTGACAGTTCATCTTCAGATACATTTCTTGCTGTATACAGTCCGATTTCAAAGTCAACTGCCCTCCGCCATAGTTTCCATTTGATAAGAGTTCTATTTCTAGAGACTATTCTAGAGACAACAGATTATCTGTGCCTCCTGTATACTATTCGCTAAATCTTACAAGACATTAAAAGAAAAATATATAAAAAATATAATGTATTCGTTTGTTCTGTTTGTTCACTCCATTCGATTTGTTGTTTGTTCATTAGCATCTGGAACAAAAAAATATATTCAAATAGCACAAAAGTAATCCAATAAAATTCGTGAATCTAATTTTACCGTATACTGTATTAAGTTACAATTCAGAATAACCTAAATTCGTTGTTCAGGCGAACGTACAAAATGCGATAACAGTAACGTATTTACAGTACCTACATCCCGATCCAATGAATAACCGTTGTTTGCAGACCTTCAAATTAACGCGCCTTCCTTTTTTCACGTATTTAATAGTAAAATTTTACAGAAAAATCCAGTACGTGCTATTTTAATATAAATCTGGCTTTTCAATTATAAAAAGACACAAACTTCCGGATGATAAGGGTTAAGAAAAGCATACGTCCACAAAAAACGGTAAAACTTTGTTTGTTTATAGTATTGTTACGAATTCACGTTCATAGTGAAAGTAGAAATCGATTGAAAGCTTAGACTTTTTTTAAATAATTTCTAATTCAATTATCTTTTACCTTTGCTATCTTTAAAAATGCTTTGTTAGCCATTCAACTGTGTTGTACACGATCCGCGTTTGATACTCGGTCTGAGTTAATTTCTTTATTAAAAAGATTTGTTATATGGTGTTCCACTAGTTTTTAATTATTATTTTTCCAAAATATTTTGGTATAAGTATTTAATGATTGAAGCCGCCACACTATGTTCTTAAATATTAATGAACACCTCATCTCTGCGTGACTGGAATAGCCCCTTAAAGTACCAGCGAAAAAATGAACGGATGAGTTGCTCATTAATGATTTGGTGGTAAAGTTGTTAGCGACCTTCACTGTTGCGTCCATTCCCATATAGATCAAATATTTGTGTAATGCACAGGTTTGTTTGCTCTTTGTCTGAATGTTGTTTATATTTGTGTTGAGGGGGAGGGTGATGGGAGAGATGTGCTCCGCACTAAACACTTCACTTTCCCCCCTTTGCCTTTTCATGAGTTCTGTCTCATGTGAGGTTTGGACGTTGGTTGTTGAGCGACAGGAGGTTTTAGTCGGTTCGACTGCGACATGCTCCGCCCGCCGTCCCCAGTGGAGGGCGGAAGTCCGGCGATTTCCTCCTGACCAAAAAAATAATAATCTATATTTGTGTTATCTATATTTCTACGTTTACTATCTATATATTTAAACGTATATAAGTATGTATGTCAGTCTCTGGTACCCATAACACAGAAAATCCTAATTTGGAGTCGGATGACCTTGCGTATTTTGTTCCTAGCTTATTATTCTCACAACTGATATTAATGGTAATATTGTCAACTAAAAAAAAAACATAAAGTTTAACAAATGGTGCAAAAATCATTCTTATATTTGTTTTATTAAGCTTACATATTAACATAATATCCACAAAATTACATCTATTTTCCCACGTTACCATTGAACTAACAAATTTAATATTATAAATTTAACGTATAATATTCTCAAAATGAGGGAATAATTAATCAAATTCCATCGCGTCAGGCCGGCGCTACTGCCGACTCAATTCCTTACAACTTTACCGTATTGTTGAGCCGAATTGATGCGAATAAGGCTATAAAATAATTTCAAAGCGAGGTAAATTATATTAAAGTAGATATTTTACGGCCGTTTACGACGACATTCAGTCGTAACTGAATTACGCTTTAGTCGTGTAGAAACATAACAGTGATTCTACATTTTCATTATACGAATGTTATTTTTTTTTTAAATAATAATAATAAAGTATTTCCTTGAATAACGTTAATTTAAGACAATCTCTATATATAAAAATGAATTGCTGTTCGTTAGTCTCGCTAAAACTCGAGAACGGCTGGACCGATTTGGCTAATTTTGGTCTTGAATTATTTGTGGAAGTCCAGAGAAGGTTTAAAAGGTGATAAAAAATAAAAAAGATCGGAATTATATAAAAACAAACAATTTTGTTTTTCCTTTGATGTGTCCCCTTGATGTGTCTTTTATTTATCCATTGAGGCACTACGAAGTCTGCCGGGTCAGCTAGTTCTAAACAGAAGGATTCAAATTGCTACGCTGCCATGGTTCCTTCTCGTAATAACATTCACAAGAACTTGGTTTATTTATAATAAAATGATACAACAATGAACAATATAAGCGATATTAATAAAATTTTGTAAAACAGTACTATATTATTAGAGAATCTTAAAGTAGAAACTTCTTGCTTCATCTGAGGCGGAGATGAAGGAGCTTCTGGACAGGTTAGAGGCTATAAGCCTAAACATGGGACTAGCAATTAACAAAAGCAAGACCAAGCTGCTAGTCGTAGACCGCTTCTCATCCACTCAGCGTACGGACCTTTTGGCAGAATACGAGGCCGTAGACCAGTTTGTCTACCTTGGTTCTGTGATCACGGATAAGGGGAGCTGTGAGCCTGAAATACGCCGACGTATTGGAATGGCTAAAACAGTTATGACGCAGTTGAGCAAAGTTTGGAAAGATCGTAATATTTGGAATAGGACCAAAATACGTCTTGTGCTCTCACTGGTCTTTCCAATCGCTCTCTATGGAGCAGAAACATGGACCATAAAAGCAGCTGACTGAAACAGAGTTGATGCTTTTGAAATGTGGTGCTGGCGCCGCCTATTAAGGATTCCATGGACAGCCCACCGCACGAACATCTCGGTTCTACATCAGCTTAAAATGGAGAACGCTCAACGCCTGTCTGCCACCTGTCTGCAACGCATAATGCGCTACTTTGGCCACGTTGCCCGCAGAGGTGTAGACAACTTGGAACGTCTGATGGTCACTGGGAAAGTAGAAGGAAAACGTCCTAGAGGCCGGAGCCCCAAACGTTGGTCCGACCAGATCTCCGAGCAAACCAGCGGACCACTTAGCGCTGCACTACACCAGGCAACTGACCGGAACCGATGGAGGCTGACAGTCGACAAGCTAAAACGTAGTCACGATCCTCAGCAATGAGGGAGCGATGGAGAAGAAGAAAGTAGAAACAAAATTAAAACTTAATTTTAACTATTGACGAATACGTGTCAACAATGTTTTAATTTGATAGTCTTTTCTCACTATAAGAAGACAAAGCCAACAATATTATTTTGCGTTGAGAACGTATAATTCAAACAACAATTCATTTTAAAGCCACTAAACTCTAAAATCTAAGACAATAGCAGAAATTTTCTTATCTCGTCAAATTCGAGTCCCCTAGTTTTCAGGTAAAGTGTAGATTATTTTGATCGAGCACCCTCAAAGCTACGACCACGACCCTCGGTAAATTTCAACGGTATTGTTCAATGTTCCTTCAAGTTTATGAATAAATTTCGCGTGTACTCACCATCCTGGTGTCTGTTGTCCCGTAAACTCAGCACTGAGCTATTTACGTGTTTAATATATCGCTTGACGCTTGAAAGGCAAAAGTGACTAAGTGACAATAACTGATTTGTGCATAAATGATAGGCAATAACCATATTCGATGCGCAAAAAAAATATATTTCTAGGTCTATTAAAATCATTTCAATCCTACAGCTACTAGCTAGATTCTACTACAGCTAGATTCGTTAAAATAAATTTTGTTTTCAGGTATTTCAACTTTAAATTAGTCTACTGTAAAGTTCACGCATTGTCGCTTAGTCACGTTTGCCTTTCAAGCGTCGATATGTATTTAAGACTGTACAATGCGATTTTCTCCGTGTTTCAAATATATTAATATGTGCGTATTGTGTTGCTTTTGTTTTTTTGTGTAAACTTAAATTCCTAAATTTTTCTTCTCTGTTCACTTTCTACTTATATGACGTGATTTTGATAGTGGAAACATGTTTGGTTATTGTTTTAGCTTTTTTTTTAAAATATTATATGTTTGTATTGTACTATTGGTTTCCCAAATAAATAAATAAATTTCAGAACCCAAAAATGCAGACTCTAAGTTTCTTTCTCTAGTGGAATGATTACGAGTTTATATAGTTCACTTTAAAGATGTCTATAGTATTTTATAGGTACAATATAGCTATAGTTCTGAGAGATCTAAATATATGGAATAATCGCAATTTAAACAAAGATTTAGGGATGTTTTGTTGTTAAAACTTTAGTATTTCTTTATTCTATAGCATGTTAATATATGTAACATAATTCTTAAAAAAGTAATTGTAACTATTCGAACCGTTTGGAAACATTCGTGATTACTTATTACAATTCATGGCATATTTGCTTGTAAATAGGTTCGGTAAATTACAAACGAATTTGCAATGTACATGAATAATTCATATTGCGTAATAAAAAAATTGCATCTTTACATGAGCAAATCTAGCGATCTTTCGCTAACACTGGAATTACTAAATAAATTTACAAAGGTCATATTTATTTGGATGAGGCACTCGCTCCTCAAACCCCGATTCGATAGGGCTGTCATTGTTCTCCTTCTACTGGAATACAAATAATTATTTTGTACACTTATTTATCACAGAGATTCTTTTAAGGGACTAAACCAATTTCGAAGAATGTTTTTGTGTCTGTTTGAGTGCTTTAGATTTACAATTGGACCCAGTAGGTAGCGCTGTGACAATGTTCCTGAGTTTAATTCTAATTAAAAAATAATCTCAACTTTTCTATTCTTTTTAGTCATTACTGAGCTTTGAATAGCTGATTATTGGTTTCGTTTTTGTCAAATTCATGGAGCACGACTAATTAATGGCAAAATAGTTAGTTTTAAGTGACGTTCAATCGAGCAAAGAATGAAGGGTAAGTTAGCACACGCTCGACCAATTGCCACATCAAGCACGTCTCTGCAAATTGATACAGTGTACGTGAGAAACTCAATTCGATGATGGCCATTTCGGGTTCCGTACACCAAATGAGTGCGTCGCGCCCGGGACGTAATAGGTAATTCCATTTAAACGCCCGCTATTGACTACTGATGGCTTTGCTGAGACTTGTATTTTTTTGGCTAAAAGAAAATGGTTATCAAAAAACTAAACTACTAACTAAACAAAATAATAGAGATATCCAGTAAATCCAATATAGGCACCGCTTTTTTAATATTCGAATCAATAATTGATTTGTTTGACTATGTGACAATTTTTATTTTATTTAATTACAAGTCAGTGATTGGAAATTAATACTGATTTGGTAGGTCAATGAAACAGTTTCACGGTCACGGCACTGTGTGGTTTGGTAGTACGACCGCAAGACCATGGATGTTAAATACTATTAACTGACACAATCATTGATTATCCTGCCCTTCTCCCAGTCACCTGGGGTCGGCGCAACATATTTTCTCCTTCCATACTCTTCTATCATATACCATTTCTTCGCTCACTCCCCTCTTATCCATATCGTCTTTCACGCAATCCATCCATTTCTTCTTAGGTCTACCTCTTCCTCTATATCCTTCCACATTCATAGTTAACATTCTCTTACCAACCTTATTTTCATTTCGTCTCATCACATGTCCATACCATCCCAAACGCGCACTTCTCAGCTTCTCTATCTCAGGTGTCACTTTCAGGCTTCCTCTAACATATTCATTCCGTATTCTATTTAATTTTATTCTCGTTACTCCACATATTCATCGCAACATTTGCAACTCTGCTGCATGCAATCGCCTGTCATCCGCCACTTTAGTTGTCCAACAAGCTGAAGTCAATTAATTGACACAATAGCAGTATTATATTCTTAATTATTCGTAAAAGTTCTTTGGAAATTCAAATATAAAAAAATAAGAGCTAAAAGTAAAAAAAAATCAGGATTGACATATAGAACTTATCATAGAGTTTGTAATAGCACCCCTGGTGCTTCGATCAACAGCCTTCAAACATCGTTAAAAGCCGCTTGTGTCACCCGATTGTTGTCTGAGTTTACAAAAGTTTACTCAACAAATCGCTACGTCGACCAGCTTCACAAATTTCTTTTGTTTTCGTTTCACATTAGACACCCTTTTCCGAGACAAAATTCACATCAATTTATGAAAGCCTTTGTCAATACCAATTTTATGTAACAACAACAATTTCAGTATGCAATCGACTGAATTTTATCTACTTTACGTAAGCGTGGTTTTCGTTTACACGAAATCGACTGAAGTTTATAGCCGGCATCAAGACGTTCAGTGAGCCTAGTGAATTACATAAATCGGTTGAGGAAGGGTCTTACAGGTCGCCGAAACACCTTCTATTAGGAATAAGTGACCCAATCCACTTGAGTGGACGCAATTTTGTGGCACCCGCCAAGTGTAGTGTGTACAGATTGCTTATGTTGGTCACGTATTATTCAATAAACCCAAAATTAATACTAAGAACGTGACCCGCGTCCCTAAATGCCACTTTTCCGTTATTCTACTCTAATAAAGACACTGGACGAAGGCTCTATTTACTTAACTTTGGCGTAACTCGAGCCGTATCCACCATTTGCAACTTATTGAAGTATTAATAATTATTTCATTTCTCTTCAAAGAAAATTGTACAATTTGTATAAAGTTTCACAATTTCACCATCTGCTTCGTAATTATATTTAACCGCAATAATTAATGGGGTACAATAAATTTAAGAACGGCCGTTTTAATTCAAGACAATCGGCATGTTGTTCTAACAGTTCCACCGAGATGTAACCGTTTTGTTCAGGCAAGCGTAAAATAAATTATTAGGAAAAGTCAAACCTAATTCTCAGTTTAATTTAAGTGCGTGAACCTAAGTCTTTTTAGAATTATCGTAATAGAACCTATATGCATTCATATTGCGTGCCCTATAATTTTTTTTTGTTGCTTAGTTGGGTGGACGAGCTCACAGCCCACCTGGTGTTAAGTGGTTACTGGAGCCCATAGACATCTTCGACATAAATGCGCTATCCACCTTGAGATATAAGTTCTAAGGTCTCAAGTATAGTTACAACGGCTGCTCCGCCCTTCGAACCGAAACGCATTACTGCTTCACGGAAGAAATTAACGGGGCGGTAGTACCTACCCGTGCGGACTCACAAGAGGTCCTACCACCAGTAAGTATCATAAAGCAGTGCTATAGTAGTTCGGATATTACATTTCATTATTTATTAAAGCAGTATTTTTATAAGAAAAAAATACTCAAAAGACTATTCTTAAATAGCTCTAAATGTTACCCAAAAATGAATATTGCTAAATTATAATACATTTTCATTTTTTCTCTATTTTGCTAATAAGACTATTCGGTTTACCTCTGGTTTTTGTTGTGGAATTCACTAGAATCGCTTTCATCGTAAAAGCATACTTAAAATACATACTTATTGTTTGAATAAAAGTATTCCCTCAATATAAATATTTGTTTCTAGAATAAGGTTCCGTAATGTTATAAATGGTGTGTGTAGTAATACCACAATTGCTTGTAAATATACAGTATTAAACAATTACGACACAGCCACAAAATTACCTTTTTAGTTTCAGTTACCTAATGTTATATTAGATGTAATGGGAATAAGAAATAATAACATTTTAACAACAAAACATCCTTAAATCTCTGTTTTAAATTATATTGTTCCATATGTCTAGAGATCTAGTCTCTCAGAACTATAACTGTATTTATTGTACCTATTAAAAACGTACGTGTGTTTCAGCCTAAAACACCTAAACGATTGAAAAGTTAAATTGGTCTAAATAACATTTATTTACACAGCAAGCAATCAACTAAACGAATATGTGATTAATTAAAACCATTCAATTTGTGTTAATATATTCCTTTGAATATTGTATAAACTATATATTTGTATACTAAGTCTGGCCATAAATACTGTTACAATTAAAAATAAACAAAATATTACATTTGAATTTGGAATCTGTCATTTTTATATGATTGGTCATTGAGTTTTCTCATTTTGGCGCCAATACATTGTACAATATTTTACGATATTAAAATGGAGTGGGGTGATAAAGAGAACCGAATCGCTGTACAATATTACACAAAGTAGGTATGGAGTCAAATGCAATTTTTAAAACTCTCCTTACGCTTGGTATTAGTAAAATGTTTGTGTACCGGGCTATTAATAGGTGCAATGAGACCTCCTCTGTTTGTGACAGAAAAAGATCTGGCCGTCCACGTAATATTCGTACGAAAAAGGTGGTCAAAGCAGTAAGAGAAAGAATTCGAAGAAATCCTGTCCCAAAGCAAAAGATTTTATCTCGGGAGATGAAGATAGCACCTAGAACCATGTCGCGTATTTTAAAAGATGACTTAGGACTTGCAGCCTATAAGAGACGTATTGGTCATTTCTTAACTGATAATTTAAAAGAGAAAAGGTTGGTAAAATCGAAACAACTACTGAAGCGGTACGCAAAGGGAGGTCATAGAAAATTTTTGTTTACGGATGAGAAATGTTTTACAATTGAGCGACATTTTAACAAACAAAATTACCGTATTTATGCTCAAAGCTCTAAGGAAGCTTCCCAATTAGTCGACAGAGTGCAACGTGGGCACTATCCGACTTCAGTGATGGTTTGGTGGGGTATTAGCTATAAAGGAGTGACTGAGCCATACTTTTGTGAAAAAGGTATCAAAACATCGACACAAGTGTATCAAGATACCATTCTTAAGAAGGTAGTGAAGCCCCTTCACAACACCATGTTCAATAATCAAGAATGGTCCTTCCAGCAAGACTCGGCGCCAGGTCATAAAGCTCGATCTACGCAGTCTTAGTTGGAAACGAACGTTTCGGACTTCATCAGAGCTGAAGACTGGCCGTCGTCTAATCTCGATCTTAATCCGCTGGATTATGATTTATGGTCAGTTTTAGAGAGTACGGCTTGCTCTAAACGTCATGATAATTTGGAGTCCCTAAAACAATCCGTACGATTGGCAGTGAAAACTTTTCCCATGGCAAGAGTGCGTGCTTCTATTGATAACTGGTCTCAACGTTAAAAGGACTGTATTGTAGCCAATGGAGACCACTTCGAATAAGCTTTTTATACTTTAAATTGTTTTATATTTATGTATTAAACTAACACACTGTAAAAGTAATAAATGCTATTTGCAATAGAAGTTTTAATTTAATTATTTTCGTTGTCATTTACCCTTTAGGGAATAATGAAATGACAAATAAGAACGTGTAAACAAATGTTCACGATTGACTTCCACGGTGAAGGAATAACATCGTGTAATAAAAATCAAACCCGCAAAATTATAATTTGCGTAATTACTGGTGGTAGAACCACTTGTGAGTCCGCGCGTATAGGTACCACCGCCCTGCCTATTTTTGCCGTGAAGCAGTAATGCGTTTCGGTTTGAAGGATGGGGCAGCCGTTGTAACTATACTGAGACTTTAGAACTTGTGTCTCAAGGTGGGTGGCGCATTTACGCTGTGGATGTCTACGGGCTCCAGTAAGCACTTAACACCAGGTAGGCTGTGAGCTCGTCCACCCATCTAAGCAATAAAAAAAATGTTAATGTAGTTTTAATAATGTCTCCGACTCGGGAAATTCGAAAAAAATATTAAACAAATATTGTTAATTTGTCACTTTATCATTTTTAACTTAGATTCGACGAAGGAACCCTAAACCTTTACTAATAACTGAATAAGAAAACAAATCGATTCTGACGCGGCCTGGAGAAGATCTCCCGAGATGGAATTACTGAGATCTGCCGAGCGGAGCACTCACAATATTGCCCTATCTGAACTGATTAGGAGCGAGGTACCTAGCGCGCTACTTTTCATTTTCGCTACGTACAAACTGAATAAGCTATTGTTACAAAACGAAGTTTTGATTTGCGTTTATAACAAAATAGTGATACATGAAAAAATCCGTATTAGAGCAAAAACTACTTTTGAAGTGAAACTTTTTTAGGCGCGTGGGGGTAAAATTTTTACAGAACGTCATGCAGGTATGCGACGGAAGTGACATCAAACTACTTTTGAAATTAAGTACTTGTCAAATGTCAGTAGTAGTAGTCGTATTTTTCCAACTGGAAAGGCAAATGTATCATACCATACAGCCTAATATTTTATATTTTTTTTGTGATAAATGTTAATAGGAATTGAAATGAAATGAAAAGAATTTGGAACATTAATCAAATAGCATGAAATTAAATTAGTCAATTCAATTGGCAAAATATTAGTCATTTACAATTTAGAAATCTAAACATAATGTGACTGTCAACACTGAGGTTTGAGATTGACATTTGACAGACTTTTGGCGGGAACATATCTTCCTTTTTCCCTTCCTCTAAGTCTCGGAAATCTAAAGTTTTAGATTTGTATAAATATAAGCAAGACTTATAAATTAGTTCGCCAAAAAAGTTTCACTTCTGACATGTGTACTTTGTACGCACGCACTTTTTTTTTGTTTTTTTATTGCTTAGATGACGAGACGATTAGACGATTAGACGATTAGATGGTGGACGAGCTCACAGCCCACCTGGTGTTAAGTGGTTACTGGAGCCCATAGACATCTACAGCGTAAATGCGCCACACACCTTGAGATATAAGTTCTAAGGTCTCAAGTATAGTTACAAGGGCTGCCCCACCCTTCAAAACCGAAACGCATTACTGCTTCACGGCAGAAATAGGCAGGGTGGTGGTACCTACCCGCGCGGACTCTCAAAAGGTCCTACCACCAGTAAACTATACTAACTAATATCAAATAGGTACATAATATTGTATACTAATTTTAGTATACTAAATTAAGAAAATAGTACTAAACTACAATCTAAAGCAAGTTTTTGACTTCGAATGAAAAGTAATTCATTTTTATATAAATTCAGAACAAAATCATGAAGTCGAATTTCATGTGAGTTCAAGTTACACAGCCAAGATTCCGATGTCGGTTCCGCTGAAATGAAATATCTATTCGTTCTCCTTGACTAAGACCCAATCAAAAAACTACTCATCAGTTAAACTTTCTAAAGCCATGATATATGTATATGTATGAATGTAGTTTTCTATGTTTTTTTTTGCTACTTATACACCATTATTTTTTAACTAGTACAAAAATTTTAAGGACATATTAGGGAAGATATTATTATCACATATGTGACGGAAGAATCTCATAATACCTTTAAATAGCAAAGTTATTATCATTTGTTTATTGTAAAAAATCTCACTGAAATCATGGACATATTATTTTACAATCCATTCATTAGTTCATTGAACTTCATCGATGGTATTCCATCCTACTCATTCGCATTCGTACTGTCGCACTTGTGACGAAGGTAGCCTTAGACAATAAAATGAAACAAAAGAACATGTGATGTAGTTACCTACTTTATTTAATTTTCTAAATTCTAACCTCTCCTTCATATTCATCCGGGCTTAGGACCGGCAAAATTACCTTTCTACAATTAATTAAAAACGTATGTGATTAGAAAACAATAAACAAATATTAAAATAAAATAAGGTATTCTGTACTAAAAGAAAAGAGAAATTTTGGCATATTTGTGAAGTTAGAATCAGGTGCTATTTACAATAATTATTTAAATAGGTATTATTTACTAAACTTACAAGTATTTCAATTGTCCTTCGAAATGTCCACCACCATTGTCAACACACAGACGGGCTCGTTTCATTAAATTGTTTTTAACGAGAGAAGTACGCTTCTCTGTCTTTTTACTTCCTGAATAGCGTCCAATATGCGCTGTTTTAATCATTCGAGCCTAATTGGCTCACTTCTGTACACACGTCTCTTAATTTCACTCCACAAAAAGAAGTCCATGGGCGTTAATTCTTGAGATTTCCTGTAGTGATATGGATGTAATCCAGCCTTATTAATAATCTTCCAGGCACAGGACTGGCTGATGTTAAGCCGTCGATCAGCGTCATTTGTACTCCGCTGGGGATCCTCTTCAAAATACGCTAGTACATCGTCGTACAGATTTTGTTACAACGCCGGTCTTCCTCGTTCTTGACTATGTGACCGTGCGTGGAATGAACCGTGATCAAGTAAACGCTGGTAATGTGGCTGTCGAGCGTTCGGGTGTCTTCCCTGTACATACGTACAGCTGCACTCGCGTTTTCTCCACTCAAAAAGTACGCACGAAGCATAGCTACATACTCCCGTGATGTGAACTGATAAGCCATCGCGTCAGGGAAAACTTAAATAAACAACTGTTGCAACGTAAAAAAGCATGCGCACACTTCCGCTAACAATTTAGCACTGTTTTTTGTCGTTGTTGCGTCGGGGCGCGGCGCGGGCGCAGAGGGACAAGGGGTGGCGGGCTTCGACTTGAGTTTCCCGGAATTTATCAATGGAGCAGCGCCCCGTAGGTACCCAAACCCCGCCGCACGTACCTACTATCGGTCATTGATTGATTTTTTTATAATTATTTAGCGTTTACCAGTTATTACGTATTTTTGTGGACAGTTTTCAGACTTAGTGTTTTTCATTTTTTAACTACACAAATATGATTAGTTAAAGGTACTTATAGCCCAGTTAAATTTTTTGTACTAATTAAAAAATAGGGGTGTATAGATCCGATTTTACCGAAAGTAAAATATTTCACAGCATTTTAACAATAATTAAAAATATATTATATTTTGAAATCACTAAGTCTACTATGTACTAAAGAGTAGTCACGAAGGTACGAAACATTCATTATATTATCACACAAACCGAAGAAAGTTTGAAATAAGTAAATAAATGCAAAATTTTCCATGATACTACTATTCCAGTCCTCGATACCATTTTTCAAAAATATTTAGCCACTTAAAACTTAGAAACGTCTTGTGAATAGATATTTGAACTACATATTTAAATCAAATGATCACTAAATCATATCAAAAATATTAGCTCTCTCTCTCTCTTTCTCTTTTTTTGATAGCCTTTGACGGATCTGATGGGAGCTCAAAAATAAAAAAGCTATATTTTTCAACGCTTTATTCTTTAATTTACATTAAAACGATTTAAATACATAGTTAAATGATATAACACACATATTGGGAACTATTAATCAACACCAATAAGTTTATAGGTACGTGATTATATCATTACATAATACACATAGAGGAGTACATAATATTACAACATTAAATAAAACATATTTCATGTTTTTATTTGTATGAGACATTTCAAACGTATATCTTGTACGGAATTTCTGTGACGTCTCCCGTGGGATATTCAGTACTGAAACAAGAAAAATATTATTAAAACATAATTTATTATTGTGACACTTTTGGAAATTTATGTAAATAATATTATTTGTAGCTTGATGGATTTATTGCGAGTGACGCATTCGTCCTTGAAAAGTAATATAATTTCTGAATGGGTTCTATTTAATGCTAAGCTCTTTATTTTTTTATTCCCATTAGTGGATGTTTGGTTGGTGGATGCTTCCTTCCTTAAATAATCATTCACCAATGCAAAAGAGAAACAAAAAATGATAATATTTGAATTATTGTCTGTGGTTTAAAAAA